>NC_068981.1:182165300-182194438 GCF_001194135.2 Octopus bimaculoides | reverse complement strand
ATATGATAGATCGCTAGCCACTACACTTTCTTTTTTTCTCTCCTTGTTTCTTTCTGTGGAAGAGCGCAGGCTCGAAATGTTAAAGACTTTTTCACTTCCCGAGCGTTATACTAATATATCTGTTTGTTGTCTACACTACCTGTCTTTGTCTTTTGCTTTTTTTGTGAATTCTCCCAATGTATGTGGATACTATGCATGGAGATATATCTATATCTGTATGTGTGCTTAAGTTTATGTGAGTGTACGTATATGGTTACTAGGATGTAACTGTAAGATATGTGTGGAGATGTATGTGTATATTCATGTACTTAGAGCTCTGCGCAATGAGGCGTAACGTGTATACGCTCGAGCATGTTAGCATGTTACTGGATGTATCCGTATGAGTGCGTGTGTATACACACATATACATATACTATGACTTCTAAGTATGTGTATGTACCGATGTAATAGATAAGTTTATAAAGCTAGGAATGTTTAGTGGTGAGTTTGGGTAAACTGACCATTCAGCACAATATCAAATTACAACCTTAATCTATATTTCAACCAGTGGTCTAGCTAAGAAATTATTTATGACTACTACAATCCCATCCAAGCCAACAGCCTGTTCTCAACTCTATAGTATTTTATCTCTAACTCTTATTCTACTTTGTTTTTATTTCTTTTGTTACTTTATTCCAATTTTGCTAAATCTTATTTATATATGTATCCAACTTTATTATCCTTATTTTTACTGTGTGGTAAGTAGCTTGCTTACCAACCACATGGTTCTAGGTTCAGTCCCACTGCGTGGCACCTTGGGCAAGTGTCTTCTACTATAGCCTCGAGCCGACCAAAGCCTTGTGAGTGGATTTGGTAGACAGAAACTGAAAGAAGCCCATCATATATATGTGTGTATATATATATATATGTATGTGTGTGTATATATATATATATGTATGTGTGTGTATATGTTTGTGTGTCTGTGTTTGTCCCCCCAACATCACTTGACAACCGATGCTGGTGTGTTTACGACCTGTGGCTTAGCAGTTTGGCAAAAGAGCCCGATAGAATAAGTACTAGGCTTACAAAGAATAAGTCCTGGGGTCGATTTGCTCGACTAAAGGCGGTACTCCAGCATGGCTGCAGTCAAATGACTGAAACAAGTAGAAGAGTAAGTGCGTGAAATAGAAATAGCACCTAAATCCCTTAACTACAGGGAGGACCAAGGAAAATGGTAAAATAGATGTAGATAGATAACAATATATCACTTGAGGATATTTGGTTTGTTGTTAGATTATGAGAAATTCTAAGATCTAAATTTTATGCCTGGAACCTTAAAAAATAATCTACAAAGATATTCTAAAGTTTTTCTCCAGGGAATAGTTTCATATATGTTCTATTTGCTTTTTTTTTTTTTCTTTTATCAAAATAACTGAAACTTACTAATTTACCAAAATAGCTGATTTCCCTAAACAACAAATGTTAAAAGTATACTATTTGGTCCTTTAGCATAAACAACATAATATAAAGAGTTTTGTTTCGTTTCTAGATGAAAGAGCAATGCCAAATAAAGAAAGGGTGATCACTGGTATAGACTTACTCCATTCACCATTATCATTATCATTAACATCATCATAAAGATGGGGTGAGCAAGTATACAATGATAGTTTTGTGTAAATGCTTTATTAGAAATCAACAATAACAACTTCTCTGAAAGGATAACTGAATTGGAAATTTTGGTCTTTTGATGAAGTTAAAAGATAGTTGGGTGAAGGTTGTTGCTTAGTTTTGAAGCTATTCTGATTGTGAAGGCTTTTAATCAAAGACATTCCAACAATGACCACCATTCTGTCTTTTTGTCTTTTTCTTAACAGTGTGCATTCCAAACCATACTATCCAATTTTTCCTTTCCTTAAAACAACTGTGATTTGAAAGAGATATTAGTACTATTTTTAGCAGATTGAGAGATCATACAAAAACTTCCTAATAGAATTGTTTGAGTCATGGTTAGTCAAATTGATAGGATGCTATGAGTCAAAGGATCAACTATTGAGTCTACAAACAAGACAATACAATTTTGCTACTTCACCTCACCAAAGTACAAATAGGTCCACAGATAACCACAATCTACAAAGGGACACTGAATAGTAAACATCCTATCAGCCATGGGCTTTCATAGAAGGTCCATAATGTGAGCAAATCAAACAATTTCAACTGGTATGTTCCACTCTAAGGGTTCCCAAACAGTGCACCACATTGGTATGTGATGAGAAGTAACTAGAGGCACCGTGTAAATAAAATTACATTTAATAAACAGGTTATTCATTTATAGCTATTAAATAAAGCAGTAATTAGCAGCAGTGATGCCACATGGCTTAGTGGTTAAGGTGTTGCATTCACGATTACAAGATCATGGTTTCAATTCCTGGTCCAAGTGGTGCATTGGGTTTTTGAGCAAAACATTTCATCTCTCGTTGCTCTGTGATTACTTCAATACCTGATGTGCAGCCCACCATGCACCTATTCAGACAACACCGATCTGATGCAGGGAATGAGCTAATATATAACACATACATAAACGAATCTTGTGCAGGTTGTTTAACAAGAAACTGCTGAACCAACTTTCTCAGACGACAAAAGACTACCAGCAATCAGCATCAGTAGTCTTTTACTTCCTGCTTTCATATTCTGGCATGGATTGGAACAGTATTTTCTGAGGTAGTGCTGTAGCAGGATGCCCTCCCTGTTGCCAACCCCTTTTAGCTGTCTCTTACAGAGGGACATGGTTTATTTCAAAACCCGGATACATGAAGTAATGAACAAAATAGTTAGTACTAAACATTCTGTAGGTTAAATTATTTACAACCTAAAATATATTTTAGGCTATAAACTTTTGAATTTGCTCTAAAGAAGGCACATGACTCAGTGGAGTTAGAGCATCAGGGTTACGATTGTGAGGTTGTGAACTTGATTCTCAGACAGAGCTAGGTGTTGTGTTGTTGAAAAAGACACTTTATTTCCATAAGAAATGCTATCTCAAGACATATACTGCAGTATCAGGCTTATTAACAGTGTGCATACATTAAGTATGATATATAGTTAGCTGTTGTAATTTAATACTGCCTAAATTGTGTATACCAGACTAAAAGAAATACAATATAAATGACAAATTCTATTGAGTCATATTAACAACACAACTATTCCTTCTCCTTAATATAAACAGAACAATTGGGCTAATCAGCTCGCATGCCATCTTTGTGATAGAAAGATAAAAAAAGCCAATCTTTTAAAAAATATATCTTTTTCTTGATTATGAAGACATTTTCTTTTTTATGTAATTTTAAATACTAACACTTATTATTATTATCATCATTATTATTTAGTGAACCTGGCTTTTGTTGTGTAAAAAGATCAGTACACTTTGTCTTCAAAAAGGTCACTAACCAGGTTGTTTTCTGACTATGCTTTTCTGTAAAGATAAAATTTATTCAAAGTAGAAAACTACCAAAGAAATGATGTGAGAAAATTCCAGTTTCATGTCATGAGAAAACTATAGAACTGAAATGTTACAATAAAAAAATAAGAAAAAGTAAGAATCATACATCTACATTTCTGAAATGTAAAAAAGCATTTGTAAATACTTTCAAAGCCTCACCCAGGCTTTTGATGGGCTACAGCTTAGCTCTGGATTTGTGGGTAAGAAATAAATCCTATGGGCAGAATGAAAGTTTGGAGAAGGCAATGTTTACAAATGGTTTGATAGCTATTCTAGAGCTCAGACATCACCATTTTGTTTGTTTTTCATGCAGACATGGGCTGGACATATTGACATGAAGTGACAAATTAGAAGACCAAATCTTGCTGCCCCAATGTCTCAACTTTGGCATGGTTTCTATGGCTGGGTGCCCTTCCTAACACCAATCACTTTAGTGAGTGTATTGGTTGTATTTTTTTCATGACACCAGTGCTACAGAAGCTGTCTTTCCTTAGACAAAGCTAAAGAGCCCTTTCAAGCTATCACAAACTAATTTCATTTATCAGTCACTTACAGAGTGTATAGAGTGCTTTTTTTCATAGCCCCAGCACTGGTGGGATCACCTGGTAGCTTGCAAAGCGAAAAGAGTAACCTCCATGGCTAAAAAAAGTAGACAATATAGAATAAACTATTCAACTCAGAAACATTAACTGAATACCAGTAGAAGATTTGAACCTCTGACCAAAGATTAGAGCAGTTGAAATAATATTTATACAAAGACAATTATAAGTTATGACCAGACTGGTAAAAAAAAAAGAAGAGTACCAAAGTTGAAATTCCATGCTGGAAAAAAAAAAGTTTCTTAATCCAGATTTGGCCAAAGTATGATTATATGTAGAAATGAAGCAACTAAAGATAAAATACAGGAAAAAGAAAATATAATCTAGAAATATAGATATAAGAAAACACAATCAAGAAAGATGATTAAAAGTGAATTAAAATGGATCTCTCATTCAAAGAAATTATAGGAAATGTTTATAGGAAAAAAATCTGCATATGAAAATTCTTAGAATAATTAGTAGTCTACAGATCAAACAAGGAAGTCTGATTTTATTTATCTGTCACTAAAGAGATAAAAGGATTTAACAATATCAAAATACATGTATGAAATTTTAAATTCTAACAACAGGAAGTGATTTCAGTTTGACACATACAAACAGTTATTTTAATGACACACTATTGTTATAATTAGCATGTTAATAGGTCTGCTGTGAAGGTGCATGACTTAATGGTTAGGAGATCCCAGCAGCACATTGTATCCTTGAGCAAAACACTTTATATCACATTGCTCCAGTCCACTCCGCTGGCAAAAATGAGTTGCACTTTTAATCGAAAGGTCCAGCCATATCACATTCTATGTAACACTGAATTTCCCTGAGAACTACATTAAAGGTATGTGTGTCTGTGGAGTGCTCAGCCATTTGCAGGTTAATTTCATGAGCTGGCTGTTCTGTTGATCGGATTAACTGGAACACACATCATCGTAACTGACAGAGAGCCAAGTAAGTTACATAATGAAGCTAGTAAGGTAGAAACATTATCACAGAATGATAACAAGATACCTGTTTCTGTCTCTCTATCATGCTTTGATCTCTCCTCAACTGGCACAAAACCATCTCCCTTGATACTACATGTACCTCCTATGAAGGGTTTTATCTAGCGAGTTACTTGGTAACCTGGCTAGAGCTGGTGCCAGGTAAAATGTGCCCAGTACACTCTGTGAAGTGATTTGTGTAAGGAAGGGTATCGAACCATCAAAACCATATTTAAGCAGACATTGGAGCTGGGTACAGTCCTCTGGCTTACCAGCTTCTGTCAAAGCATCCAACCCATGTCAGCATAAAAAAAAAAAACACATGTTAAATGTTGATGACAATACTTCAAAAAGTACACACACACTCACACACGATTACAACCATGGTTTAACTGAGCTGACAAGGGATCCTTCACATGGTCATTTGACCAGCAAGAAATAACAGTCAAATTTCCAACAAACTATGCATTACCATCTTAGAAATGAAAGATCACTTTGGATAATGTAGCTTGGGATACACAACGATCTGAAAAAACAGGATGATTATGATTGGAATGTCTCAGATCATAGTTCTACTGTTCAATCAGATCTGACTTGAAGTAAAACAGCATCACCAACAAAAACTGGCATTTTTTTTTTTTTTTTTTTTAGAGGAAGCAGAGTATCACTTGTGATCTTTGAAGGTTCTTCCACATGGGTGAAGTCTAAGTGGAAAATGCTTGCCTTGAATTTCTTCAAGTTAATGTTTGCAGGAAAAAGTATGAATATAGAGAAATTTCCAGATGGTGATAGCTCTAGAAAGAGTGTCATTGGAAACACTGAGAAACAGAAAGGGAAATGAGAGTTGAGAAAAGGATGGACACATTGGATAAGACTAGATGAAGGTAGTATGTAGCTAAGTTATTTGGTTTAGTTGGGGGTATAGCTGATCTATATTGAGCCCAATGAAATTACTGGTACTATTTTATTGATTGTAGAGATAAACATTAGACTAAATCCAAATGGTGCTTGAACTTGCAATGTTGAAATGCTGCAAGATACCAATTTATTTCTGACCAGTCACTGCATTGGAAGTTATTTAGAGACAAACTGGTTATTTCTGAAGACATGATTTCAAAAACTATTTTTCTTCAACAAATATGATTTGATTGTTTTATTAATTATTATAAAGTAGTTTAATGAAAATGGAAAAGATGAAGATGATGATGATGACTATGATGGTTGTTGGTGATGTTGAAATCACAAAGGATCTATTTTGGTAATTCTCTTGATAGCATCTAGCAAGATTCATTGGTTGATTTATATCAAATAGGGTATCTAAAACAGCTTGAAAATAATGCATAAACATAGTTATAAGATAATCAAGTAAATTCATGATGGAAATTATACCATTTAACTCCAGACACCCTGGAATGAAATATGTGAAGTTAAATAATGTGGTAGTCTAAGTTTAACCCTTTAATGTTCAAATTACTCTGCCAAGTGTAAAGCTTATTTATTCATATTGTTTTGAATAAGTCATGTATTGTCTAATCGCTTTGAGATTTCGATGATGTTATTGTCTATTTTTATGATGTGATTGTAGGGTAGGTGTGAGAGGCTAGACCTAATCAGTTTGAACTTAGAACAAGAGGCATATTTGGGCCAGATATGGTCAGTTAAAGACTAAAGAGTTAATAACTAAACCATTGGATTGAAATATATTTGGGTCAGAATTATGTTAGTAAACTGAAGGAAGTAGTTTAGTCAAGTTGATTAAATACCAGTTATTAGAAACATGACAAATAGTCAATTGGCTTAATGACAGACATGAATTTATGGTATCTTAAAAAAATATTTTGACAAACTATAACTGTGGGACATCATGAAGAATAGAAGAAAATGAAACTGACTAAAATGAGAGATAGTCAGAATAAATGATACTATTTTGTG
Source organism: Octopus bimaculoides (assembly GCF_001194135.2). NCBI lineage: Eukaryota > Metazoa > Mollusca > Cephalopoda > Octopoda > Octopodidae > Octopus > Octopus bimaculoides. The sequence continues at coordinate 182,187,458 of NC_068981.1, read as the reverse complement.
TGTGAGTGTGTGTGTGTGTGTACATTAGTGATACTATATTAGTAACAAAACTTGATCAATTATTTTGAACTCCATCATACACTTCAAAATAACTCATACACTACATATAAGGAAGGCTAATAAAACTATTCATTATAATACGGTAAATACCAAGACCTTACAAGAGAGTTGCATGGCTATTTTTCAATAATAAATATCAACTTATAACACAAGTTGTGGATCTAAATTCAGCACTTCTAAATGCAATCAGTCATAAATATCTAATGCATTCTATTAAAACATAACAAACAGATTTGGATGACTCATGTTTTATGGATGAAAATGCTGCTCTATTGATTCTTTGTGCAAATATGAGAAATACATACTTCAACCATCTTCTTCACAAGAGAGGATGGCATGAGTCACAAACATTAACCAGGACAAAAAAAAAAAAAACGAAAGAAAATAAATAAATAAATGAAACATGAAACTCGTTTCATTAAATTTACAAAATTTGAAATTCCTGAAAAGAAGTAGAGATTACATAATGATGAAACATTTACAAAGTGCAGCAACTGGTTCAACATTGACTCTGTGCAGTAAGAGTGGTTATCAGATGATGATGTGTCGTACCACAAATAGTGGTACACATTATGAGTAGAAGTCAGCTGCACTTGTCATTTTCACTGCAGCGATAGAACATTTAGTCGGTTACTGGTGTGTCATAGAAACATACAGTAGTATCAAAAGCTATTGGTCAACTACTGAAGCTTATTGAAGGTGTCAATGTATTTATTGATCACCCATGCAAAATTATTCAACTGTGTAAATTATTCCTAGTTTGGAAAGTAATTTTCTGACATGGTAAAGAGAATAGCTTTTCTGTATGGTTTAGAAATTTAAACTGAACCAAGCTATTGCCAGACCAGTCCATATTTTAACAGCATCATTTAGTATGCCTCATTTCACAGGTAGTCAATTGCTTACTCTTACCAGGTAAGAAATAATTGAAAAAGCTTTGTCAAATATGAGTGAACTAATATTTGTTTCTGTTAAATATTGATCACAAACACAAACTTAAAGGTGCATGAGTAACTGCGTGGTTAAGAAACTTCCTTCCTGGCTGTGCAGCTTTGGGTTCAGTCCTACTGAGTGGCACCTGAGGAAAGTATTTTCATAATAGGTCTTGGTTGACCAAAGCCTTGTGAGTGAATTTGGTAGATGGAAATTGAAAGAAGCTAATGATGTGTATGTGTGTAAGCACCCTTGTCGAGACATCACTGTTCATTTACTGCAGTTTTAGAGTGTATTGGATGCATTTTATCATGGGACCAGCACAAGTGAAGTTGCCCTGTATCCTGTAAGATTCAATGGATCAAACTTCAGTTAAAATTTAGAAACTATTTTTTTCCTTGTGCTACACAAAAAGGGTTAAAATAATATTAGTCACGGAGCTAAAGTCTTTTCCTCATTGCATAATTAATTTTAATTAGCTTTTAATGTTACCCCGCATTAAATAAATATGTTAAGTAGTCCAATTTTTTGGACTATTCTTTTATTTTACTTTACACTATAAAATTCACTGCTTCAACACCAAAACTAGGTTACATTATCATTAACCTGAAAGGTCAAGCTGATAATAATGTCAAAGTTCTTTCTATATGTATGAGCCATCATCACTCCAGACATTGTTATATATCATTTCATAGTGGCAACTGTAATTGTATGTTTTCTCAATCAATATTTATGAAAGTGAGAAAAAAAAAAGGGGGGGGGTAACATGGCGGCATTTCAGCATAGCCACAGTTTTAGGGCTGAAACATGTAAAAGAATAAAAAAAACGTGAAATTCAAAATTAGATCACTTGATAGAAAACCCATAGACAAATATAAAGCTTAGAATGTCAGAAAAATGCCTTGCAATATTTGTTCTGGTTCAAATTCTGCTGAGGTCGACTTTGTCTTTCATCCTTCAGGGTCAATAAAATAAGCACCAACTGAGAACTGGGGTTGATGTAATTGACTTAACCCCTCCTCTGAAATTGCTGGCCTTGTGCTAAAATTTGAAACTGATATTCATTCTAAAGAACCAGAATGAACATTGGTTTCAAATTTTGGCAGAACACAGGAATGCTGCTTATTGGAGTTCTGAATTCAAAACTTGCAAAGGATGACTTTGCCTTAATCGTTCCTGAGTCAATAATGCAAAGCATCAATCAATCTATATGTATGAGCCATCATCACTCTAGACATTGTTATATATCAATCAAGTGTTGAGGTTCATGGCATTGACTAATCCATCCAATCCCACTTCAAAATTGCTAACCGTGAACACCTGCAACAGATTGACAACCTGTTCAAGGGGAATATTGTGATTTTAGTCACTAACACACCACGGAAACAGAGTAACTGGCTTTATGAGTCCTACGGCATGGGGGAGGGGGGAATTGGGACACAAGGAGACAAGAAAAGAAATTGGGAGAGGAGAAAGAAGTTGATTACACTGACCCCAGTATTGAACTGATACTTATATTACCAGCCTCAGAAGGATGAAATGCAAAGCCAACCCTAGTGGCATTTGAAGGACCTAATTAATAAATGTAATCAGTAACTGTTTAATCTGTCTGCCTGACCATCAAGACCAGTGGTCCTCAACAATTTTTCTATTGACACCTTTGATTATTATTATATTTGGTGGACACATCCATAAGCCATTCGAAGTTTAAAAACTAGTGTTATAGGTACTTCTTTCAAAAGTCTTATTTTGTTATTCACACATCAACTTGTGTAGGTTGGAATAAGTAAAACATTAGAGAGAGAAACCTAGCTGCTTCTTCCAATAAACACATTCAAATGAAAACTTGTTCCATGAACCCTTAATATACTACTGTGGGTTCCTAATTTACAATTTTGCTTAGGTGGACCCTCCAAAATGTTATATGGACCCTAGTTAAGAACCACTGATCTAGATTAGCAAAAATATAGTTTCTTCTTTTAACAAGGAACATCATTTGCTGCAGCTGACATTATTTCAAAAGCAAAAACAAACATACATCATAACAGTTGAGCACCATTCAACAAAAGAGCAGAAAATTCATATTATATGAGTTTTGCTGCAGTGTGTCCCTAGGCAAACTGCTGAACTAATCCAATCCTAGCTTAATGGTACAGCTTATTGGCACTAACTTCATCCTTTAATTGTTGTGTAGCGCATTAGATAATATTTCTGAATTATTCAAATGATGCCATGACCAATTAGCTTTATTTGCACTTCATGTAGAGATAAAATCGCTGTTGAGACAATACAGAAATGCTGCTTACTAACTTGTCTGTTCATATTTCATGACAAATATTTCATTCATCATCATTTAAAATCTATATTCCATGCTGGTATGGGCTGAAGACAAGTTGACAAGATCTGATGAGCCATAGAGTTGCAATGGGCCCCGATGTTAACTTTAGTATAGTTTCTATGGTTGGACACCCTTTCTAGTACTGACCACTTTACAGTGTGCACTGAGTGCTTTTTTTTATGTGACACTGCCACTAATGAGGTTGCCAAGTAATTTGAAACACAAAGAAAAGAAAAAGAAACCCTCTCAAATGATTATCTGAGAGAGGGGAGAAGTGCCAGGTGTTGATGGTTAAAGTATGATATAGAGAAAAGCACAGGAATCTTGCTATAGAGGAGATACATGGCTACTCTGTATTATGTGAGTGTGAGTGAGAGTAGCTGTAAGGAAGATAGAGATGGTGGTGACAGGGTGCCAGAGCATCCTCTCAGGTGAGTATAAGGAGGTGAGTATAAGGGAGAATACAGACAAATCAAGGGAGAATGAACAGATGAGTAATTTCAGAAAAGTCTGGCAGGGGAAGGACAGATGGTTAGAGGTGGGGCTAGAAGTAAATGTAGTGAGTGATAAATGATTGTGAAGGTATGGTTGATGGTGAATATCAGTATGGAGTCTCTCTAAAAAACATTTCAGTCTTGTTTTTCTTCTGGTAAAGTTATCTATAAAATATTTTATTTGTCTATTTAATGCTGCAGAATATCTTTATCAGTTGGAGTAGATAATGGTTTGAAACTATACAATTGAAGGTAGACTGACTTGCCAAGAACTGTATTGTTCACCTTCAAAGATCAGTCTTGATTCAGCAAACTAAGATCAAAGGTGTTCCAATAGTAACCACCCTGTTCCTTTTTTTTTATCTTTTGTGTGTATTTTTATATCTAGGACTACACTGCCTAATGTGATCACTCTTTTTTTAAAGATAATAATGTGTGATTAAATCATTTAACATTCAAACTGGCCATATCTGGCCCAAATATTCAACCTGTTTTATATTCAAACTGACCAGATCCGACCTCTCACACCTACCCTACAATGCCATTTTAAGAGTAGAACGATTATACCATTGAAATCTTGAAGCTACGAAGATAGTACATGATTAATTCAAAACAACATGAATAAATAAGTACTACATTTTTACAGAGAAATTTGAATGTGAGAGGGTTAAGGGAAGACTTTCCGAATAAAAATCTACCTTGAAATTTTTTCGTAGTGAGGCCTGTTTGATGATGACCCATTTCTCAAAGAAGGCTGCCTATGTCCGATTTGGAAGTTCCCTTGATAGTCTACCTTATAACACAGTAAGTTCTACTGGATTACCACTGAAATCTTCATCTACATGTAGTTCATGCTTCTCTTAGATATATCTACAAGATGAATTATTAACACTGTAAAGTTAATTAAAAATTCATTAGTTACACACTAGTTGGGTAGTCTTGTGCCTTATAAGATTAAGCATCCTCACTATCTTAAGATGCGCTCATTTGCTCAGGGTGACAAGATAGAGTGATGACAGAAGAGGAACCAGAATGGGTATGTATCAGAGAATCTTTACATTTTTATCTTGGTTTTGTTTTAAATTCTAAATTCCTAAAATTCATTCACTCACATTGCTGATGTTTGTTTGTTTGTAGGTATGTGTGTGGATATGTATGTGTTTGTGTGTACTTACTATATATACTGAATACTCTAAAATTTACTTCTTACAAGAGTATAGAAAAGAAGAGGTTATCAAAGTAACAGAGTGGACAATTAAAAGAATATTGGTCACTTCAAGATGAAATTATTGAAGAAGGGAAAGATAAACACACACACACATATATATCATCATCATCATCGATTAACGTCTGTTTTCCATGCTGGCATGGGTTGGATGGTTTGACTGAAGTCTGGAGAGCTAGCAGCTGCACCAGGCTCCAATCTAGTCTGGCAGAGTTTCTACAGCTGGATGCCCTTCTTAACGCTAACCACTCTGAGAGTGTAGTGGGTGCTTTTTACAGGCCACCAGCACAGGAAACAGTCAGGCAGGCCTGACAACAATCACATTCAGATGGTGCTTTTTACGTGCTACTAGCACAGGAGCCAGTCAGGGGGTACTGGCATCGGTCACAATAGGTTATATATATATATATATATATATATATACACAGGCATACCTCACCCTATGTCATTGATTGTTTCTAGGAGACACGACTTAAGTCAAATTAACTTGTCTCTAGGCTAAGCCGATAATAACCATTCCCAGTTCTGTACTTTATTTATGAATGTATTTTCAATAATACATGGTTAATAAAAACCTATTTTAATCTTACAAACAAATAAGTTTTATTTTTTAATACAGTACAGTAAAAAAAAAAAAGCAATCTAAATTTACGAATACAATTTAGCGGTGTTTACCGTACATCACGGATGCTTTATTTATGAAAGTAGCCGATAAACAGATGTAAACATATCTGAATTCAAAACAATTGCAGGAATCTGGAGTTAGAACGATGCCTAATGGTAGATACTGAAACTACAGTACAATACGAGCTCCGAAAGAGTGATAAATAAGACAACACAGCTGATTTCATGATTTCGTTCACTAAGCTACACTACTTTACGGTGTGTATCTTAACATTTACTGTACGTATTTTAACATGATTTTATAGGCTTTTATTCTTATTTATTGTACAGTAACATGATTTTATGTGCGTTTAATGGTTTTCTAGTGATTTTTTACAGTTCCAATATTTGTGGCGGACAGATTTGAAGCCGAGTAAAATGACTTAATTTGGTCTTTATTTTCCCATATATTATTTTTGAAAACTGACGCATAATGGAGAACAACTAAATCAAAATGACTTAAGCCGAATTATGCCTATATATATATATATATATATATATATAAAAATAATAAGGTACTCAGAGATCTAGATAGTTGTACATTTACAGATTTTTATTAATAAAAATCTGTAAATGTACAACCATCCAGATCTCTGAGTACCTTATTTTTTCTGATATATAATACCTGTACATCACCTCCAAATTTAATATATATATATATGGGTCAGATGGAATTTGTTGAGACGGGTTTTCTATAGCCAAATGTTGTTTCTATTTCTGAGCAAGTTTATATTGGCCTGACCATGTTTTTCCAAGCATTTCTTCTTGGGTGGTCAACCAAATCCAGTGACCAGTTGAACACCACCTTTTGGTCCTTGGGTGATTTCATCAGAGTCCACTCTTCTGCAAGCATTCAGACCAGAATTCTGGTGTGAAGATACTTCATGAGTTCCTCCCTTTTTTACTATTAAGCATGGAGATACTATAAGAAGGTCATGTGTACTGTCCTTCTTCCTCTAACACACGCATACAGAAAAAAAATAATAAATAAAACAAAATAAAAAGGAACTGTATCAGATAGTTTAGACCTCAGTTTATTCTAAGTAGCAGACTGTTTTGAGAAAACTGTTCTTTGTCAGGGTAAAGTGCTCTAAAACAATTCTCCAACACAGCACAAGCTGTAATCTATGCTGTGTATCACTAAATGCTGATACACAATATAATTTGATATGATAAATAAAGAGGAATATTTATTGCCATATAGAAATAACATCAACATGTAATATTCTATCTCTGCTTCAATCACAAATACATCTTTTACATAGTAGCGTTGTTTGTTCTATTAAGGGTAACAGAGAATATAAGTATAACAAAGCTTTTATGGATTGTGTGCTCTTCGCAACATCTAATGATTTAACATAATAACTGCATGTTTGTATTTATATCCATGTAAACACACACAGAATCACAATATGCACAGCTATAAATGCATAACTTAATTTATTTAGCTTTTTATAATTCAGAGTTTTTGATAAAATTTTTACGATTAAAAAAGTGGGAAATAGTTTTCAAACGGCTAAACATGCCTCAGATTTACTTAGTGGTTTATAGTAAAATCATGGTGGACAGATGAAACAGTAGCTGAGTGATTATATTTCCGAATTACTCATTCCTATGTTACCAATTCAAAGCCAGTCATCGTTACTGCAATTGTGCTATTTAAACAGATTATGTATGTTACTCCTATCTGCTTCAACTACCACCCCAGCTGAAAAAGACAAACTACTTCTATTTCATGGCTGAGTGATCATAAAAATCACCTATTTCCATTGAATTTACAAAATTACATAATCCTTGACAAAACAATAAAACAGACATGAAAAATATTTTTAAAATACCTAAGTCGATGATTGCTCAGTAACGGGTGAACTTAGGAAGGAATGAAGAAAGAATGATAGCTGTGAGAGCTTAATTGAAATAGTGTCATGTTACAAAGGTTAGAGGAACTGAAATGATAACAGAGAGCTAATAAGTAAAAATCTAACATTGCAGTCTACAAACAGAACAGATTTTGTAAAATATATCAGATTTTTTTTGAGATATTGAATTGAAACCAGCAAGTATTTTTACTACCCACTACCATAACTGCACTATTTGGGTGTCCAAATTACTTGAAATCTAAGACATATTTACTTAAATCACAAACCCTACTCTCTGGCTTATACTTTGGATAATGAAATATTAGATACACTATGGTTGAAAGACAAAAAAAAAAAAAAAGACAGAAGACAGGATCATCAAATCTGAAATACTTTTCTGCATAGGTCTTCTTGATCAAAGCTGAGCTAAGAATAAACAACCAGCCGCCACCACCACCACTATTACTACTACTACATTTTCTAAGATATTAAGCAATTTGGTGAAATGATATTGAAATTAGTTAAAAACAAAAGCTATGAACAGCAGCTCGGTTATCATTCATTAGTCTACAAGCTTACTCTAATTACAATTTGTAGAGCTGTGTACAACCATTATTCCAGGCAATTTTTGGGTGCAAAAAGCAACAGGAAATCCGGGCTAAAAATAGAGTAGACGTTAATCCAGAGAAAGTAGATGACTATGATTCAATGCAGTCTGTGTATGTAAAACTGTACACATTGAATCTTTAATCTGTGGTCTGCAGAAATTCAGCATATTAGATTACCAACCATGATTTGTTTTGCACATTTATACTAAGATATTTTCCTGCAATGAACTTCAAAAGGTGGAGGAGGAGGAAAATGATGGTGCTGGGTTTTCAAATGATAGCTTAAATTTTATCAGGGACATTAATTTTTAAGGTTCCGCACAAAATCACCTCCTCTAATGACCCCTCCCCTCTTAGAGGATTTTTGTCTTGCAAGTTACTTGAAGACCCTCCTAGTGCTGGTGCAACAGAAAAAAGCATCCAGTCCACACTGTAAAGTGATTGATGTTTGAATGAAAGTTACGGAGACAGTCATAGCCCAACTAATTAGAGAGAAAGTTAGCCTAGATGAGATGCAGTTTGGTTTTGTGCCAGGGAGAAGCACCACTGATGCTATATTTCTGGTAAGACAGCTACAGGAGAAATACATAGCCAAAGATAAACTTCTGTACTTGGCCTTTGTTGACATAGAGGAAGCCTTTGACAGGATCCTCCAATCCCCTATCTGGTGGTCAATGCAGAAACTAGGGATAGACGAGTCGTTGGTAAGAGCTGTACAAGCTATGTACAGGGATGCTACCAGTAAGGTGGGGGTTGGCAGTGAGTACAGTGAAGAATTCAGGGTACAAGTAGAGGTTCACCAAAGGTCGGTGCTCAGCCGCCTCTTGTTCATCATACTCTTCCAGGCAATAACAGAGGAATTTAAGACAGGCTGCCCCTGGGAGCTCCTCTATGCTGATGATCTTGCTCTTATAACTGAATCACTACAAAAACTAGAGAAGAAGTTCTAGGTACAGAAGCAAGGTCTAGAATTGAAGGGCTTTAGAGTTAACCTAGCAAAAACCAAAGTCTTAGTAAATAGGAAGGCGGACAAATAACGAATCCCTTCAGGTAGATGGCCCTGTTTGATCTGTAGAAAAGGTGTAGGTAGAAACTCCATAAGATGCAGCCAGTGTAAGCTATGGACAAAAGGTTAACAGGGAAAATAGCTTTTGTATGTGGAAGATGCACAGGTACAATAAACGTTGAAAATGTGCAGAAAATAGACTCCGTTAACTGCCAGGGGGGCAAGCTAGAGGTAGTAGATAGCTTCTGTTATCTAGGTGACCAAATTAGTAGTGGAGGTGGGTGCTCTGAGATTGTAGTTGTTAGAATAAGATTAAGTTGGGCAAAGATCAGAGAGCTTCTATCTCTGTTGGGAACAAAGGGTTTCTCTCACAGAGAGAAAGGCAGATTGTATGATGCTTGTGTGTGAACAGCCATGCTACATGGCAGTGAAACATGGGGTATGACAGCCGAGGGCATGCATAAGCTTGAAAGAAATGAAGCCAGTATGCTTCGCTGGATGTGCAATGTCAGTGTGCATGTTCGACAGAGTGTAAGCATCTTGAGAGAAAAGTTAGGCAAAAGAGGCATCAGGTGTGCTGTGCAAGAGAGATGACTGTGCTGATATGGTCATGTGATGTGTATAGACGAGGACAGCTGTGTAAAGAAGTGCAGATTTCTAAGTGTGGAATGAACCTGTGGTAGAAGTAGACCTAGGAAGACATGGGACGAAGTAGTGAAGCATGACCTTTGAACTTTGAGCCTCACAGAGGCAATGACTAGTGACTGAGAACTTTGGCAATATGCTGTGCTTGAGAAGACCTGTCAAGCCAAGTGAAATTGTCGTCATTGCTGATGTTGGTGTCACATAACTGGTACCCATGCTGGTGGCATGTAAAGAGCACTGTTTGAGCATTGGGCCTCAAGGAGGCAAAGTCGTTGAGTTCCTTTCGAGTGTTGTGTCTCACGGAGGCAAAGTGGCTGAGTTCCTTTTGAGTGTTGGACCTCATGGAGGTAATGATCAAGACCTTTGGCATTATGTTGTGCTTGAGAAGAAGACCCATCAAGCTGAGCAAAATTGCAGTTGTGGCAGATACCAGTATCACACAAATGGTACCTGTGCCAGTGGCATGTAAAAGCACCCATTACACTCACAGAGTGATTGGCATTAAGAAGGGCATCCAGCCATAGAAAACCATACCAAATCAGACTGAAGTCTGGTGCAGCCTTCCAGCTTACCAGCCCTGGTCAAACCATCCAACCCATGCCAGCATGCACAACGGATGTATGATGATGATGATGAAGGGCATCCAGCTGTAAAAACTGACCTTGCCTGTGCTGGTGCCATGTAAAAAGCATTCAGTCAACTCTGCAAGGTGGCTGGTGTAAAAACCATACCAAAACAGACACAGAAGTCTGATGCAGTCTTCTGCCTGGTCGTCTCCTGTCAAACTGCCCAACCCATGCCAGCATGGAAAGCAGGCATTAAATGATGATGATGATAAGACTAAAGCTCAAGAAAATCTAATTTGGGGAAAAAAGGGCCAGTATCTGGAATAACAACTAAATATAAAATACCTATTACATTTCATGGATATTTTCATTTTCAAAAGGCTTCAAGCACCTGCTAGCTAGCTAAGTAAAACAGATCAGAGAGAGAGAGAGAGAGAGAGAGAGAGAATGAGAGAGAGAGAGAGAGGGAAAGAGGGAGGGGGAGAGAGAGAGAGTGTGTGTGTGTGTGTGTGTGCATGCGCGTGTGTGTGTGTATGCGCTCGCGTGTGTGTGTGTGAATTGTCAAACATTCATTTGAATCTAGAGTTTCCTCACATTGGGAAAACCAACCACCATTTCATGTTTTCACTTTCTACAGATGAAAATATTAGAAATACAAAACTAGAGAAGACTCAACTTCAAATAAATGAAATCATCATTTAACATCCATTTTCCATGCTGACATGAATTGAATGGTTCAGCAGGGGCTGGCAAACCAGCATGTCTGTTTTGGAATGGTTTCTATAGCTGGGTTGCCATTCCTTAATGCCAACCTCTTTACAGAATGTACTGGGTGCTTTTTTTTACATGCCACCAGCACCAGAATCACACAAGATAATACACTTCAGATGATATGGGGCAATATTGAGGGAGGCAGGGTTTTTTTTGTCAGCTAATGAGAGGTTAAAATATGATAGTGGGACAGAAACCAGTAGTTTACTGTAGGGGAGATACAGGGCTACCCTGGTTGGAAAAGCCTTGTGAGTAGATATGGTTGATGTAAACTGAAAGAAGCCACTCATATGTATGTGTGTGTGTCCACCATCACCACTTGAAAACTAGTGTTGGTGTGTTTACATCCTGATAACTTAGCAGTCTGGCAAAACAAATCGATAGGATCAGAACCAGGCTTTAAAAAAATAAGTAGCAGTATTGATTCGACCAACTAAAAGTCTTCATGGCGGTGCCCCAGCATGGCCGCTAATGACAGAAACAAGTAAAAGATAATGTAATACTCAATATACAAAGTGACAGGATAGTTACAGTTGACCAAGGGCTAAACAACATACATCAATACAAAAACTTGTGTCTTTCTTTATCTTTTTTACTGGCTTTGCTAGGATACCACCTTCTAAGGTAAAATAAAATCAATATATATTAATACAGGTAGTTCTTGATCACTGTCAGAGGGCAAAAAGGTTACATTGACCTTAATATGAAAAGGACCTAAAACATAAAATACCACAAGGTATTTTCTCTAATGATTTAGCGATTTCCCTGAAAATTCTTCTATGCTAATGACTAGTTCTCATAGCTGAATCAAAGATTTAGAACAGTGGTACTCAACCAGGGTCCATATAAGTGCAGGTGGAGCTCTATGGTAAGAAGTTTGCTTCCCAACCACATGGTTCCGGGTTCAGTCCCACTGCGTGACACCCCAGGCAAGTGTCTTCTACTATAGTCTTGGGCTGACCAAAGCCTTGTGAGTGGATTTGGTATATGGAAACTGAAAGAAATTTGTGTGTGTGTGTGTGTGTGCATATATATATATATATATATATTTATTATATGCATATGTATGTATGTGCATGCGTTTCTGTGTCTTTGTTTGTCCCCACCTCAATGCTTGACAACTGGTGTTGGTGCATTTACAGTTCCATAACTTAGTGGTTTGTCAAAATAGATCGATAAAATAAGTACTAGGCTTAAAAAATAAGTCCTGAGCTTGACTGAAACAAGTAAAAGAATGAAACATAACAGGATTGTTTAAACATCAAATGGCTAAGAAGGTCCATATGAATAAAATAGGAACCAAAGGGGTCCGTAATAAAAAAAAAAAAAAAGGGTTGAAAAGCACTGATTTAGAGAGAAAATTCTAACCTACAAAAGTTAGTAGTGGGGGTAAAAAAAAAACAGGACCCTACTGTCATTGGGGAAGCAGATATGACTTGAAGGGTGACAACATGTTTAATTCATACCAGCACAGGAAGTGCATTATATATCTATGTATAAGGTGGTGAGCTGGCAGAAACGGTAGCACACCAGGTGAAATGCTTAGCGGTATTTCGTCTGTCTTAATGTTCTAAGTTCAAATTCTGCCGAGGTTGACTTTGCCTTTCATCCTTTCAGGGTTGATAAATTAGTACCAGTTGCATACCAGGGCCAATCTAATCGACTGGCCCTCACCCTAACAATTTCGGGCTTTGTGCCTAGAGCAGAAAAGATTATATATGTATGTATGCAGGCACAGGCATGGCCATTTGGTAAGAAGATTTCCAGTCATATGGTTCCAGGTTCCATCCCACTGCATGGCACCTTGGCTAAGAGTCTTCTACTATAGCCCTGGGCCAACCAAAGCCTTGCAAGTGGATTTAGTAGATGGAAACTGAAAGAAGTTTATCATGTGTGTGTCTTTGTTTGTCCTCCACTGCCACTTGACAACTAGTGTTAATTTGTAACTTAGCAGTTTGGCATCAGAGACCAACAAAATAAGTACCAGGCTTTAAAAAATAAGTACTGGGGTCGATTCATTTGCCTAAACCCTTCAAGGCAGGGTGCCCCAGAATTGTGACAGTCTAATGACTGGAGAGAGAGAGAGAGAGAGAGAGAGAGAGAGAGAGAGAGAGAGAGAGAGAGAGAGAGAGAGAGAGAGAGAGAGAGAGAGAGAGAGAGAGAGAGAGAGAAAGAGATGTTTGTCTCCATGTCAAGTTATATATAGAAACAATTTAAAATGAGACTAAATTACTCCATACTTTTTAGTAGAGTACATGTACTCTAGTACAAGTTTTATATATATATATATATATATATATATATATAATATATTTACACACATTCACATACATTAAAAAAATACCCATACACATTACAGAGAAAGAGGCAAAGAAAAATGTCTGCAAATATGTGTTCATTTGAAAGTTTTGGAGTCTTATTTTCCACCCCATGGCTCACTGGTTGAACAACCACACATTAAGCTTTGTCCCAAAGTAAATCTTGCCAGTGAGCATTATAAATGTGCTAATGTCTCTTTTGATCGAATCACAAAATATTTCAAACAACAACTGTATGTGCGAGTTCAGCTCACTCTAGATTTAAAGCTGAGGTTTTGTATGTGTAATTGAAACTAGTCTAGCTGTAGCACAATGTCAGTTGTGTTATGCAACAAAATATGTTCATAATTCTATACCTCTATTATAAAGTAAAAATTGATTTTATATAAATATCCGTTTGATAACTTTACATGTGTTGGCTGTTTCATATGCTTTTTTTTATATTAGCCTTGTTTTCGCATTTTTTTTTCAATCCTGGTTGATGTGACCCTTTATAGTTATGACCATCCTTTTTTTAATTACTATTACTATTATTATCATTAAGGTGGCAAGCTGGTAGAATCATTACAGTGTTGGGCAAATGCTTGGTGGCATTTTGTCCATCTATACATTCTGAGTTCAAATTCTGCCAAGGTCAATTTTGCCTTTCATCTTTTTGGGGTCGATAAAATAAGTATCAGTTAAGTACTGGGGGTCGATGTAAACAACTTATGCCCTCTCTCCCAAATTCCAGGCCTTGTGCCTATAGTAGAAAGGATTATTATTATTATTATTATCATCATTATTATTATTATTATTCATATATATATAGTACACGTAGGACAACATGATCTAATGTGTTGTATACGCTTTTTTCATATAAACACCATAAAAATCAAGTTGATTACAGAAAATGCAACAGATCAAAATGAAACATACTCTTCCTCAAATTATATGGCCAAAGTAAGAAATTAATATTTCTTCTCATAGAAATTGAAGACACATAATTTAGTGATTAGGAATGTTGGAGTCATGATCGTAAGATTGTGGTTTTGATTCCTTGGCCAGGCAATGTGTTGTGTTCTTGAGCAAAGCACTTCATTTCACATTGCTCCATTTCACTCAGGTGAGAAAAAGAAGTAATCCTGTGACGAACTGGTGTCCTGTCCAGCAGGAAATATATATGCACAGCAGCCAACCCTATGAGTCTATATAATTTGGGAAGGATCTATATCCTATCCTATCTCACAGAGATTACTAGAGAATTCAACCAAATACCTTGCTGCAGTATTTAGTTCTATTTCTGTAGGTTCTGTGTTCAAATCCCACTGAGTTTGAATTTATTTTTTATCCTTCCACAATCCAAGTAACAACCAATAAAATACTGGATTATATTAATCCTTCTGTCCTCCCCTAAACTACAGAATGTGTGGCCTTGTGCTTATATCAGACATCCTCTAATTACAATGTATTAACGAATCATGTTCATTTTCCTTGATTTTTAACCTTTTCCTCGCTGTACTATGATTTTTACAGTGTAAAGAAACTATTATGATAGCAGTTATAAACCCTGTTCCTTGATTAATTCGGTCATTCACTACATTGCAATATCTTCCTTAGTTTCTAAATCATGATATGAGAATCTTACTAAGCATTATACTATCGAGATATTAAAAAGAAACAGGTCAAGGGACAGATAACGAACAATGTACTTATCACTTACTGGAGGACTACATAACTGATTAAACAAAGATGTGTGTATATGTGTACGTATGTGCATGTGTGTGTGTGTGTGTGTGTGTGTGTGATATAAAACAAGGGCAAACAAGATAAAAGTTATTGTATTAGGTGAACACATTTTACATGTAAATCCTTTCCACTGGAAATAAAGAAAAGGAGATGAAGGTATTGAGTTGTTTAGTGGTGAGGGTGATGGCGCTGATAGTCATCAACAGACCAACTTAGCTCTGGGGCGGAGCCAATGAACTGTGAGAAGTTCTAGGCTTCAACATAATGAACAAACAAGTTTGCACAGATGAAGCCCATAGCTACAGGTGTTCTGTAGTGTAATCAGCAATGTGGTAACCTGACATATGATAGATCTCAGGTTCAAACCTCAGCTTCTCTGATCTATCTCAATTTCACACATAAAATTACTGACATCACCAATATTAGAGCAATCTTAGAGCAAGGACATGTGTAAATCATTTTTAATTTCTGTCTTATGTTTATTCTCCACTTGACCACCAATGCAAAAAAATGTTCACTCAATGCAAAAAAAATGTACACCCACAATGCAATGTATTTTTTGTTTTTGTTTTTTTTATGTTACATTCTTTTGTCTTTTATGTGCATAATTCTGAACTCTGTTCAGCTCTAATGATACATACAAGTTGTCTATTAACTCTTTACAGCACAATGCTTGTATAATATATGGTAATTTCATTTCTACTGAACTATACAATGTTAAGATGGAAGAGAACATGTAAACTAGCTGCAAGTCAAATACTATCAGACAGAATGCTGTTACAAGCAGCAACAAGGTTCTGAAAACAAATCGAGTGCCTGCAGGTCACTTGCCAGAATAGGAGCCAATTATTGACCCTGGAAACAAGTGTGAAGCAGACCTGGCAAATCTACCATTTCCTGCTCGGTTTTGCTTTACTTTGTCTATTAACCCTTCAGCATTTACATTACTGTGTCAAATGTATTGCTTATATATTCACATTGTTTTGAATTAATTATGCTCTATCTCATAATTTCGAGATTTCAATGGTGTTGCTGTTTATTTTTAGAATGTCACTGTAGGGTAGATATGAGAGGCTGGATCTGGTCTGTTTAAGCATTGTGTTAGACATGGTGAAGATTCTGCCAACTTACTACCTTCCTAATGATAATGATGATTTTTTTTCTGCTATAGATACAGGGACTAAAATTTTGTGGGAGAGACTGATTGATTACACCAACCCCTGTGCTTAACTGGTACTTGTTTTATCAACCCTGAAATAATGAAAGGCAAAGTCAACCTTGAAAGGCATTTGAACTCAGAATACAAAAAGCCAGAAGAAACAGCACTAAGCATTTTGTCTAAAGTGCTCACTTTTCTGCCAGCTTCTCTTCTAAATAATAACAATAATGATTTCCAAACATTCGCATAGAGCCACAAATTGAGAAGGAAAAATGAGCAATTATATCAACCCTAATATTTGACTGGTACTTATTTTATAAAGGCTAAAAATCAAAGTCTGATCCCCCACCGCCCATGGCCTAAAATGTAATAAAAATATATTAAGCATTCTAATTAAATGTATCAGAAAACTCTATCTCCCCCCCTCTCTCTGTGTACACCACATAGAATATTAAAAAAAAAAAAGTACAGGCTTTAAATAGTAAATAGCTAATTCCTCCTTAAATGAAACAAGGCTGCAGTATCTTCATTACTCACTGGTTTATTTGCAAACCTTAAATCAGATATCCATACAACCCTATAATCACTTGTATAAAACTTTTCTTTACTAGTTAAGTCAGGGGGTAGAGAGATAAGGGGCAGCACATACAACTTTCTCATGCGATTCTTGACTGAAGCATAGGGATAAGATGATGGTAATGTGATTGGTATACAGTCTTGCCTTTGCATGAAATTCAATACTGACACAACTTTACACTTTTTAAATGAGCCTTTACTGATAGCTTAACTCTAAACCAGCAGTTCTCAACTGTTTTCTTTGATACGCATTTTACACATATGGACTTTCATAGCCATTCAATGTTTAAAAAATCCTATTATCATAGTTTTACAATTAAACATTATTAGGAATTGTATAGAAAATTGTAAAAATACTTTGTGTATTGTAAAAGTATAACCAGTTTATTGCACATAAAATTTAATACCAACAAAATCTTATATGGACCCCAGGGATCATATGAACCCTGGTTGAGAACCACTGATCTAAATGATTATAGCTTAACGTTGATAAACAAGCCTACACTGGCAAATACTGGGCTAGACTAAATGCAAAAGAAATAGACAGAGAAAAATCTCAGCAATGGTTGAGAAGCTCAGGACTCAAAGCAGAGACTGAAGGATTTTTAATTGCAGCTCAAGGCCAAAGCCTCCCCATTAGAAATTACCAAAAACATATAATGAAAAGAAACATAACAAGTAACTGCAGAATATGTGGCGATGGACAAGAAACAATAAATCATATTATCTCTGGCTGCTCAGTCCTGGCTAAGAAGGAATATATTCACAGACACAACAGAGCTGGGACCTACATACACTGGAAGCTATGCCAACACTATGGAATAACAACAAAAAAAAGATGGTATAGGCACACGCCAGAAAAGGTCACAGAAAACGAGAAAGCAACCATACTCTGGGATATGCCAATACACACAGATAGAGAAATTAAGGCCAATAGGCCAGATATAGTTGTCAGAGATCATGAAGGAAAAAAATGCTTTCTAATTGATGTATCAATACCAGCAGATGACAACGTTTCCCTAAAAGAAATGGAGAAACTTTCAAAATACAAAGACCTGGAAATAGAGGTAACTCAAATGTGGAATGTAAAAACAGAATCAATTCCTATCATATTAGGCGCCTTAGGTATGATAAAAAAATATTCAGACAAATACATAACAAAAACACCAGGACTTACAAATATATATAACATACAGAAAATTGCACTATTGGGCACTGCACACATCCTACGCAGAACACTTTCAATACAATAACCATAAGAGCATCACAGCAAACCACAGCACATACCCAAGGCACACAGAGCTGCGCTCGGTAGTGAAGTGAAAGCATGCTACAAAAATAAAACTACTGAATAATAATAATAATAATAACGATAATAATAATAATAATAAACAAGGCCAAGGAAACTAGTGGTGGTCTACGTTCAGCAAAAGTCCTATGCTTGCCTATTTTCATGAGTAATTTTTATTACTATGAAACAAATGCCTTAACTCTGTTAAATGAAATTAACTGAAATTATCTTGGCACCAGTCAATATCAACAAAGCAAACATTGAATAAAAATATATCCAACATTGTCCAACTATTAATTTCGTTGATCATTTGACTAGACTGTCTGATCTCTTCACAATTGACTTCCTTACTGCATGGAAAAATGCCCATGACTTCTCCATTATCAGAAAGAAATTTTCAAAGCCATTCAAGCCATAATTCTATCTGACTCTACTGAAATACATTGAAATCACTGAGAAAATAATAATGAAGTAATTTGTAGTATATTTACTGATATAGTAACAAGCAAAACAAGGATAGAACTAAATAAACAGGACTTTGATCCAGAGGGACCTGATATAAGGACCTTATATTTATAATCATTTCTCTTTTCTTGTTTTAGTCATTGGACTGTGACCATGCTGGGGCACTGGAATTCAGGTATTTATTTGATCAACTAGACACCAAAACTTATGTTGTTGTTAGTTGTTTGTTCCTTCTTGAGCCATACCTGACTCATAAGGACCAGTTTCATTGGCATATAGGTCCCCCACCTGGACGGGACGCCGGTCCGTCACAGGTGAGCCACTAGATGCAGGAGGAAAGAGTGAGAAAAAGTTGTGGTGAAAGAGTCAGCAGACGTTCGCCATTACCTTCTGCTGGAACCGCATGGAGCTTTAGGTGTTTTGCTCATAAACACACACACACAAACATCACCCGGTCTGAGATTCAAACCCGTGGTCCCTCGACTGCAAGTCCACTGCTCTAACCACTATGCCATGTGCCTCCACTAAAACTTATGTTAAAGACTGGTATTTATTCTTTCAGTCTCTTTTGCCAAACCAGCAAGTTATGAGGATGTAAACAAACAGACACTGGTTGTCAAGTGGTGGTAGTGATGGGTCAAACACAAAGATAAAGCCCTCCCATGCATGTCTTTCTTTTCCTAAAACTAAGAATAAGCTTTTCCCAAAATAATGGCATCATGCACAGTTTTGTTTATTTAGTGTGTATCTGCCTTAAATATAGTTATTAATCCTTTTGACCATTTAGAAACACACGGTGTAAACTTACACAAGTTTAAATCCTATTAATCTACACTATCCAGAACAGTAAGCCTTTTTATTATTCAATTTGTGTTTGTTTGTTTGTTTGTTTTTTTAAATGTGCTACAGGTTAAAAGAATTTCTTTAATTATCAGGAAAATGTGTCAAAACAGTGCAGACTTATGTTTGTAGTATGTTATAAATTTTAATAAAATACTCAACACAAAAACACTTTATATTGAAAAATGTGTGCTAAATAAGCAGCATATAAATTTGTTGTGCAGTAAGCTTTGAATTTAATACAAAAGTTTCGTTCAGTGGCTGGGAAAAATTAGATTATGACTATCATGTGATTTTGTATATCTAAGACTACACGGCCTTCAGTTTTTTTCTTTTTATTTAGGACTATAAAGCAGGAGTTGAAATTTGACAACTATTTCTAACAAGTAAAACCTCAGAAGTTCTCTCAGTTCTTTAGTGTTCTATTGTACAAGGCTATTAAGGCAGCGAGCTGGCAAAAACATTAGTACACCTGGCGGAATGCTTAGCAGTATTTCATCTGTCGTTACATTCTGAATTCAAATTCCGCAGAGGTCAACATCCTTTCATCCTTTTGGGGTCGATAAATCAAGTACTGGGGATCGATCTAATCGACTGGTCCCCTCCCCAAAAATTTCGGGCCTTGTGCACAGAGTAGAAAAGATTGTATAAAGCTGATCAGCTCTTCAATAAAGATTCTTTTCTAAGTTCTTGCAGAAGGACAAGCTTATTAACCAGCTTCTTCAGTCAACTTTTAACCCCGCCCCACACTGCAACAAAAAAGAACCCAACCATACCAACAAAATACATATGCACACACAAAAATGTCTGAAATATTCACCTTCTGTGAAGAAAATATATATAAATGACCTTAACCCTTTAGCATTCAGTTTATTTTGTCAAATGTAATGCTTATTTATTCAGAATCTTTTGAATTTATCCTGCATTACCTCATTGCTTCATGATTTTGATGATGTGATTGTTTATTTTTAGAATGACATTGTCTGGTATATGTGAGAGACTGGATCTGGCCAGTTTGAACATAAAACAGATAAGATATTTGGACTGGATAAGACCAGATTAAATGCTAAAGTGTTAAGACGATCACCAAATTATAAACAATTCCTAATGATATTGCAGATGAAACATCCACAAGATTTTCAATAGTTCTTGTAACCTCTTCCCAGACCAGGGGAGGGCTTGAACTCAGCATTGCAAACTAATGAAACTGGTGAATTACATGGACCGTTTGCTGGTTATAATGGTGAGCAATACACACCATAGAAAGCATTTACAACTAGACAGGCTGCACTGATGACAGCTAAAAGTACTCACCAAGAAAACTGCATAGACTTAATAATGGAGTATAAGCTAATGGTCTTAAAATAGCTACTTTCTTAGTCCATGCACATTCAAAGTGTGTCATATATGAAATAAATGATATGTAACTCATTCCATTCTAACTTCAGCCGGATATTAAACAATAGTATGCAAGTTTAACTACAATATACTTCTTATGTAGACAGCATAGAGCCAATCTTCTGTAGAACAATATATTTGTCTAGTACGGAGAGATGTGATAGGGTGATATACTAATATCATTTAATATATTTGTCGTTAATATGAATATCCATTTTTCTTATTCCACTGAGATCAGTTTTGCCTTTCATCTTTTCAGAGTTGATAAATTAAGCATCAGTTGAGCAATGGGGTTGATGTAATCAACTTAGTCTACCCTCAAAATTGCTGGCCTTGTGTCAAAATTTAAAACCAATATGAATACCTGTTTTCAGAATTTAATAATAAAGTACAGACCTTAACAAGGTTATACAATATTGATATCCTGTTTTTTTTTATTAAAAAATTTTTTTTTTTCATTTTATATTGAAGTTTGTAAACAAATGTGTTGTTCATTATGAGTTTCTAACAGACCAATCAGGGGTTCAATGCTTTCCTGAGAGCAAGAGTAACAAAAGTAGTGTCAAACTCACTGTAGAACAAATACCTCAAAGGACTACATTTCTAAAGAACCATTTTTGGGGGTGCTTTCTCACTAATGTGTATATGCTTCACCATAATACACACACATGCATAGAAACCTTTTGCATAGTTTCCATCTACCAAATTGCACTCATAGACTTTTAACCACTTGAGGCTATGGCAGAAGACTCATACCCAAGGTGGCACACAACAAGTGAACAGAGTTGCCCAGCTGTGAAATGAACTTTTTAAGCACACAACAGTAACTTATTTAGGTATAGGGATGTTCTTATATAAAAGGGTAAAGATCCCCTTGTTATGAATGACCATAGGATTGCACCTAGAAAGTTACCCTCTGAGGCACAAGTCCAGATAAGGTTGTTTATGGAAAACAAGCAGTCGCCCATGCATACCAGCCTCTCCTCTCCATGCCATCAATGTTATCCAAGGGAAAGGCAAAAGCTGATACAGCTTGGCATCAGTGATGTCGCAAGTCATTTTCAAGGCTAAGTGAACTGGAGCAACGTGAAATAAAGTGTCTTGCTCAAGAACACAACAGACAGCCCAGTCCGGGAATCAAACTTACTGCCTCATGATTGTGAGCCCGACGCTCTAACCACTGAGTCATGTACCTTCACACCAGGAACATTCTTA
>NC_068981.1:182160357-182162250 GCF_001194135.2 Octopus bimaculoides | reverse complement strand
TATATATATATATATATATATATATAGGCAGAATATATTACTTTCATACTTTTCTCAAGAACTCAAACAACCTAAAAAGGAGTGAAACGGTTTCAACCAGGAATCACCTGACAATCTCATCTAACTGGAAGCAATTACCTCTTGTTCTACATTAATCAGTATGCTACCCTTTTTTGCATACCTGTCATTTGAATCAGAGAAATCCTTTCTTAACCCTTTAGCATTCAGATCACTCTGTCAAATGTAATGCTTATTTATTAACATTGTTTTTTCATTTAATCATGTGCTATGGTCATAGCTTTGAGATTTCGATGATGTGATTGTTATTTTTACAATGACATAGTAAGGTAGGTGTGAGAAGCTGGATATGATCAGTTTGAACATAAAACAAGTAGAATATCCGAACTGGATATGACTAGTTTAAATGTTAAAGGGTTAAACACTGCATAGGTATATGTCATTTCGGGTTATGTCGTTTCCAACTTTACATAATATTTAAGAGAAAATAATGGGGAGAAAAAAAAAAAAAAATGAACCTCCACTTCAGTTGATTTATCTGACTTTATGTTAGTTTCAGTGAACATATTTAAAAGCATAAAAATTTGAAAAACATCTAAAAATCAATACTGAAGTGGAAAATCAAATAAACTACATGTGAAAATATGTATGAACTATTTAGTAAAACAGATATAAACTAATAAATTCTTTAAAATGTTTTTTGTGTTACGTCATTTTATGACTTCAGTTGCATATCTTGAAACTAATTACTGATGCAAGCTGAGGTCTGCCTGTTTCTCATGCTAGTATAGGTTGGAGAAGTCACCAAATTTAAATATTTCATGTGTAGTCAGGTCAGGTGTTTTATAAGTTAGATGTCATTGCAACCATTATCCAGCCACCCAACCATAAAATAGGAGCAATATTTATTTTTAACTGGAAATAAGTAGGATAGCAAAATGATAAATATAGTAATGTGCCTTGTTTAAAAATGTGTTAATGTGCTTTAAAAGGCTGATAAACAGATTCTTCTCTCCATTTACACAGCAGTCAGTCAAAATTCTGTAAACACAATTCTCAGCTGAGACAACATAAATGCTATACCAAAAACTGTGGCTTGAACCAGGAATTTAAAAATTTTTCCTCACTTGTCTGGATTCTACATTTTTAAGCCTGAAAGCTGTTTTCTGCTCTCAATAAATCCAAAGTTAGGGTACTCAAAGACTATCATTTACATATCTGAATCTGTGTATTCTTCAGATGAGTTGTAAATACTATGGAATAAATAGATAGCATAAACATAAATTGGACAGTTAGATGAATTACACATGAAGGCTTTTCTCTTGCTAACCTCGTATACAGTGTTAATTTTAAATGCAATTCCACCTAGGTCCACTTTAATCCTTTCTCTAATATACTACTGGTATTTTACTGAAGTGAAGGGTATTGCACACAAGATTGCGAGATCATGGTTTCAATTCCTGGACTGGGGAGTGCATTATATCCTTGAGCAAAACACTTCATTTCATGTTGCTCCAGTCCACTCAGCCGTAAAAGAGTAATTCTGCAATGAACTGGTACCACTTTCAGAGAGAATATAGTGATCTCAGTTACTTATACATCATGAAAACTGAGTAACTGGTTGTGTAAGTCCTTGGACTAAAAGTAGTGTCAGGGGTTGATAAGATGATGATGAATAATACTCTTTTACTTGTTTCAGTCATTTGACTGTGGCCATGCTGGAGCACCGCCTTTTAGTTGAGCTAATCGACCCCAGGACATTCTTTGTAAGCCTAGTACTTATTCTATTAGTTCTTTTGCCAAACCGCTAGATTACGGGCATATAAACACACCAGCATCAGTTGTCAAGCGATGCTGGTGGGGGGGGGGGGGGGG
>NC_068981.1:182155304-182160347 GCF_001194135.2 Octopus bimaculoides | reverse complement strand
TCCGGGTACAGGATGTCAAAAAACGTGGACAAAAAAGGAACGGGAACATAAACAAAACACAAAAAAATGAACTTTTTTTATGGACAACAGAACGAACACATAGGAAAACAGACAAGCCACATGTACCCGGATATGCATCTATGTATACATGTAGATGTAGGTATGTACATATATGTATGTATACATACATGTGCTCACATATCATTTGTATTATCATATTATCGAATGCTACGTGTCCATTTGCAAGTAAGTTTTAACTTTATATATACATATATATACATACATATCTACGACGGGCTTCTTTCAGTTTCCATCTACCAAATCCACTCACAAGGCTTTGGTCGGCCCGAAGCTATAGTAGAAGACACTTGCCCAAGGTGCCACGCAGTGGGACTGAACCCGGAACCACATGGTTCGTAAGCAAGCTACTTACCACACAGCCACTCCTACGCCTGATTGACAAAACAAAAAAAATTCTACAGTTTATATTTATCAGTCAATGAATGCTTGGGTTATTCTTTAGCTCCTTGTCTGACTGAACAAACCAATGACCAAAGACATTTCAGTCATGGCCATCCAATTTTTTTATATAACATGAACTTCATTATTTAAGATGACAAAATGTGATCCAAGGGAAACCTTTTTGGCAGCTATTTCTAGCACGTGAGCATCTGATAGTGACCTTAAAGGCTAATGGATTGGGTTAGGTTAGCAGGTAAAACATTTTCTTGCTAAATCTTTACACCAGCTTATCATTAACATACAATCCTTAGATTTAATCCCATTTCATCACTCTTCATCTAAGTAAACTTTACTGAAAAGTAAATAAATTTCTTTCTCCAATTCTCTTTCATCTTCATTACCATCAGAATTTTTCTCTCTCAATGCAAACAGGTAATTTTACGACTCTTCTACACAGCCCTCCAAATTTAAAGCACATCATTAGAAACATTTCTAAAATTTTCTCATATTAATTTACAAACACTGACAAAACCTACATGAACACAAGTTAAAATCATCAACACAATCATTGATTTAATGCCTATTTCCCCAAACTCACATGAGTTGGACAAAATTTTTCAAGGCAGATTTTCTACGGTCAGATGTGCTTCCTGTCACCAATCCCCACCTATTTCCAAGTAAGGTACTATTTTCTCAAGGCCAGACATGTTTTCATGGAAGATTGAAAACAAAGGACACCACTTGCATGATGGTGACACTGTCACGTGAAGTCAAGGCAAGGAGACAGTCACACACACTGGTGCTGATGCCACATGAAAAGCATTGATGATGGTGCCACATATAAAGCACACAGTACATTCTGTAAAGTGGTTGGTGTTAGGAAGGGCATTCAGCTGTAGAAACCAAGCCAAAACAGACAATTGGAACCTGATACAGCTTCTGGCCTTGCTAGATCCTGTCAAACCATTTAACCCATGCCAGCATGGAAAACAGACATATGATGATGATGATGATGATCATGAATGATAATATATATATACATACACACAACAAGCTTCTGTTCAGTTTCTGTCTACCAAATCAACCTACAAGGCTATAGAAGACACTTGTCCAAGGCATCACACAGTTGCGATGCAAACTTCTTACCACACAGCTACATCTGCACAGTGAAGTTAAAACCCCCAGATAATTACTGAAAGAGAATCTGAAACGGATACAATTATGAGAATCCTCTGTCAACTACTTGCCAATGCTATCATATTTACTGGCAGGTCTTGATTTCAGTTATGCTTCTAAGTTGCCATGACAAATCAACATGTGACATTTAATCTTAAATTTCTGATCATGTGATTGTGAGCTGCCTAAAATCAGGGATGATAGGGTGGTGGTTATGAATTCAAATATCTTGATGGTCATTGGATTTGAGTATTTTGCTCTTAATTGGAGAAGTTTCATTCAGGCAGTTTTGATCAAACTTTCGGTTCCACTGAAGAAAGTTGTGTATTTGTATTTAGGAACAAAAGGTAAATAAATGATTTTAAATGAATGTGCTTCATATATAATGTGCATCAGGAGATGCTGTTGTAAAGAATTAGTAAGGTATTGCAGTTAGTGATGAAAAAGTAGGGGTCCCATGAAGAATTGGCATTGTCCCTGATTAACTCCTGTTGTTATTTTGGTCAAAATAATGTTGTTTTGATGGTGAGTGTTTGTATGTTGCTGTCTTTGTTTATTCGGTTATGTTATCTGTGTGTAAACATCAGTCATGTGTTGTATGAATAGGATGGTGACCTTACTGAAAGCATGTGTGTGTGTGTGTGTGTGTGTGTGGAATGATGACTATGTGTGATGTATCAACTTCAGATAGATTAGATGTTTTGATTAGTGGAGCCATCATACAATGTTTTTATATTCCTCTCACTCATAAGTTACAGCTGCAATAGAAAATATGGACAGGAATAACTTTAACCCTTTCGTTACTGTATTTATTTTGAGATGCTCAGTGTTTCTTTCAATTACTTTAAATATAACAAAGAATTTAGTAAAATAACTTAGTTATCATTCAGTTAGTGTTAGGAACATGAATTGTGACTAAGATTTGGTGGAAGATTTTAATTCAGAACTTATGAAAACAAAACATTTGTGCTACAGAGTCAGAGCCGGTTTCAGCCGGGTTGGTAATGAAAGGGTTAAGGAATTGAGACTTTATTGATAGAAATGTGTCACACACATATTCAAAGGCCCAGTTTCCATTAATACAATGGTACTAATACTCATGGTTAAAATTATATTACTGATTTTTAACACAAGCTCAAGGTCACACATTTTGATGAAGGAATTCCTGACTAAATCAACCATAGACATGGTTAAGTGATTAAGAATTTTGCTTCACAACTATGTGGCTTTGAGTTTGATCTTGTTGCATACTATCTTGTCTTCTATTATAGCTTGAGGCTGACCAATACAGTGTGTGAAATTTGATAGACAGAAACTGTATGAAAGCTCTTCATATATATAATGTGCATGTGTGTGCATATTTGTGTCTTTACCTACTAATAATATTTCAGTGATGAAGTTTATGTCTCCCATAAAAATAACATCCAGTGGCAGTTCAACATGTAGAGACATGGAATAAGACACCTTACTTGAAAAACAAATAAGGGTTGGCATCGGGAAGGGCATCCAGCCATAAAAGACTACCTCAAGAAGTCTTGTCTGACCTATACAGCAGAGAAAAAGCAGACATGAAAATACTGAACAGATCCTTGACTGAAATTTCCCACTCTAGAAAGCAAAGTTGAGCTTGGCAGGATTTGAACACAGAACATTAAGAGACATAACTAATGTAAGATGTTTTCTTTGATGTTCTACCAATTCTGCCAGCTATAATATATTAAATACTAGCAAAAGTAGAAGTCATAATCTTTTCCTTTAAAACATTAAAAATCACTTAATTGCTGTTGGTTCCTAAATACAATTGAATTGTGTCAGGGTGATACAAAAAGCTTAATATGAACCTGTGATTTGTGGAGAAGATATTATAGAGGAACCACTAGCAAG
Source organism: Octopus bimaculoides (assembly GCF_001194135.2). NCBI lineage: Eukaryota > Metazoa > Mollusca > Cephalopoda > Octopoda > Octopodidae > Octopus > Octopus bimaculoides. The sequence continues at coordinate 182,156,825 of NC_068981.1, read as the reverse complement.
GACATCAGTAGCGAGGTTTGTATCAAGTTTATAATTGTAGAACAATAATTCCATGCGTCAGGAAAAAAACATTATCTTTCTTTGTCTTTATTATACTTTTGTGACTAAATATGAATGAGCCTGCATGTTAATCAATGTCTCCATGTAAAATAGCCTTGAAGTAAAAGGAAGGAAAAAAATTTGTCATTTCCTAACATTTTATATTATAGTGATGATGAAAAATCTGGTTTAGAGCAAGAAAAAGTGCTGAAGAAATTTATCACAGTGAAGGACGCCTGAAATTGTAGTTCCAAAAGTATCAGTTTCAATTTGTAGTGGAATTTGAGGCAAAACAGGTGATGGAGAGACATTAAATATTGAAGTTTGAAGCAAGTGGATAACATCTAGATGTCAGTTTTCACATTGGAAAACTAGGATTAAGTTGAGGTTGAATTACTTCTGACGAAAGAGAGACACGTGTCAGAACAACTAAACAAACCTAGTTGTCATATAGTTACAGAGAACTATTTTCTAGTTTGCATCGTAGGTAACAAATGAATATTTGGTAGAGAAGATAATTGTTATTGTTCAATATAACTGAAATTAACTGAGCCAAGTTCCCATTATGTTACTCAAGTTTTACAAATAATGAAAACATTATCAATATAGATGTAGATTCCTTTGATATTGTTTTCAGTAATTATACCATCCTTGACTCTTTGGAAAGTGCTTACATCAGAGAGTAATCTTGTAAACAGGAATAAGTGTTAAATGGCTTAAAATGTAGTTTATCTCTTATCCTCATTGCAGAATTGAATTGGATGTTATGTTGCTTTCAGATCCAGTTTGCAATAAATATTGTTGCAGGAAATAGAATGCATGAAATCTTCAATATTAGGAAGAGGAGATGCATCTAGAAAAAATTAGTGCCACTTGTACTCATCATGAAGAGGAACAATACCATCATCAGGAAGACATTTGATCTCCATCATGAACATTTCATCAAGGGGCAAAAGCAGAAAAATTATGATGAAGAGCCATGAACATAACGAGTTAAAAAACATGACTTTTTTTAATGGTCCTTCAAGTTTAATTATAGTAGTCACATTATTTAAGAAAATCATGTCCTTGAATTATAGAGGAACACAAGTTGGTCAAAACATTTAAATGTACCATCACATACAAGGAAAAAAATGTAAGATGTTTGAAATACAGAAAATGAAGAAGCAGTGTGTTTCCATTGACACGCTAATTCCAAGACATTGCCGAGAGATTCTAGACAACAGTCTCATCAATCAAACTGTTGATGCTACATGAATTGTGTAAAGCATCAATACATTGGTTAGCTACATACATATGACTTAGACATATGCACAGGCATGGCTGTCTGGTAAGAAGCTTGCTTCCCAACCACATGGTTCCAGGTTCAGTCCCACTATGTGGCACCTTGAGTAAGTCTCTTCTACTATAGCCTCAGGCTGACCAAAGCCTTGTGAGTGGATTTGGTAGATGGAAACTGAAAGAAGCTTGTCATATATAGTG
>NC_068981.1:182152190-182155294 GCF_001194135.2 Octopus bimaculoides | reverse complement strand
ACCAAAGCCTTGTGAGTGGATTTGGTAGATGGAAACTGAAAGAAGCTTGTCATATATAGTGAAAAGTAGACTGTATGATGCATGTGTGCGAACAACCATGCAACATGGCGGTGAAGCATGGGCTGTGACTGCTGAGAGCATGCATACGCTTGCAAGAAATAAAGCTAGTACGTTCCACTGGATGTGTAATGTCAGTGTGCATATATGACAGAGTGTAAGTGCCCCGAGAGAAAAGTTTGACATGAGAAGCATCAGATGTGATGTGCAAGAGAGATGACTGCACTGGTATGGTCATGTGTTGCGTATGGATGAGGACACTGTGTGAAAAAGTGTCACACCCTAGCAGTAGAGGAAACCTGTGGAAGAGGTAGACCCAAGAAGACCTGGGATGAGGTGGTGAAGCACGTCCATCGAACATTGGGCCTCACGGAGGCGATGACAAGTGACCAAGACCTTTGGAGATATGCTGTGCTTGAGAAGACCCAGCAAGCCAAGTGAGACCGTAACCGTGGCCTATGCCAGTGTCGTGTAACTGGCCCATTTAAGAGTACCCTTCAATCATTGGGCAATAAACTGTGCTTGAGAAAACCTATTAAGTCAAGTGAAATCACTGTCATGGCTGAAGCCAGCACCGCCTGATTGGCATTTGTGCCGGTGGCACATAAAAAACACCATTCGAGTGTGGTTGATGCCAGTCTTACCAGACCAGCTCCCATGCCAGTGGAACATAAAATGCACAATATGAACGTGGTCAATGCCAACGCCGCCTAACTGGTCCCGTGCCGGTGACACGTAAAAAGCACCATTTGAGTATGGTCATTGCCAGGTCCACCTGACTGGCTCCCATTCTGGTGGCATGTAAAAAGCACCATTCGAGTGTGGTCGATGCCAGTACTGCCTGACTGGCCCTTGCGCTGGTGGCATGTAAAAAGCACCCACTATACTCTCGGAGTGGTTGGTGTTAGGAAGGGCATCCAGCTGCAGAAACCTTGCCAGTCCTCAGTCAAACCGTCCAACCCATGCCAGCATAGAAAGCAGGCATTAAATGACGATGATGATGATGTATATGTTTGTGTGTCTGTGTTTGCCCCCCACCCCACCATCGCTTGACAACTGATGTAAGTGGTTTGGCAAAAGAGACTGATAGAAAAGTACTAGCCTTCCAAAGAATAAGTCCTGGGATCGATTTGCTCAACTAAAGGCGGTGCTTCAGCATGGCCGCAGTCAAATGACTGAAACAGTAAAAGAGTAAAGAGTAAAGAGTGACTAGAATCAGCACAAAATCTCCCTTTTGCTGTTTAATGAAAATTGGTTTAATTGATTGTAGTGAACGTAATGGGCAATATGACTGAAGATTGACAGTAAGGCAGTTAGTAAGATGAGTATGTCTTTGTTGTTCAATTGAACCTGAGAAATTCAGCAATGAAATTGATGAACGTTGTTTTCCAATGTGGCCACTATATTTATCAGGAGTGCCATTTGTACACTATGCTCATATCAGAAGGAATGCCACCAAAATGATGTGGACAAAGAAATTTTTCCATTGTTATTATTATTGAATTACCCTGCAGAAAACATGTTCCAAAATACTTCTTGTGGAACTTGTGAAAATAATTGTTTCCAAGTTTTAACTGAATAAATCATTGTTTTTCTGATGATGAGAAATAGTCACAGAGAATCAAATTGTTTTATTCAGCAAAAGTCCTCTACTTCAGCATCCAAAACAAATGCAAAAATGTCCATTCTTATTGCAAATGGCAGGCTGCCAACCTTCAACTAAAGTACACCATAATGCTTCTGGGCCGGAAGTAGCAATAATGATTCCAATAGATGTTTTATACGAAATGATGCTGGAATACATAGCAAAAGTCTGAAAATCTGCATAATGCAGAAGTATTCACCAGTTTATCTAGTAATAGAGAGTCTATTTGCAAGGAAAGTAATTGTGTTCAATGTACTTTTGGTAGTGATTTTTTAACTGTCATAATTAATTCTAAGCTCTGCACAATACGGTATTGCATGGACTGCATCAACCAGCCTGTCCAGAAATGCACAATATCACATAAATCATACCAAACTTCTTTATGTTCATTTGTAAGGAGATGAGAAACTAATCTAAGTGGGGAAAAAACTGTAATCCCTTCTATCATACGTTTATGTTCTGGAACTGAAACATTGCAGGACTGGACTTTTTTGACTAAGAAAATTTTCAACGAGTAAAGAATTAGTGGTAGTTTATATATAATAACCGGTCACTGTAACAAAGAGTTAATAGCTAAAATTCTTCAAGGAAAAATTTCTCATCTATAATAATAAAAGCAAAATTCTGTCTGTCTGGGACTCCTCTATCTCAGTCTACATTTGCTCTACAAAGACATATACCATTTTGGAATCAGGATGATCCCGGGTTTGAAAATCTGCCCTTCATTTGGTTCTTGAACATCCACCATTGGGATTTGATTTAAAAACATTTGAGTCGCTATTTCTAGCAGGTAAATCCTATCTGCTACCCTATAGATGAACAACAGTGCTAATTTTGTCTAATTTCAAATAATCAACAGAAACTGTACAACTGAGTAAATATGAACTGTTGACACAATGTGTGTATAAGATTAAAAAATGGCACAGAAGGACGACAAAGGAACAAACAGAAAACTCACACACAAGACATGGGCATGCTCTCTCCTAGCTAGTCATCGTCCAAAAAAATCACTACAATTTCATGTCTTCAACATCAACACTGTTCACCTGGGAACAATGAGCAAATGCAAAGGATGGTGACGAAAACAAACAGCACAAGCAGTTTGTATGAATGTAAGTAAACAAACAAAACAAAGACTGAGACAGCGTTGGAACAGGACATGTGTAGAAGTAATGCAATGGAAAATGACATTTTCCAATAGAACTTGAAAAAGAAAGTGGAGAAATAGAAAGATAGAATGAAGGATAGAATGAAAAGTGAGAAAAAATGGACCCAGTGTTGAAGGAAAGGTAAAAACTGGAACCTGAGAGAAGCATGACTGAAGAGGTCAGCAGCTGGGCAAAAAATGAAAACTTGAAAGAGAAATGGGATGGTTACAAGGTACTGAGAAGGGGGGGGGGGG
>NC_068981.1:182145932-182152180 GCF_001194135.2 Octopus bimaculoides | reverse complement strand
CCCCCCCCCGGTAGTGGAGGACAGAGAGAAAAGGCTGAGGTAGATATGAGATAGAAGTAAAGTAAAGGGAGAAAGGGGACAGATAGAAAGAAAGGCAAAAGGATATATTTATATATAACCATATCATTTTAACATCTGCTTTTCTATTCTTGCATGGCTCAGACAGAATTTACTGAACAGGTTTTCTACACCTGGATGCACTTCCTGTCACCAACTTTTACCTGTTTCCCCGCCAGACATGTTCTCAAAGAATGGTGGAAATTAGCAACACCACTTGTATGATAGTGACACTCATTTATAACTACCAATGCAATGTCAAGAACAGAAGACACAAACACATATATACAATGGGCTACTTTCAGTTTCCTTCTATTTCTACCAAATCTGCTCACATAAATTTGATCAGTCCAGGACTATAGTAGAAAACACTTACCCAAAGTGCCATGCAGGGGCACAGAACTCGGAACCAAATGGTTGAGAAGCAAATTTCTCAACCACACTGCTACATCTGTGTCTCTATTATAGTTTTTCATATACCCTAATTTAAAGGGTTTTGGACAGTAAATTAAGGTTCATGTTATATAAATTGTAATATTCTACCTTTTGGGGGATAAAACAAAGCTTAAATGCCTTGCTCAAATGGCTTTATAGTGGTTTTGACTGCTATTTCTAAACATGTAAGAGTTTTGAAACCCTCTTAGTTATAATTGTGAATTGTTCATAATTATAAACATTCTTCTTTGTATTTTATGATAACATGTTTGGCCATTGATATATTCATAAATAATTATTAATTGTTTATAATCTATCCTCCATAATGTATTACATATGACTATGTGTTAAGAATCTTGCTTCCCAACCACATGGTTCTATGTTCAGTCCCACTGCATGGCACCTTGGGCAAGTGTCTTCTACTATGGCCTTAGGCTGACCAAGGCCTTGTGAGTAAATTTAGTAGATGGAAACTGAAAGAAGCCTGTAGTGTATATGTGTGTGTGTGTGTGTGTGTGTGTGTGTGCGTTTACTTACCTTTAATGAAAGCAGTTTGGCAAAAGAGACTAATAGGATAAGTGCTACGTTAAAAAAGAAGAAAGTCCCAGGGCCAATTTGTTCAACTAAAACCCTTCAAGCTGATGCCCCAGCATGGCCGCAGTAAAAGAAAAAGATATCCTGTCCAATCCATGCCAGCATCGAATAAAGATGCTAGACGTGGCTACTGTAGAAGAGCTACAAAGCTACTCACATTATAGAAGAATAGGTGGGAGGAACCAGGGTATAGCTGGACAGAAAAATATAATATTGGATGGTTGTGGGCAGATTGTATTTTATCATAGCTCTATTTGGTGATAGCTGAACTGTAGCTACATGTATCTTTCAATATGCACATATTTTTGAAATGATGTTATTGCACTGCATGTAAAACACACGTTTTCAGCCATTCCAATTCTAAGAATACCCGCCTTCAACTTTTAAATAGTTTTGACACATTTTAGGCTGTAATATATGTGTACGTAAGTATTACCAAAATACTCAACAACGTATCATCGTTTAACGTCCGTTTTCCATGCTGACATGACAGGAGCTGCACTAGGTTCCACTATTTTGGTATGGTTTCTATAGCTGGATGCCCTTCATAACGTCAACCACTTCATAGAATGTACCGGGTGCTTTTTGTGGCATCATCACCAGTGTTCTTTTAGGGGGGTACCATCAACAATGCTTTTCACAATATTTTTTATTTTTTTATCAAAGTTCAATGGAGAAATACATACGAGATGGGATTGACTTTTTAAAATGTTATCATATCTTGCTAGCAAAACTTAGACCTGTGTCCTTAATAAGAAAGAAGAGTTGTTTAAACTTGATCGAGCATACCTACGATCGAAGATATGTTTCTGTGGCAATCATCTCACTTTTTCGTATATCTAGAACTATATCATCCAACGAGTCCTTCCCTTTTTAAAGACAGTATGGTGTAATTTGAGGAAATTTTGTTTGCTATTTCTAGCAGGTTGAGAGACTACAGAAAATTTCTAGCATCTGGAGCAAAACTAAGGAATAAGAGGTTACGAAACACAATATAGGTAAATTACGATTTTGTTTCCTGGAATATTATATTTCATTATACATAGGAATGGAAAGTAATTAAGAACATAAAATAGCCAAAGTACTTAATAAAAAATATGTTTGGGTGTGTATGTTTTTAAGCTACGCTGTGTTTTAGACCTATATTAGTCCTGTGTGAACACACCTATGATCAAAAGCTACGCAATTTTGACATTTCATCCTTTACTTATTTAGTTTTTCTTTCTTTATTCTCTTCCAAGAAGTAGTGTACTTTAGACTAATCCAAGCTGTCTCTGCTTTTTAAAACGGCAGTATGTGTTTTGAGGGAGATTTGGCTGCTATTTATAGCGGGTCCAACCAAGTTGTTGATGTTGTTTAGCTCTATGTTAACTCTGATCAATCAGACCTAGGATCAAAAGCATTCCGGCCGAGACCGTCCCATCTTTTTCCTACACACAGACAAACCAGGACCGCATTTCCCAACGTAGTGAAGTGATTTGCAGGAGATTTCGTTGATATTTCTAGCAGATCGAACGACCATATAGAGGTTCCCTTGTTCGCTCGACGAAGTTAAGTCTTTAGTGGAAGTTTACCGAGACTGAAAATTCGCCAATTGCAGATGATTCTAGTGGCTGTAGAGAACGTAACAATAACACAAATACGCACACGTACACACATTGGAAGAAAACTATCTGTAACCCCGAGAAGAAAACCCATCAGATAACTGTTCGTTAAATTAGTGACCATGACCAGGATGAAATGCTCACAGCGAAATGTTACGTTACTGTGGCCATGTAACACTAAATAATCATATGCAATATTATACTGGGTGTGTACATAAGAACGTATTAGATAGAGTTAACAGACACAACTTGGTGGCACTAAAAGCATGTACACTAATCAAACTGCAGGTGGTAGTGAATAACCACAGCGATACATAACAAAATCCTACATAGCAAAACCAATTAAATAGCAAATAAAATCGCACTACTTCTAAACGTAGTTATGTTTCTAGCAAGAGGGGAAACTTGCATCCAGAGATCAGATTAACAAACAGTTCATTTGATAATACTGTCAGGGTCGAAAGACGACTAAAAGTTAATGCGATTAGTGATAATCTTGATAATGCATAAATAGTATATAACAAAAAAAGAATTGGGTGTGATGTAAATAGCATGCATGTATGTATGCATGAATGAATGCATGCATGTAAGTATGTATATGTATGTATGTAATCATGTATTTCGCGATATAGGTAGGAAATGTAATAAGAAAGCAACAACGAGGTTGATAAATTGTTCCTTGCGTTGATCTGGTGTATACACTTCACAGAAAATTTAGGCTAATAGGTCAAGTTTGGGAAAAATGAAAATCTAGAATTTGTGTAAACAAGAGGGTTTCACAGACTACTGTTGGTGAAGTTGTAGAGGCGGTGGCGGCGACGGTGACAGTAATAGGAGGGTATATCTAGGAATCCCATCCCAAGATATTCAGATGATCCCAAAGAAATAATAGAGGTCAACTTAAGTTTTCCCTCGCTGTTGTTGGTACAGACAACTGACGTGGAATAAAACCAAGATAAAACGAAGAAGAAAGAAAAAAAAAAGTAAGATTAGCAAATTGGTGAGTGTGGCAGTTATTATGTCAATCTGTCTGCACAGTACCATAGGGGGTGGATATCTGCTAGTATGTCAACATGAAGCGAAAAGACTAGTAGGACATCTAGACAACGACATCAACAGTCAATTAGCAGACATTTATAATTTTAGAATAACTAATCATACGAGAGCAAATGGCTGGAAACATTGGTTAAATTGCCATCATTTAAACCAGATGTCTCCATGGCTTGTACGTACTTACTGTGTGTGTGTATGTAAAAGAAAAAATATGTATGTATGTATGAAGGAGTATTCATATTCATACATACATTTATGCATGCGTGCATACCAATATAGTTGATCTATAGAGATGATTTAAAAATCGGAGATGTATTTACGCAGGAATAGTTACCGTGGTACCTGTCAGTCTGAGTTTGTTTTAATATAGCAATGGAGCAGCCAGGGTATATGGAAAAGCTATACGTATGTGTGTATGCACGTCTTTGAGAATAGTAACATAGAAGCACCAACTAAACAGAGTTGGTATAGTAACATAAGAGAGGGGAGAGAGGGACTTTTGACAACTAACGAGAAATTAATAGCAAGATTTTTAAGACTCAATTATAAAACGAGGACGAAAATAAAAATAAAATAGAAATATTAATAGATGAAATAGCAAACTCAGAAGTAAAGGATCAAAATAGTGTCAGAATCCGCAGTCTAATGAACTTACCGTGTGTTGGGCTTTCGAGGGTGAGAAATAATATGTATAAAGCTCAACGATTTCCCAAAATGATGTTCATATTTAGACGTTAATAGACAAGGACAAAAGGCCACATGGGTTCGATCCACCCAGACAGTAATGTAGATTAGTAGTAGTAATAGTAGTAGTTGTTGTTGTTGTTGTTGTAGTGGTGATGGTCGTAGTGGTAGTACGTGTTTAGTTTCTTTACGAAAGAGCGACTAAATAGCAAAGTTGGAGATCAGTTGGCAGTGACATCCGGAAAGTCGTTGTAGTGAAAAAAAAAAGGAAGGCAGAGTTAACATGAGAAGGGAAGTGAAGGAGTGGCAGCAACAGGGAGGAGAGGCCAGAGGAGAAAAAGGTACTGCAATAGAGAGAGGGGGAGGGGTTATGAAATAAGCAGAAGGAGGAAGAGGGGAGATCACTGAGAAAGAGATATAATTAGTCGAGGAGAGAAGGCTATTAACGTAGACTTGTTTTTCTGGAGGTAGATAGATCGGTCAGATAGAGAGCTAGAGATAATTTGATAGACAAAACACACACTACATGTATATATATATATATTTACATCGATAATTATTTATTGAATGGAAGTTTAACGTGTACTGTGTTACTTCTCTCCGTTGTATCTTCGAGGTAGCTTCGTTTATTGTCGATATGACAATATTTAAAATGGGTTCGGCATGAAAATAGTAAAGCTAATAAACATTTATTAAATAGTTTTCGTTCTCTATGTTTGTTGGCTGCGGTTGCCGTACGAGAAAGTCGACGGGACGTTCACCTAGAAATTCATTGTTAGTCCGACTAACAAAATGGCGACCCCCACTTGGATCGACTTTTATTGACTAACCTTTAATTTCATACTTCATAATCTCTCGATACATTCTTCCATCAGTTTTTTTTTTCTCTAACATACCAACATACTGCATCCTTGGCTATTAGTTAAATATCATTGTTATGAATATCGTTAAAAATTGTTAATAACAAAACCAAAGCAAATTAATGTTAAGTTAACGCATCAGTTATTAGTTTTCACCTGGGTGACTTCGCTTTTCATATTCCTGTGGTCGATAAACTAAAAGTACCAGTTAAGTTCTGGGAATCGATGTAATCGATTGTATCAACCCCTTCAACCAGGGCCGGCATAAGATACCGGCAACTCGAGCAGTCGCCCGGGATGCCATGTGCGTGCATTTTCAGTTTTTCTCCTTGTGAAAGTTTTTAAAAAATTATACTTGTAAGGGCGCCGAAGTTCGGCTTACCCGGAGCGCCAGCAACCCGAGGGCCGGCCCTGCCTTCAACGTTTGTGACCTTGTACATTCAATAGGACTGTTTATTTGAACAGAACGTTAACTTTGTTTAGTTAAAAACCTGAGAAACAATTTACGAAAAAAAGAAAAGAAAAAAGTCTCAATTCAAAAATCATCGTAATTGGAACTAAACGTCAGATTGTCACTAATTTCATTTGAATAGGTATCACTAATTTTATTCTAGCGTATCTAATTTTCCTAATTGATTTTTTATATTGATACAGCCTGGGCAAAGTTTAGAGAGCTCTTACCCTTGCTGGCGACAAAGGGACTCTCACTCAGAGTAAAAGGCAGACTGTATGACTCATGCGTACGAACAGCCATGCTACATGGCAGTGAAACATGGGCTGTAACTGCTGAGGACATACGTAAGCTCGCAAGGAATGAAGCCAGTATGCTCCGTTGGATGTGTAATGTCAATGTGAATACCCGTCAGAGTGTAAGTATCTTGAGAGAAAAGCTGAACATTAGAAGCATCAGTTGTGGTGTGCAAGAGAGACGATTGCGCTGGTATGGACATGTGGTGAGAAT
>NC_068981.1:182138971-182145192 GCF_001194135.2 Octopus bimaculoides | reverse complement strand
TTATAAGTTTTAAAAATGAAGTACAAAGATGACCATGTCAGATTTTACACACACAAGTTTGAAATTGAATAACTTAGATTTTCATTTATTCTCATACTCTACTATTTCTTATATCATTTATAATCATTGTAATTCAATAACACTGGGCAACAAAAATAAATTTTTTTGCTTGGTGCCTGGAATATTTCAACAAATTTGTAAGTGATTTTGCCTGCACTATCAGGTCTAGTTTTCTGACTGGATCTCATACAGTAAGTATTTTATTCATACAAGAAGCATATAATATGAATGAATAAAGAGAGCATAACACAAAACAAAACAAAGTACAAATAAAAATTCAAAATTGAAAATGCACATTGGCAAAGATTTGGGGCAGAAAATTCAAGAAATAAATTTACGCTTCTTTGTGCATGGTGAATGTTGAGCAACAAAAGTATCTCGTCTTAAACACCAGCAATAGTCTATCATCATCACAGTGTCCCAACGTCCTTGGTACCAAGTTTCCATCTTGATGTCCTGATGGAATCGTTCATCTTTTTCATTGCTAACGTCTCTGAGATTTTCAGGAAACAATCAAGAAGACTAAAAACATAATGCATTTTGATGCTCATATTAATGCCAATATCACAAAAAGTTGTTATCAAGTTGGTAACAAGGTCTTTATAGTTTTCACTTTTGTGTTTCCAAGGAAATTTCTACTACTTCTGCAAACAAAGGCTAGCCAAGCTGATGCTTCATTTTTGCTCATTGTTTTCGCGAAATTTGTGTCCTTCAAGAGCTTATGAACCTGTTGTCCATCAAAAATCTCTGCTTTAAGTTTTCAAATTATCAAGTCTGGAAATACACTGCAGATATACTTAAGCACTCCCCACTTTTGTCAAGAGCCTTGACAAATTGCTTGATCAATCTGAGTTTGACGTGCAAAGGGGGGAAAATGATCTTATCTTGCTCAACTAAAGGTTCTTCCAATATATTAACAGCTCTACATGGAGCCATATTTGTTCGAGGTAGCTAGTCATTCTTAACATAGTGGTTTACTCGGTCTCTACTGTCCCACATACAAAGAAAGCGTGGGTATTTGGTGTAACCAGATTGCTGTCCCATGAGAAAGTTCACCATCTTTAAGTCAACACAGATGACCCATTTATGATCATGATATGGTATCTTCTCTAAAACCAACTTAATTTCTTCATATTCTTCCTTCAGAGTTGTTGAGTGTCTGAGTGGGACAGAGCCATCCACATTTCCGTTGTGCAACAATACAAATTTTAAACTACACTTAGAGCTGTCTACGAAAAGATGCCATTCCTCTGGTTTGTATTCCTCAACGCCAAGTTTATTAAGAAGCCCACTGCCATCTCTGCAGTAAACCAGCACTTCCTCTTTTGTGAAGAAAGAAAGGAACTCTTCATGCCAACTCCAATAAAAGGTTATACAGACACCATTCTCTAGAAGATTTTTCTTTTTCAGTCAGGAAGCCAACAGTTCTGCAGAACTAGATCATTCAGCTCTCTGTGGGAGAATAGCTGAGGTAAAGTCTCAACTGAAAAGTCTTGATCTCTAGTGTCATCTTCAGGTGATGAATCTTCTTTGGTTGAGGGTAAAGTTATTTGAGGCAAAACAGGAACAGGAAGCTCTTCACTGTGTGGAACCAGTCTAATAGCAGAGGCAAGATTAGGATAGACAAGTATTTGTCAATTTTTCTGGTTAATGCCCTTCAAATTTAGGTTACAAAAATAGCAGTTGTCCATGTGATTATAGGGCTCCCGCCATACCATTGGTATAGAAAACCTCATACTTTTCTTTGTCCCTTTAGTCCATTGTTGCAAATGTTCTGTACATTATTTGCAGACACTATGCTGTGCCCAATATTTATCTTGGTCTCCTAACTTGACCCCAAAATATGCCATATACACTCTTTCAACAAAATCAGTGATGTTTTTTTCGATTTTCAGATAATGTGTATTCTCCACAAACATAACAAAACATATTTGGAGAATTATTTACATTATTTACATTTGACAGATATTTGTCCTCATCTTGTTTGTTGTTAACACAATGTTTCGGCTGATATACCCTCCAAGCCTTCACCAGATGTCTTGGGGAAATTTCGAACCTAGGTTCTCATTCCTAAGGTATTTTTCAATGTTGTTGTTGTTGTCATTGTTGTCACTGTTGTTGTTGTTGTTGTTGCAGAGCCTAATGACCACCTCGGAAACCCACTTTCCACAAAAACTGTTCCCTGGGAGCTGCACAAAGCTGGATTTCATGGGAGGGCTGCAATCAGAAAACAACTACTTTCAAAAACAAATGTTGCAAAGTATTTAGAGTGAAGTAAAAACCTACAGAATTGATCCAGAGCAGTGGAAGAATGTTATTTTCTTGGACCAGTCATTCTTCATCTTATTTACAACCACCGGCCGAGTATATGTGTGGAGACAGCCAAAAGAAGTATTTGACCCAGACTGCCTCCTTCCAACTGTTAAACATGGAGGAGGATCTGTGATGATCTGGGAGGCTGTATCTTGGAAATCTGCCAACCCAATGGTTTCCCTTCATGGCAGAATTAATAGTCAAGACTATTTAAGCATTTTATCTGATCAAATTCATCCTATGGTTGCAGAACTGTTTCCGGAGGGGAACGCAATCTTTCAGGATGATAATGCACCAATTCACACAATTGAAGTTGTTACTGAATGGCACGAGGAACATTCTAGTGAAGTTGAATATCTTATCTGGCCACCACAATCCCTGGATTTCAATATTATTGAACATTTATGGTGCATTTTAGAAAAACAAGTAAGTGCTGATATCCTCCACCATCATCACTACAAGAACTGGAGACTGTTTTAGTTGAAGAATGGACAAAAATTCTTTTGGAAACAATTCAAACTTTGTATGAGTCCATACCTCATAGAATTCAAGCTGTAATTATTGCCAAAAGCAGTCCTACCCCATATTGAAATAAATTTATTTGAAATTTTTGTAGACCAGTTTAATAGTTGCATGGGACCAAGATCTTGTATATTTTTAAAAATTATATGGGACGAAGAATTTACTAATATTTTGAAAAGCTGGGACTTTTTTCTATGCTTAATACAAATTGATATGATTTGTGCACTATTAATATAAAATGAAAATGGTTCATGAGATGTTATTTATATTTACTACAAGTGTTCTTTTGTCTGTATGTAGGTAAATATATTTAGCCAAGTAGTACTAGAATAAGGCCAGAAATTTGAGAGAAAATGTTGGTCAATAACAATGACCAACTTCTCTCACATTTCAATACTGGTTCAATGACAATGAACTAGTATTTGATTGGTACTTTATATTATCAACCTTAGAAGGATGAAAGCAAAAGTTCACTTTGGTAAGATTTGAACACAGAACATGCAGTGCAGTAACTAAATGTATGATGCCTTAATGATATTGCCCTTATATTTAGATGCATAAAAATACTATTTATCAGAAATATCTTTTAGAGATTTTATCATGAGTACCTACAAACTTATTTCCTTCCACCCAAGTCCCTAGATTTGAAATTAATAGGGTAAAAAAACTGATTTGGTATTTTCTGTTAGCATTTAAAATGAAGAATTTCTCATGGGTATCATAGCAGACTAATCTTTTTTTTTTTTATCGATACTGGAAGCTTTAGTTTGAGATGCGGAATGCAAACTTAATTTTGGCTGCTTAGTTTTTCAATGAGAAAGAGCAATTGTTTGAGCACACACACACACACACACACACACACACACACACACACATGCACACATAAATATTAATATTGTTGTTAAGAAACAGGTCAACCTTGATTTGATTTGACCTATAATCAAAGTAACCCCCCCCCAAACAAAGGCATAGCAAAAGTTCTTATTGTCCAAGGCAAAGGCCTATTTGGCACACACTCACCCACTACATACCCACCTTAATTAACAGGCATAATAAAGAAGAGATTTTGCATTCCTGACCCCTTTTCTGCTATGCTTCTGTCCCTGGACTACATTAACCAATGTATATCTCCTTTCTTTTAAAGATTATAAGGTGTAGTTTGAAGGAGATAAGAGACTCAGGAGATAAAAGAGGTGGTTATTTATAACTCCTTTAATATGTCGAAAATAAGGATGAAAGGGCAGTAAATAGCAGATTCAGAGAGAGATTACTCTTTACTTGGAATGTAACAACTTCAACATGTTTCTAGAGATTGGGATGAATCCATGGTTCATAACCTGGGAGGTAGCACCCCCTTAGGGGCTTCAGAATCTTCAAATATTATTGCTTAACATTCTAAAGAAATACATACCTATAATCAAATTATAACAACACTATATAAAAATAAATATTATTAACTATTTATCAAAAAACAATAAGATTAAATGATCTATTTTATACTCAAATAGAATTTAAATTTACCGTAAATCCTCGAGTATAATCCACTTTTTTCCCAAAATTTCAAGTGCGTACTATATACGCAAAATTTTCTAAGTGATAAATATGTAAAGTCAATTTACTTAATATTTATTTTTCACTGATTTTATTACTGTTATTTCTTTATTTTCTACAAACAAAGTGCACAAAAAAGCTACATGTTTGCCTTATGTTATATATACAATAATAATAAAGGACGTTACTGTATATATGTTTACAAACCAAGGACGTTATATAGATCTCCTTGACTCAAGTTAGAGAAGGGGTGCGTATTATACACAAGGTTTAAGTTTTTCAGAGGTACAGCCCCCTGAAAATCCCCTGCGTATTATACTCAAGGGCGGACTATACTTGAGGATTTACGGTGTATATACCATTAAGATTAATTATCATTTTATGATATTTAAATAACATTTATATATTATACAATCAGAATCAGAAACAGTGTTAAAAGGGGCACTAGGTATAATTTAGAGTGGTCATGATTTTTCTTTAAACCAAAGTACAACCTTTTAGTTTTTAGTTACTTCAGTCATCAGACTGCAGTGCCAGGGCTGGGCACCATCTTTTGTTCAACTGCTAAGCTACAGAGACACATAAACAAAGCAATACCAGTCACCAAGTGGTGGTAGTAGACAAACAATACACAAAACATGCACACAAACCTATATATATTATATATATAGATATATATAGATATCATCATCATCATCGTTTAATGTCCGCTTTCCATGCTAGCATGGGTTGGATGATTTGACTGAGGACTGGATGCCCTTCCTAACGCCAACCACTCAGAGAGTGTAGTGGGTACTTTTACGTGCCACTGGCACGAGGGTTAGTCAGGTGGTACTGGCTACGGCCATGCTCAATTGGTGTTTTTTATGTGCCACCTGCACAGGAGTCAGTCCAGCGGCACTGGCAATGACCTCACTCCAATGTTTTCTTCAAGTGCCAGTAAGGCGACGCTGATAACGATCACACTCGAATGGTGCTTTTTACATGCCACCGGCATGGAAGCCTGACAGCTACTCTGGCAGTGATCCTGCTCGAATGGAGCTGTTAGTACTCCACTGGCACGGGTGCCAGTCATCGAATTTAGTTCAATTTCGATTTCACTTGCCCCAACAGGTCTTCACAAGCAGAGTATAGAGTCCAATGAAGGAAGGTTAGCAAGGGTGCCAGTCGTCGAATTTGGTTCGATTTCAAATTTGACTTCGATTTCACTTGCCTCAACAGGTCTTTGCAAGCAGAGTTTTGTGTCCAAAGAAGGAAAGGTACATATAAGTGGGCTGGCCACACCCCTGGTAAAGGCCACGGGTTATGGTCTAAAGATATATATTCTTTTATTCTTTTACTTGTTTCAGTCATTTGACTGCGGCCATGTTGGAGCACCACCTTTAGTCAAACAAATCGACCCCAGGACTTAAGGACTTATTCTTTGTAAGCCTAGTGCTTATTCTATTGGTCTCTTTTGCCGAACTGCTAAGTTACGGGGATGTAAGCACACCAACATTGGTTGTCAAACAATGTTGAGGGGACAAACACAGACACAAATCCGCATGCACACACACACATACACACATATATATACTAATAATATAGCATGAACAGGATAAACTACCCATATTTTGCAGAAAAATGTGTCGGCGGCCAGCCATGAGACTCAAACTCACACCCCTGTGATTACGCATCACAGTGCTCTCTCGGAGTGGTTGGCATTAGGAAGTGCATCCAGCTGTAGAAACCTTGCCAGATCAGATTGGAGCCTGGTGCAGCCTCCTGGCTTGCCA
>NC_068981.1:182136620-182138961 GCF_001194135.2 Octopus bimaculoides | reverse complement strand
AGATTGGAGCCTGGTGCAGCCTCCTGGCTTGCCAGTCTTCAGTCAAACCGTCCAACCCATGCCAGCATGGAAAGCAGATGTTAATCGATGATGGTGATGATGATGATATATAGATATAAATATAGATATAAAAATGGAACAAAAACACAATAGAGGGCATTAAAATGTTCGGACAGATAGACAACACAAAGGTGGACAAGAGAAACAACAATTAGAAGGACAGGGTCCAATATATTTTCACTGTATTAATCCTCAAGGAATTAAGGTGGCAAAGTCATTAAAGCACAGAAAAAATGTTTTGTGGTAAATGTTCTCAGTTCAAACCAGGCCAAGGTGAACTTTGCCTTCCACCCTTTCTTGTTCAATATAATAAAGCACCAATCAAGTATTGAGGCTGACATATCAACTTACCCCTTCCCCTCAAAATTGCCGTGCTTCTACTCAAATCAGAAAACTTCACCTTTTTTGGTAATTTTAAAATGCACATATCCAGCCCCATGGCTAGATGGGACTATATAGATAAAAAAAAAAAGACATTACACAAAATGAACTTTTTTTCTTCAAAACATTCTTTTTTCTTATTCTTTTACTTGTTTCCGTCAGTTGACTGTGGCCATGCTGGAGTAGTGCCTTTAGTCGAACAAATCGACCCTAGGACTTATTCTTTGTAAGCCTAGTACTTATTCTATCAGTTTCTTTTGCCAATCTACTAAGTTTTGGGGCAAACACATCAACATCAGTTGTCAAGTGATGGTGGAGGGGGGACAGACAGACAGACAGATACACACACACACACATAAATACATACATATATGTATACAATGGGCTTCATTCAGTTTCCGTCTACCACATCCACTCACAAAGCTTTGGTTGGCCCGAGGCTATAATAGAAGATACTTACCCAAGGTGCCATGCAGTGGGACTGAACCCAGAACCATGTGGTTAGGAAGCAAGCTTCTTACCACTCAGCCACGCCTGCAGACAAGGCATTTGTATAACACTGATTTGTAAAAGTGGGAACTGAGTTATGAGAGGTTGAGAACCACTGTTGCAGAGAGAGAAAGAGAGAGGGGTGTAAGAAAGAGACAGTGTGTATGTGTATGTCTGTGTGAGAAAGAAAGGAAGAGAGAGGGAGAGAGTGAGTGAGAGTGAGAGCAAGGGAGAAAGATTGAAGATTGAAGTGAAGACGAGATAACTCTTGATGGTTTGAGGCTAATGGAAAGAACACTGGCCATCTTGTTGGGTTAATTATCAGAAATGTCATTTCTCTTAGCAACTGCATGTACCTGGTGGTCACACAACTAGAGGAGAAGAATTTAGCAGTTGCTTTGTTATGTGTACTCAATCAGGACCTATATTAGAAGAGGGCAGGGATTTCAGTCAGTGCATAAGTGTGAGACCCAAAGAGCCAAGGAGGAGCCAGTGACCATTTGTTGGGCCTTTAAAAAAACAAAAACAAACAAAGAAAAACAGAATAAGTACAAAGAAATAAACAAACTGTTCACAACCTCTTTGAATTTTGAGAGACACCCACCACCTGGGCCCCAAAACAATCTTGTTCTACCTTGCCAAATTGTTGTCAGTGACCCTGAATATAGAGAAGTGTTAAAAACAAAATGAGGAATGATATATACAAGGCCTCTTTGGCATAAACCTTACTGGAAAAGAACAAGAAAGTGTGGTCGTAATTTGGGAGGGGAAAGATTTTGTAGGCTGTGCAGGGAACAAATGTATTCATAGGTTCCCTGATACTTATCTTGGAGAGTAGCAAACATCTTCTAGTTGGTATCATTGAGATATTATTTAATTTTACAGCTGTAGAACATCTGTGAATGAATCACTTGGTAGTGGAAGAGACTACGTTTCTAGGTTTTGGTTGTATAAGAATGTAGAGAAACATATTTAGGAGGATGACTCTGATGTCCAGATTAGTAGTCACATATAGGTCAGAGATGAAAAGCATTTGCTGCTAAGGGTAGTGAGTGAACAAATGACGGGGTTCTGGCCCCTTAGCAGACTTCATGTGGCATATGAAACAATAAAATGCATGTGTTCACAGTGGTTGTTTAATTTCAGCTGCGTTAACTGTATTTTAGTGTCTGGTGTATTTACACATTTTGAATTCTTCATTGCAGCTTCATGTTTGCCAATATGTGAGAATGATATCGTTACAAGCGGCAGGATATCTAAATGGGAAGAAGAAATCTGAACTTATATCACATATATGTGAAATTTACACTACATACACATAATCACACGTATATACAACTATATCTGCATATACATACATATACATACATACATATATATATATATATATATATATATATATATATATATA
>NC_068981.1:182133125-182135378 GCF_001194135.2 Octopus bimaculoides | reverse complement strand
ACATCTTATAGAGTTACTACCTACTCCTTTTCTACATACTGAGCAGGGCCATCTACCTGAAGGGGTTTGTGGTTTATCTACCTTCCTACTTATTAGGATTTTGGTTTTAGCTAGGTTGACTCTAAGGCCCTTCAATTCTAGACCTTGCTTCCACACCTGAAACTTCTCCTCTAGTTCTGATAGTGACTCCGCAATTAGGGCAAGGTCATCAGCATAGAGACACACACACACACACACACACACACACACACAGACATATATTGTTATGTTTCGGGAAAGTCTTTTTTTTTTTGCCAAATAAACATACACACTATATATTCATTTTTCACTCATTTATTACTGTTCTTATTTTAACTCATGTCTATTGCCCGGAAATCTTTCATCACACATCTGTGACCTCTTCAGTGACAATTTACAAATATATAGTGCATGTGTTTATTTGGCAAACAAAATATCCTTCCTGAAAGGTAACAATATCTGTTTTAAGACAAGGTTTCACATCAGGAATTTTGCACCACAAATTCATAAACATATATCAGCCCCGCCCACCGGACTCTGCCTTCACTGTGAACAGGAATGAATCTTCTCCCTTCATTCCTTTGTGCCGTATGGGCTCAACACACAACCTCTTTTCATCTGACAGAAAGCCCACATGGATTCCCTCAGACGTCCCACATTCAACAGTCCCCCCTTCAACCTACACACCTGCATACCACCTATCTCAGTACCCTCACCACACGCACACCATTATACAAACACCTTGGCACACTGTTTAACTCATTACACAATTCACACACCCACAAATACCTTCCTACTCCACACACACTAACTCTGAACACTTCTCAGTACCCACACCAAACACCATTAGCCACACACCCACACACAATCTTCAATAATGTCACCACACATACCACTATATAAACAGCCACACACACAGTTTACCTCAGTACACACACCACACACTGTCATGCACACTCCCACACCAACACAAGCACACAATACCTGAACACAGACAATATACGCACACACACATACAACAAAAACAAACAAATGAAACTTTTGTCCACAAACATAGACTATACACATGCACACTGTTTCGTCACAGACACACACCCACACATACACATGTGCACACACCACCTGAACAAGCACACATCAACTGCCACACACAACACATACACACACACACACACACATGTTAGTCCCACAAACATACACATGTGTCCATATGCATATTCACACATATACACAGTCCATATGCACACACACACACTCTCCTGCAAATATGTACTCACTCGCCCTCATTCACACATACACTCTCACACACACCACTGTCACATACACATACATGCTTGCACACCTTAGTTCATTGAGATTACCATTACTGTTGTTGTTGTTGTTGTTGTTGTTATTGTTATTGTTATTATTATTGTTATTATTATTATTATTATTATTATTATTATTATTATTATTATTATTTCTCCCTTTCATTCAGCCTCTTTTTTTCCAGTCATCTCGCCATGTTGGACCATTGAACTCTGCACATTTTTTCTCTCTCAATTTTTTTCATTCTCTCTCCATTTTACTTCCTCTTAATCCTTTCTGTTGAAGAGCAAAGGTTTGAAACATAAAAGACTTTTCCATTCTTCCCAAGCGTCAAGCTAATACACCTGCTTGCTGTTCCTATGCCTGTTTTCATCTTTGTTTTCTGTAAATTTGAACCTTATATGTGTGTGTGTGTGTGTGTGTGTGTGTGTGTGTCTGTGTGTTTGTATGTGCAGGTGTAGCTGTGTGATAAGAAATTTGCTTCCAACCACATGGCACATGGCTCTAGGTTCAGTTCCGTGGTGTGGCACCTTGGGCAACTGTCTTCTACTATAGCCTTGGGCCTAGCAAAGCTTTCTGAGTGGATTTGGTTGACGGAAAATGAAAGAAGCCTATTACACACACACACACACATATACAATAATCCCCCTACTATTGTGGGTGTTATGTTCTACGCCCACCGCCATGATAGGTGAAAATCCATGAAATAGAAACAGTTCTGTACTGTATATTTTAAAAATTATTTTTATAGTTTGTATATATTTATTTTATTATAAATGCAAAACAACACCACGGAGGAATTGACGTAAGCTTAAATGATAAACCGTGATAGGTGAACCACGATAAGTGAACCGCAATATGGTGAGGGATTACTCTGTGTGTGTGTATATATATATATATACATATATATATATATATATATATATA
>NC_068981.1:182122710-182124749 GCF_001194135.2 Octopus bimaculoides | reverse complement strand
ATATATATATATATATATATATATATATACAGAGAGAGAGAGAGAGAGTGAGATAGATAGATAGATAAACAGATAAAGATAGATAAGGCCAGTCTATGGAATTACCCTGGGTTGCACTTCCATATAGTGCTCTGCTTTATAGCATTTCTTCAGATCCTAAGCCCATTGGCCTATGGCCTCTCTAGCAAGTGGTCTCAAAAAAAGAAAAAAAACCCCAAAACAAAAAAGAAGCAAAAAAAAAAAAGAACCAGAGAGAGAAAAGAATGTGTAGGGATTAAGGGTTCAACATAATGAAATATGTACACACATACATGCATACAGACAGACAGGCATTCCTGCAGACATGCATAACCACACACCGGCTTACACACCTGTAAACATACATAACTCTACGTAGTCATACATACATACATACATACATACTTGCATGCATTCATATACATAGACTTGCACGCTTATATGCACACATACCTGGATATATTTATTTGTACATACCTAAACAAATACACATACATCTGCTCACATTCATACATACTTGCACAGACACACACACACACACACACACACACACACACACACACTTTCATTCAAATACATACATACATACAAATGTGCCAATACACCTGTTGACAGGAATGCTAAATGCAACATTGTACAGGGAAGCAGTTGTCGTTACAGGTGTGTGTATGGGGGGGGTAATTAGTATAGAGATGAGGAGATTAGATAAATAAGATGATGATGATGATGATGATGATGATGATGATGATGATATGATGATGATGATGATGATGGCGACGAAGATAATGATGATGATGATGATGATGGTGGTGGTGGTTATGGTGATGACAACGACAATGAAAATGATGTCATCGACATCATCTTCAAACATTACTATCATCATTATCACTATCATCATGGCAACAGTGAAGAATGGTACAGACGACAAGTGCAGCCTTAAGTGGTCACTTGGCCTCCTAGAAATAACTGTCACATCTCTTTCTAACTGCATCCAACATCCTGGATAACGTAGGGCAAAGGACACTTGTTTCTGAAAATAAATGATGACTAACTTGAGTCTAAACAATAACTTCAATGACAATGATGATAGTGATGGTGGTGATGGTGGTGGTGGTGGTGGTAAGGATGGTCGTAGTGGTGGTGATGACAATGATGATGACGAAACCGATGGTAAATGGTAATGATGATGATGATGATGATGATGATGATGATGATGGTGGTAACGTTAGTAGAGGTGGGGGTCTGGTAATAATGGAAATTTAACTGCATCGAACAGTTCTTATCCAATGAATGAGACGTTGAATGTTGTTACCAGTTCAATCGTCTTCCTTTGATTAAAAAAACCGTTTAAAATACCTATCAGTGAATTTCAGTTTTAAACTGTTTTTGCCATGCAGACATGCATGAAATAGCAGCTGGGATTTAGCGAGACACTCAGCTGTCACTACATATAGCTTGTAAAGAAGTATGCTAATGTTATGTTCACTGGAGCATGTATAATTGCGTGCTGTTATAAATGATGATGGTGGTGGTGTTTGTGGTGTAGATGTAGACAGTGGGAGAGGTTACATTAAGTATTTTATGAAATAAAATCCGGAATGCAAGGAAACTGGTGATGGACTGCGTCAGTGATTAAGTCAAAGGGATAGTTTTCATAAGTTGTGTTGTTGTGAGGAGTGTTAAGACGTTATATTTAATTCTTTCTCCGTCACTGGAAGTTTCTGAAATTAAGTTATAACTCTAAGTTCAATCTTACGGCTTACACCCATTAAAATCTATAAAGTATTAGAAGACGGGATTATTTTTCTGCAGTTTGTTAATGTACTCTCTCTCTCTCTCTCTCTCTCGTTTTACCTACCTACCTGCCTGTCTGTTTGTCTGTCTGCCCGCCCCCCCTCTCTCTCTCTCTCTCTCTATCTAGCTACCTACCTACTTACCTCTCTCTATCTCTCTGTATCTATCTATCTACCTCTCTCTCTCTCTCTCTCTCTCTCTCTCTCTCTCTCTCTCTCTCTCTCTCT
>NC_068981.1:182115640-182122439 GCF_001194135.2 Octopus bimaculoides | reverse complement strand
TCTCTCTCTCTCTCTCTCTCTCTCTCTCTCTCTCTCTCTCTCTCTCTCTCTCTCTCTCTATCTATCTATCTATCTACCTCGTTCTTTCTCTTTCCACAGGTTCTCAAGTTACTGTTGTTAAACTTCTTCCTGTCCTGATTAAGCAGACCTATGCTCAAAGGTATCCCAGCTAGGACCATCCCACCTTTTCCGTTTTTTTTCTTTTAAACCCAGGACTACATTCTCCAACGTTCACTTCCTATTTTAATGATAGGATATAAACTAAGGGAGATTTGGCTGCTACTTCTAGCAGATACTTGACCGCATAGAGGCTCTCTCGTTGACTTGTAGTTTCCAGGTGACATTGTCTGCAAAACTCAAACGTTTCTGGATCAGTTAACACTACATATTCCCGTCATGCAACAGGCTGTGCTAGGTTACCTGTTTACTTGTAAAATACGTCATATATACAGACATCAACGATAGACACTATCAAAATATGCTTCCAATTCAAAAAACAGAAAGACGTGTGTTTAACCCTTTAGTGTTCGAATTACTCTGCTAAGCGTAAAGCTTATTTATTCATATTGTTTTGAATAAGTCATGTATTGTCTAATCGCTTTGAGATTTCGATAATGTTATTGTCTATTTTTATGATGTGATTGTAGGGTAATTGTCAGAGGATAGACCTGGCTTGTTTGAACTTAGAACAAGAGGCATATTTTGACCAGATATGGCCAGTTTAAAATGCTACAGGGTGAAGCGGCTAGTCTTCTTCTTCTTCTTCAGCGGCAGCAGTAGCAGCAGCAGCAGCAGTAGCAGCTGCATGGTTTTAGTATTCAATTTTCCACGCTTGCATGAATCAGATAGAATTCACTGAGGCAGATTTTCTTCGGCTGGTTACCCTGTCTATTGCAATCCTACCAGTTTCCAAGCAAAGTGATGTTTTCCCATGGCTAGACAGACATGTTTTTTATGGAAACCATTAGAAATGAAGGACGTAGTTTGTATGACAGTGGCCCACATTTACAACTATCTCACAATGTCATGATAAAGGAACACACACTCACGCGCACACACACGCACGCACACACACACACACATGCACACATGCTCACATGCACACATGCTCACATGCACATACACGCACACGCATGCACACACACACTCACATGCACACATGCTCATATGCACACACATACACAAACACAGACACACACACATGCCTCTTTCAGTTTCCTTCTACCAAGTTCATTCACAAGGCTTTGGTCAGCCCAGGGTTATAGAAGAAGACACTTGCTCAAGGGCCACACAGTTACAAATAAGCCTGAAACCACATGGCTGGCAAGCAACCTACTTACCCCACAAAACCATACCGGTGACTTTATTCATAAAAAGAAAAGAGAGAGAATAATTAGCAGTTAGTCCGAAGAGGATTGCCATATAGCTTTCTTTTTGGCCTCTCCTATAGCGGATGACAAGATTCACTAGGTGAGATTTGTTTAATTTGAACAGATAGAGTGGATGATTCAACTGGACACCAAGAGATCAGTAGTTCAATCACCAGTACTGCATGGGGTTCATGGCAACAAAAGCACTTGACATCATCTGGCCCAGTTCATCTACCAGCAGATAGATGCCACTACACTGGATAACATAATTAAAAGGTTACAGTTATGTTTGTGGTCATTTAGTCCTGAAGGGTGTGGCTTAGTGGTTTAGGTATTTGGGTCACGATCATAAGGTCAAGAGTTCAATTTCTGGCAATGTGTTATGTCCTTGAGCAAGACATTTTGTTTCACGACCTTATGATCGTGAGCCAAATACTCAGCAATGTGTTACGTCCTTGAGCAAGACACTTAATTTTACATTGCTGGCAAAAATGAGTATTACCTGTATTTCAAAGGGCCAGCCTTGTCCCATTCTGTGTCATTTTGAATCACCCTGAGAATTATGTTAAGGGTGTGCGTGTCTGTGGAGTGCTCAGCCACTTGCATGTTAATTTCATGAGCAGGCAGTTCCATTGGTCGGATCAGCTGGAACAGTCATCATATGGAGGAGGAGGAGGAGACCCCCTTCGGACATGAATGACCATGCGATGGCACCTAGAAAGTTACAAAATAGAATGATCAGATCGTCGAGCTTACGAACGTGAGGTTGTGAGTTCGATACCCGGACTGGGCTGCATGTTGTGTTCTTGAGCAAGACACTTTATTTCACGTTGCTCCAGTTCACTCAGCTGTAGAAATGAGTTGTGATGTCACAGGTGCCAAGCTGTATCAGCACCTTTGCCTTTCCCTTGGATAACACTGGTGGTGTGTCGTTTGGTCTAGGAATCAAAACCACAATCTTATAATCATAAGTCCAGCACTCTAACCACTAAGCCATGAACCAGCATGTAAAAAGCACTATCCGAATGTGATCGATGCCAGGCCCACCTAGCTGGCTCCTGTGCTGGTGGTATGTAAAAAGCACCCACTACACTCTTGGAGTGGTTGGCGTTAGGAAGGGTACCCAGCTGTAGAAACATTGCCAGATTAGATTGGAGCCTGGTGCAGCTGCTGGCTTTCCAGACCTCAGTCAAACCGTCCAACCCATGCCAGCATGGAAAACGGACGTTAAACAATGACGATGACACATATGTATGTATGTATGCATGTATGCATGTATGTATGCTGTGTTTCAAAACTACATAGTTCAGTTTTTCTTTTAATCTCTCTTAAAGGGAATTAATTCAAATCTCTATATCATTCCTTGACAAACAAACAAACAAAAAAATAGTCGACATTGGATCCTATCAAATTTAGTAAATGTATTCAATAAGATAGACAATTATAGGTGCAGGAGTGGCTTGTGGTAAGTAGCTTGCTTACCAACCACATGGTTCCGGGTTCAGTCCCACTGAGTGGCACCTTGGGCAAGTGTCTTCTACTAGAGCCTCGGGCCAACCAAAGCCTTGTGAGTGGATTTGGTAGATGGAAACTGAAAGAAGCCTGTCGTATATATGTATATATATATGTATGTGTGTTTGTATGTCTGTGTTTGTCCCCCTACCATCACCTGACAACCGATGCTGGTGTGTTTACATCCCCGTAACTTAGCAGTTCGGCAAAAAGAGATCGACAGAATAAGTACTAGGCTTACAAAGAATAAGTCCTGGTGTCGATTTTCTTGACTAAAGGCAGTGCTCCAGCATGGCTGCAGTCAAATAACTGAAACAAGTAAAAGAGTAAAAGAGTAATAGATCTTTCACTGATCATATATTTGTCTTAATTTGTTTTATCCCATCTGTTATGCTTTCACTTTTCAGCATCATTGCCAGCTTTCTTTATTTGGCTTATTGCCTCATCCTGCTCCATATTTTACTCTTTTCTGATCTGTTGTTGTACTCAATAAGTACTGTACTCAATAAGTACTGTACACAATAAGCTCATTATTATAGGTGAGAGCACTTATCAATGCAGATGTGTACTTATATTTTTGAAGGAGGTTAGTGAGCCAGCTGAAGCAATATGTAGGAGCTAATTATCTTGCTTAAGGATAGTAATTTTCCTGTCATATGTTTGAAACTTGAGTTGTAACAGGTTAAGCCTAGTATTGATTAAACCTATGCAACAGGATATTTCGATCATATATGACAAGGTTGTTATTTAATAGCAGTAACAACTACTACCATAACAGGAGGTGAATACTGGTGGAGAGGAAAATGGCTGAGTGCATATCTCTCAGTTTAATGCCACCTCATCATCTAGTCAGTGGCTGTCCTCAGTGGTGTTCACTCAACTGGAAGCATTTGGCTCCCACCTTGCCAATGTCTTTCCTGTAGGGAATAAATTGCAGATGTTAAGGCTGGGGGATTAGGAAACATGCTTCCTAACCATGAAGATTTGAGTTCAGTCCCACTGAATGACACCTTGGGAAAGTGTCTTCTACTATAGCCTTGGGCTGACCAAAGCTTTGTGAAATAAATTTTGTAGAATCAAACTGAAAGAAGCCATCATGTAATAATAATAATAATAATAATAATAATAATAATAATAATAATAATAATAATAATAATAATAATAATAATAATAATAATAATAATTTAACTGATTGGAAGTGTTATCATGTACATTGTCTTGTCTTGGTATAAAAGATGGGCTACAGCAAATATTCTGCTTAATACCACAGATTTGCTTGTCACTTGTTTCACCTTAACCAGTTGAGATTGTCCCTTGGTGGCTGATGATATGTGCGTCTCTGATCATGAGCAGAAGTAGTTGGGGAGCATCATAGCCATGTGTTGAGAGGAATTCTTTGGGGTTTGAATAATTCACCTTTGGAAACATGGGTGTTTTGCTCAACATCCTTAAACAAACTTTATTCAGGGACCTTTTGAGCGGGATGGGCTACTCGACCTGAAGAAAATTCTAACTGGGCCCCACCTGCGAGGTATGACCGCTGTTTATCTTGATATGAGATCACCATGTCGCGCACATATGGTTGTGATTGCATGTGCCTGGTGTACCCTTATCAGACGGGTAGTCATGATGGGTATACTGGTTGATCACATCGACCCCAGTGTTTCACTGGTACTTAATTTATCGACCCTCCCCACCCAAAGGATGTAAGGCAAAGTCAACCTCAGAGGAATTTGAACTCAGAACTTAAAGATGGACGAAATACTGCTAAGCATTTCGCCCAGTGTGTTAATGGTTCTGCCAGCTCATCGCCTTAAATAATAATAATAATAATACCACCCAACCTGAAGAAACATCTGCGCACTTTAGAATTACCATATAATCTTGATGTGTTGCAAAAACTGGTTGTACTTGAAACTATATGCATAGTGCATAGAGTACTGTCTGTCTGAGGTCCTTGTTGTGACTTGACAGACAGTACAAGCCCCTAGTTCACACAATATCTTCAATCTGCAACATCAGAATATTGGGTACTGTTCGATGTCTTAAATAATAATAATAATAATGATAATAATGATAATAATAATAATAACAAGAGCACTCAGCACAAACCTCTGCCAAGACAACACCAACGTCCTCTCAACGATTAGCCAGAGATGGTTTTTAAAATGTGAATATCTGAAAGAAATGCGACTGCTCTCACAAACAAGAATACTAAAAATGAACCTGACAGCTCTCAAAAATTAAGTAAAAAAAAACAGGAAAAATAAACCAGAATTCTGTCCAGTACCAGATTAATATCAAAATCTAACGAGACCATGTCAGTCACGAGGTCAAACATCCCTGAAAGTTTCATCCAAATTCAATCAGTGGTTCTTGAGATATGTGCTGTTAATCTTGATATGAGATCACCATGTTGTGCACATATGGTTGTAATGCATGTGCCTGGTGTACCCTTGTCTGATGGGTAGTCCTGATGGGTATACTGGGCTTTGTATATTTTACCTCAGGGTCACTTTGACGACATCCACTGCTCTCTCACTTAATAATAATAATAATAAGAAGAATAAGAAGAATAAGAAGAAGAAGAAGAAAGAAAGAAAGAAAAGTCGAGAGATGTGACAGGTTAGCTTGGGAAGTTAAGCAGCTGTGGTCGATGAAAAAGGTAGCAGTAGTACCAATAATTGTCAGAGCCCTGGGAACAGTGAGCAAAAATCTTGAGAAGTACGTGGAACAAATAGGGGCTGCAATAAGGGTGGAGCACTTGCAGAAAACAGCACTGCTTAGAACCGCTCGAATACTCTGGAAGGTGCTTGAAAAATAAAAGGTGTTACCTTAGTTCACTGGTAGTGAACAGCTGACACTGTAGTACATCTCCAGCATTAGAAGCTGTGCAAAAGCAATGATAATAATAATAATAGTTAGTTTCAGATTTTGGCACAAGGCCAGCAATTCCAGCAAAGAGGGACAAGTCAACTACATGGAACCCAGTGCTGGACTCGTACTTATTTTACCATCCTCAAAGGGATGAAAAACAAAGTTGATCTCAAAGACATTTGAACTCATATTGTAAAGCCAGAATAAAGGCTGCAAAGCATTTTGTTCAGTATAGTAATGATTCTGTCATCTTGCCACCTTAATAATAATAATAATAATAATAATAATAATAATAATAATAATAATAATAATAATATGTTTATCAGGTGACTTGAATGGCTTTTAATACAAAAAGAAAATTAAAAAAGAACATATCATTAGAGTCAGAAAGTATACAATTGTTTGTCTCGAAATGAGAGACAGTGAAAATATATAAATCTATTTTTGTATATTTTGTTCTGTTGTTTTGAATAGATATTATCATTGTATGAGTCACCTCTATTAAGAAATGGATAGTACTAATAGGCAGGATTCTGAACCAAACTGTCGCTGGTTCATTTTCCATTACCACTAATACACTGCATTTCCTATTGGCATTGGTTACCTTGGTATGAATTGAGATAATGGAATGAGTATAGGCAGTGCCTATATTCAGTCTTATAAGTAGGTGTTTACCTATCTTAAGGTAGAGGCATACAAGCTCCGACAAGTCTAGAGGCCTTCATGGCTCTAGGGGGCCCTCATGAGTCTGGAGCTCAATTCTGACCTTTGTAGGGCATGGTTGTGTGGTTAAGAAGCTTGATTTCCAACCATGTGTTCTTGGGTTCAGTTATGCTGAAAAGTTCCTTGGGCATGTGTCTCTACTATAGTTTGAGGCCGAACAAAACCTTATATGTGGATTTGCGAGATGGAAACCAAAAGAAGCCCATCATATATCTGTCTATCTATATATATATGCGTATGTGTGTGTATGTGGGTATATATGTTTATATATACATATGTATATCTATCTATCTATCTATCTATCTATCTATCTATGT
>NC_068981.1:182115280-182115630 GCF_001194135.2 Octopus bimaculoides | reverse complement strand
TTTATTTATTTATTTGTCTTGCAAGTATTGACCCTGTCAGTGCAAGTGCTACTTAAAAGCACCCAGTCCACACTGTAAAAACATTACTGCACAGGACAAAATGCTTAGTCACATTTCTTCTGGCTCATTATGTTCTGAGTTCAAATTATGCTGGAAGTCGATATAATCAACCTGTCTTGCCCCCACCTCAAAACTGCTGGCCTTGTGCCAAAATTAGATAGAATTATTATTGGTATTATTGTTGCTGTTGTCGTTTTCTTCTAGAAAATGTAATTTTTAATAACTTTACTATTAAAGGATAAAGACATCATCATCATTAGCATCATCACCATCCTCCTCCTCCTCCTCCT
>NC_068981.1:182108658-182115194 GCF_001194135.2 Octopus bimaculoides | reverse complement strand
CATCATCATCGTCATCATCATCATCATCATCATCATCATCATCATTTAGCATCCATTTTCCATGCTGGTAAGGGTCGGATGGTTTTATAGCATCCAGCAAGCTATGAGGCTGTGCTGAGCTCCAATGTCAACTTTGGCATGGTTTCTACTGCAGGATGCTCTTCCTGATGCCCACCACTTCACCGTGTGTACTGGGTGCTATATTTTTATGCCATCAGCATTAATGTGGTTGCCAAATAAGAAGCAAGACAGAAAAAGAACGAGGGGGAAAAGGCAAAAAAACCCCTCACAACTAAGTGTTGGTGGGGGAATATTTGAAAAGGGGTGATGATTTTATTCCAGGTACTGAAAGGCTGAAGTATGATTGAGAGACAAGTACAGGTGCCTTGCTGTAGTGGACATACATGGCTACCTTACAATAATTAAAGGGTGGATGGGAGTAGTTAGAAAGAAGATAAAGCTAGTAGTGAAGTGGTGTGCAAAATAACTTCATGGTGGTGCTCCAGCATGACCACAGCTGAAACAAATAAAAGAATAAAAGAATGCTTATAACAGTATTGAAATAAGGCAGCAAGCTGGTAGAATTGTTACCTCATTGGGCAAAATGCTGCTAAGCATTTTGTCTGTCTTGATGTTCTGAGTTCAAATTCTGCTGAGGTTACCTTTGTCTTTCATCCTGTCAGGGTTGATAAAATAAGTACCAGTTGAGCACTGGGGTTGATATAATCGACCTACTCTTCCCACACAAGTTGCTGGCCTTTTGTCACGATTTGGAATCGATAATAGTATTGAAAGCTGACTCAATGCATTTAACATATAAGTTACTATTATTCATTCAATGTTATGTAGACATGTTAAAAAAAAAATGAAGTAAATGTAAGCAAGATGTAAATGAGATTCTTATTGTGTAACTGGCAGGTGGTATGATGGCACACCAAGAAAACATATTTACAATACAGTAAACAAACAATAAACAAACTGTAAGCGAATATCATATCAATGATCATATAATTAATTATCTGGGTGCTGTAACACTTAACTCCTGAAATTGGGACAGATAAAATATATTGAAGTTTTCCTACAGTATTTTTTTTTCCCCTCATTAAATATTTTGATTAAAAATTGTGTTGCTTTATATATATGTATAAATAAATTAGTCTATAAAATTGTTCAATAATTACAATTATTTTATAAAATAGTTTTATTAGATTACTTTGTGTGAACTTGTTTTGATCTTGCTAATTCAATCACCTACATATTTTTTACTGACATGGTCAACAAACCTACTTCAGCAATTCTCTCTCTCTCTCTTTCTGTGTGTGAGTATATGTGTGTATGCATGCACACATACACATACACACACATGCCCCATTTACATCCACCTTCTTCTAAATGGACACATACAAACAGTTAACAGTACTCTTAAAGTTAACGCATAAAACATCTGCATTCTTTTTCCCATACATGTATACACTGTTTCACCCACACACTGATGTATAATGAATCAATTTTTTCTACACAAACACAGACTCAGATACAGACACACACAAACATACACCCATATTTACATTTAGCTTAAGAATATAAATAGACACATTGATTATCTTATACAAATTTTAAAGTTAGTAAAATGACTTTTTTTAAAGTCATATTTTTGGACTGAAATGAATTTTATATTTTTTTATACTAAAAATTATTCTATATTTTAAATTGTTATTACAAGACAATTGGGCGCAGGAATGGCTGTGTGGTAAGGAGCTCGCTTACCAACCACATGGTTCCAGGTTCAGTCCCACTGCGTGGCACCTTGGGCAAGTGTCTTCTACTATAGTCTCGGGCCGACCAAAGCCTTGTGAGTGGATTTGGTAGACGGAAACTGAAAGAAGCCCTTCGTATATATGTATATGTATATATATATATATATATATATATGTGTGTATTTGTGTGTCTGTGTTTGTTCCACCAACACCGCTTGACAACCGATGCTGGTGTGTTTACGTCCCCGTAACTTAGCTGTTCGGCAAAATAGACCAATAGAATAAGTACTAGGCTTACAAAGAATAAGTCCTGGGGTCGATTTGCTTGACTAAAGGTGGTGCACCAGCATGGCCGCAGTCAAATGACTGAAACAAGTAAAAGAGTAAAAGAGAGTACCCTTAACCCCTATTTTATACTAAAAATTATTGTATGTGAAGGCACATAGCTCAATGGTTAGAGTGTCAGGCTCACAATCATGAGGTAGTGAGTTTGACTCCTGGACAGGGCTGTGTGTTGTGTTCTTGAGCAAGACACTTTATTTCACGTTGCTCCAGTTCACTCAGATGTAGAAATGAGTTGCAATGTCACTGGCACCAAGCTGTATCAGCCTTTGCCTTTCCCTTGGATAACATCAGTGGTGTGGAGGGGGAGGCTGGTATGCATGGGTAATTGCAGGTCTTCCATAAACAACCTTCCCCAGACTTGTGCCTTGGATGGGAACTTTCTAGGTGCATGGCCGCAGTCCGGTGACTGAAACAAGCAAAAGGTAAAAGATAGACACTATTATAATTTCATTTCATGTAGTGAATCTTTAAATTATGATTCCCTGTGATTACAGGTTAGAGGTTGTAGAATTCCGATAGAGAAAATTTTCTGAATGAAATGTAAAAAAATATTACCAATGAAGGAATAACATTTTTACTACAAAATAATTACTTAGTTTCTAATGGCATCATTTACAGACAAATATCTGAGACGATAATGGGAAGAACAGTTGCCTTAAAACCCTTTTGATACCAGCCCGGCTGAAACTGCCTCTGGCTCTGTAGTACAAATGTCTTGTTTTCAAAAGTTCTGAATTAAAATTTTCTTCCTAATTTTAGTCACAATTTATGTTCCTAACACTAGCTTAATGATAACTAAGTTATTTTATGAAAGTTTTTGTTATATTTAAAATTAATTGAAAGAAACACAGACCATCTCAATAGAAATATGTTAACAAAAGGGTTAATTTACACTAATTTGGTCATGGCATATTAAAAGTTAAATTTTAAGAACAATCCAACAATATTAAGAACAATTGCAAATATGTATCAAACAACTGGAAATGGTACTTGGGTGATTATTGTAACTTGTAGATACATATTTCATCAACTTAAAGAGTTCACATCAAATAATAATATAAACAATAGTTTTTAGCTCTAAGAAGAACATAGTAAAAAAAAAAAGAGAGAAAAACCCTACCATTTTAGACATTTTAAAAACATGGACATCAGACACAGGTATAGATATGTGGTTAAAAAGTTTGCATTGGAACCATATGGTTTCAGGTTCATTTCTACTGTGTGACACCTAGGACAGTCTTCTAAGATAGCTCTGGGCTGATTAATCCCTTGTGAGTGAATTAGGTAGATGCAAACTCTGTGGAAGCCTAAAGGCAGCGAGCTGGCAGAAATGTTAGCATGCCGGGTGAAATGCTTAACGGTATTTCGTCTGCCGCTACGTTCTGAGTTCAAATTCCGCCGAGGTCGACTTTGCCTTTCATCCTTTCGGGGTTGATTAAATAAGTACCAGTTATGCACTGGGGTCGATATAATTGACTTAATCCGTTTGTCTGTCCTTGTTTGTCCCCTCTGAGTGTAGCCCCTTGTGGGTAGTAAAGAAATAGGAAACTCTGTGCAAGCCTGAAAGTCCTTGTTATCTTAGATTGACTTGTGGGAATATATCAGTGTTAAAATCAGTTTCAAACTTGAAAATAATGGATTAATTGTGAGTTTTCAAACCCTTGAATGGAATAAAGAAAAAAAAAACAAAACAAAAAAAAGAACTAAGAAATATTAGGAGAGTGGGATATCCATTCTAGGAATGCAATATTATTATTTGAATGAAGTATACACAGGCTGTATCAGGTGTGTTTTATCATGGTAACATTGCTAGAAGGAAGTTAACCAGAGAAACTGTTGAAAATTAATTCCTTCCATTCATCTTCTACATCCACTATTTTTGAGAAGGTTGTGGGGCAGAGCCCTCAGGCAACTCCTCCATCAGGTCCTATCAGATGCAACTGTCATTAGTACTTTCCAATTGGATTCCTAACTGGTACTAACTAAGACTATGGATATTATCCATCTGTCTTGTTCTTGGTCTACCCCTAAATCTCCTGCTGCTTTGGTTCAGCTTCAAAAGTTAAAATTAATTAAAAGACAAAAATGAGTAAATGGTAAGATGCATTGTTGGTAGAAATCTCTGGCTGAGATTTTGGTACATTATTTGGTACCATGTTAAATGCATCCGTGCTGGTGCCATGTAAAGAATACCTTTGCTGAGCCATGTAAAAAGCTCCTGTGCTGATGCCACATAAAAAGCACCCAGCACACTCTGTAAGTGGTTGGTGTTAGGAAGGGCATCCGGCTGTAGAAACCAAGCTAAAAGATATTATAGATTAAGTACAAAACTTAAAAATAAGTATCAGGATTGATTTGTTCACCCAAAACCCTTCAAGTTGGTGCCCTAACATGACCACAGTCCAACGACTGAAACAAGTAAAAGACAAAGGTCAAAAGTGACATCTAATGAGGCATCATCCAGTCAGGCTGATTGTCTGGGCCAGCCTGACTACCTCTCTCCATCCCACCCAATCTTCCATTAGTATTTTTAGGTCTTCAACTTGGCATCCAACACCTTCTGCCAGCTGTTGTATATACGTCTTCCATGGTCTTCCAGCTGCTGTGGTACCATGATTTGGTGTCCACAGCAACACATTACTCACAAGTTCTTCATTACTTCTCCAACAGTGGCCAGCAAATCTCAATCTCTGCTCTTCGATGGTTGATGAGAGAGTCGGTATATTACCATATAACCATTGTTCTGTGACATCTATTAAAGACTTAACATACTCAAAACAATATTTATTCCTTTCTTGCCATTCAAAATATACAAGACAAAATATCAAAAATACTATTTAATTTGGCAAGAAACATCTGCACAATTGTATCTATTTTTAAATCTCTGGATAAATGACTGCAAGAATTAAAGAAATTATTACTTGAAAGACAGTCCTTGGCAACATTAATTGATAATTAAATGGAGAGCAAGCATATGTGACAGATATTCAGGAATTGGGAAGGACAAAAGATACTTCAGATAATTTCAATGCTGTGTTTCAGTACATATCTAAGGAATTCAAAAGCATATATCATTCATCAAAATATATTATTTCTGAAGAAGGACTTGAGAATTAAAAAAGTACTTGAAACACAAAAATAATTAAAAGTAAAATGCAATTAAAATCTTTAAAGAAATTACCAACTAGTGCCATATTAAACACTCAAAATGCAGCTCCAAAGGTCAATAAGTGTAGATGCTCTAACTATGAATGAGTATTAATCTTATTGAAGGAGCAACTTATTGATATAAATCAGGATATTTATTTAGCATGAAGTAAATATCAATGCTTTTATAAAGGTTGTATAGCGAATTTCTTAACTACACAACCATGTCAATAAATACATACATACATTCACACTGGTGATAGTACTGTGTAAAAAGCACCCAGTACACTCTGTAAAGTGGTTTGGCATTAGGAAGGGCATCCAAACATAGAAATCGTGCCAAAACAGATGATGGGACCTAGTGCAGCTCTTGGCCTTCAACAGAAAGGAATATGAGAAAATAAACAGAGAGAGAATGAAACTGCCTCTGGCTCTTGTACAAATGTCTTGTTTTCAAAAGTATAGTTCCTGGCCTTCAACACAAAGGAATACAAGAAAATAAACAGAGAGAGGATGAAAAAAACTTGTAGATTTCAACGGCAATGAATAAACTGTCATCTAAATTACGCAAAAATGAAAATAACACTGACATCTCATTTTAACAGATATATTTGCCAAAATTACATAAAAATATCTTGAAATACTAAAGAGTAAATTTATTCAAAAATATCACTTTGACTTCAACCATGGCCTCCAGATGACTTCAGAATCTTTTGCAACTCTTCTGCATGGTATCCTCGTTTAAGTTGGTGAATGCTGCCATAATTCAGTTCATCTTTGGTGTTACAAGGAGTTTTGTTGGTCTCTTGCTCAACTGCACCCCACACATAATAATCAAGTGTTTGTAGTCTGGGGAGTTAGGTGGCCAGATGTTAGGGGTGATGTGGTTGCAGAAATTGTCTGACAGCCATGACTGGATTTTCCTGCCTGTGTAGCATGGTACAGAGTCCTGTTGCAAGACAGAGGGTCTTCCAGCAGATTTTCATCACTCTTGATACATGTCCACAGATTGCACTGTCCTCAGATTGACACCCAAACACTCTGAAATATTTGAATTGAAGCTTCCGGCATGAATGTCAAGCAACACAGTATGTTGTTTCCAAATTTCTGGCTGAGTGAATTGCGTCATGCTGCTATTTTTCTCACAGATGGTGCCCAACTGACCCTACTATACTGTGCAGTCAACAAAATCAAAAGCAAACAATGTGCATGCGCAAAATTAAAAGTATAAAATGGCGAAAATTTACTCATCGCACCCTGTATATATATATATATATATATATATAT
>NC_068981.1:182106319-182107459 GCF_001194135.2 Octopus bimaculoides | reverse complement strand
GTGTGTGTGTGTGTGTGTGTGTGTGTGTGTGTGTGTGAGAGAGAGAGAGAGAGAGAGAGAGTGTGATGATAATGATGATGATGACGATGATGACAACGATGACAACAACAACATCAATGATGCTGATGACAATGATGATGATGACGACGAGTCTTTCTGAAAGATGTTCCTGACGTTGTCATCATTGTCAACATCATCCCTCCTTCTTTCTCTCTCTCTCTTTTCTGAAATTACTTCATAGTGCTGTGAACATCCTAAGGTTGATGATGTAACACAACAGAGTGAGTGACTCTACATCCTGCACTCTGTTCTCTGTCGTGCAGTTTCTAGTCACAGTCCCCCTGCCTGCTGCTGTCACTTTGTAAAAAGTGTCTTCACTCAATCCTGTTACCAAAATTAAATATTTCCTCTCACTCAGTATTTACTGTCCCTCTCATGTTTAGTGGATGTGACCCTGGTGAAAGCCTACTTTGAACTTTCACCTTACTGTCGTCTATTCTTTACTTGCTCCAGACATCAGTCTACGGCCATGCTGGGGCATTGACTTGAGGATTTTTTTAGTTGAATTTATTGATCCCCGAATTTTTTTTTTTTAAAGTCTGGTACTTAATCTATCGGTTTCTTTTGCTGAACTGCTCAGTTATGGGGATGTAAATACACCAACACCTGTTGTGAAGTGGTGGCGGGGGATAAATACAGACACAAAGACAAACAAACACACACAATACACATGCATACACATACACATACACACGCACACTCACACTCATACACATGCACTCACACACATACCCACACATGCACTCACACATGCACACACTCATACGCATTCGTACACACACGCACTCACACACTCACACACAAACATGCACGCTCTCACACACACATGTGCATGCACACACTCGCAAACACTCACAGACGTGCACAAACACACATGCACACATGCACACACACACACACACACACAAACTCACAAACACTCACACACACACATGCACACACTCACACGCACTCACAAACACTCACAAACACTCACAAACACTCACACACACACACACACACACACACACACACACAGACACACACACTCACATATATATATATACAATGGGCTCCTTTCAGTTTCCGTCTGCCAAATCC
>NC_068981.1:182104326-182105656 GCF_001194135.2 Octopus bimaculoides | reverse complement strand
AAATGAGCCAACAAGAAGGGTCTGTATGTAGTCACTCGACCACCTAGAAACGGCAGCTGAATCTCCCCTCAGGTAACACCATCATTATCATTATCGTCGTTGTCGTCATCGTCATTGTCATCGTCATCGTTATCATCATCACCGTCGCTACCACCACCACCACCACCACCACCACCAGTAGTAGAAAAGAAATGTTAGCACACGGGGCGAAATGCTTAGCAGTATTTCATCTGTCTTTACGTTCTGAGTTCAAATTCTGCCGAGGTCGACTTTGCCTTTCATCCTTACTGAGTCGATAAATTAAGTACCAGTTGCATACTGGGTTGATCTAATCGACAGGAACACCCCACCAAAATTTCTGGCCTTGCGCCTAGAGTAGAAAAGAATATATATTTTGGGGAGACAAAGAAAATAAGATCCAGAACTTTCTATTCAGACTTCCTTCCTTTTAACTTAATTGTAAATCAGATGAATCAATGAGGGAGATTCTATGTCAATGGTTCCCAACCATTTTTTTGCTTAGGAATTCCTTTGATTCTTATTTTATTCAGGTGGACCCTCATAATCATACCATGTTTAAAAAAATCCTGTTATATTTTTATAATTAAATATTATTAGGAATTGTATAAAAAAATTGTTAAAATATTTTGTGTACATGGCTTGGTGGTAAGAAACTTACTTCTCAACCACATGGTCCTGGGTTGAGTCCCACTGCGTAACACCTTGGACGAGTGTCTTTTACTATAGACTTGGGCCGACCAAAGCCTTATGAGTGGATTTGGTATATAAACCTACTTTTGGGTCATCCTGTATGTATATATATATATATATATATATATACAAATTAAAAGGGTAAAGGAATTATCAATTTATTAATTAATAAATCAATTAATAATTAATAATTTTTACCAAGCCCAACGGTATGAAAGCAGTACTGGTGAAGGAAATTGATTATTAATTGTTAATTATTAATCATAATCCTGAAATGCGTCTGCTGTTAATCATCTGAATTGGTTAGTTTTTCATTGTTTTTTCTTCTTGTTTTTACTTTTGTGAGTTACAAGTGATGCTATCTGTGAGATTCTCAGCTTTTTTAGCTGCTATTTTTCTGAACTTCGGTATATGGTGAAGCAAATATTTTGCTGATCCCTCAATTATATTTTTTTATATATATATATATATATGGATGCGGAGGTCTTCAAGACAAAACTTGACGCTTTCCTCTCCACGATACCAGACGAACCAATGGGTCGTAATGAGACGCAGTTTAGGGCAGCTATGTCAAATTCTCTTATACACCAGATGTGCCATCAAAACTCTTGATTGGACC
>NC_068981.1:182097076-182103318 GCF_001194135.2 Octopus bimaculoides | reverse complement strand
TGTGTGTGTGTGTGTGTGTGTGTGTGTGTGTGTGTCTGTGCGTGTGTCTGTGTTTGCCCCCACTATTGTTTGACAACCAATGTTACATCCCTGTAACATTAGCAGTTCAGCAAAAAAGATCGATAGAATAAGTACTAGGCTTACAAAGAATAAGTCCTGGGGTTGATTCCTTCACCTAAAAACCGTTTAAGGCAGTGCTCCAGCATGGCCACAGTGAAATGATTGAAACAAGTAAAAGAATAAAAGAATCATAGAAGTATAATCAATTTAATGTGCAGAAATTTTAAGAAAAAAATCTTAATGCAGGGCCCGTCAAGGGTCACGTGGACCCTGGTTGAGGACCACTGATCTACATCAATCATGGGCAACCTATGATCAGTAGGACTTTCTTGATGGAATGCCTGATAAAAAATACCTTCAGCTATTTTAGTCAGCCTGATCATGAGTCATGTCTCATGCAGCCCACTTCTTGGAAAAGATTGCCCATGCCTGCTCTAGGTACTCACACAATTTGCTAGAAATAGCAGCTCATCTCACCCCACCCCATATCTCTCTCTCTCTCTCTCTTTCTCTCTCTCTCTCTCTCTTTCTCTCTCTCTCTCTCTCTCTCTCTCTCTAATCATGCTTTTTTTTCAGTTTTATAACAAGTGTTTTAGATATTGTGTAGTCTTAGGTAAACTATGCCTGAGAAGACTGGATGGTCCCAGGTAGAATGTCTTTAAGAATGTGTTTGCTGTGAAGTCAAACAACAATGGTAGCAGCAGTAGCAGTAGTAGCAGCAACAACAAAATCAACATCAACAATAACAGCTGTAATAAAAACAAGATTAACTTTAATCAGACCTCAGTGAGGAATTTGAAAGAAAGAGAGAGCGGGGTAGGGGAAGGAAGGAAGGAAGGAAGAAAGGAAGAAAGGAAGAAAGAAGGAAAGAAGGAAAGAAAGAAAGAAAGAAAGAAAGAAAGAAAGAAAAGAAGAACGAAAGAAAGAAAGAAAGAAAGAGAAAGAAAGAAAGAAACACAGAAAGACAAGAAGGAAGGAAGAAAGAAAGGGAAGAAGAAAGAAAGGAAGACAGGAAGAAAGAAAGAACAAAAGAAAAGAAAGAAGGAAGAAAGAAAGAACAAAAGAAAAGAAGGAAGGAAGGAAGAAAGAAAGAAAAAGCAAACACAACAAAGAGAAAGAAAGACAGAGTTAAAGAGAAATAAAAAGAAAGAAAGAAAGAAAAAGAGAGGAAGAGAGAAAGAAGAAAGAAAGGAAAAAAGGAAGGAAGAAAGAAAGAAAGAAAGAAAGAAAGAAAGGAAACAAACAACAAAGAGAAAGAAATTCAGAAATAAAGAGAAAGAAAAAGAAAGAAAGAAAGAAAAAGAGAGGAAGGAAGGAAAAAGAAAGAAAGGAAAAAAGGAAGGAAGAAAGAAAGAAAGAAAGAAAGAAAGAAAGAAAGAAAGAAAGGAAACAGACAACAAAGAGAAAGAAATTCAGAAATAAAGAGAAATAAAAAGAAAGAAAAGAAGAAAGGAAGGAAGGAAGGAAGAAAGAAAGAAAGACAGGAAGGAACGAACGAACGAAGGAAGAAAGAAAGAAAGAAAGAAAGAAAGAAAGAAAGAAAGGAAACAGACAACAAAGAGAAAGAAATTCAGAAATAAATAGAAAGAAAAAGAAAGAAAAGAACAAAGAAAGGAAGGAAGGAAGAAAGAAAGAAAGAAAGAAAGAAAGGAAACAAACAACAAGGAGAAAGAAATTCAGAAATAAAGAGAAATAAAAAGAAAGAAAAGAAGAAAGAAAGAAAGAGAAAGAAAGGAAGGAAGAAAGAAAGACAGGAAGGAACGAACGAAGGAAGAAAGAAAGAAAGAAAAGTCTTATTTCTTTTTGTGCAGAAGATATGAAAACTGTGCAAATAAGAAGTATCAATTGTCTCAGCTGACTTGGGAGGTTAAGAACTGAACACAAATTCTAAAAACATGTTGTTTATCTCCAGGCTGACCCTGACTGAGCAGGACTGTAATCAAAGACATTCCAACTGTGACCATCCACCTTGATTTTTCTTGCTTTTATTTATTTATTCATTTATTTTATTCCTTTTTTTTTTCTTTTATTTGTTTCAGTCATTTGACTGCAGCCATGCTGGAGCACCGCCTTTAGTCGAACAAATCGATCCCAGGACTTATTCTTTGTAAGCCTAGTACTTGTTCTATCGATTTCTTATGCCGAACCGCTAAGTTACAGAGACATAAACACACCAACATCAGTTGTCAAGCAATGGTGGTGGGGTCAAACGCAGACAAGGTGCCATGCAGTGGGACTGAACCCGGAACCATGTCGTTGGGAAGGAAGCTTCTTACCACACAGCCACACCTGCGGTTAATAACACAGCCACGGTTAATAATCCTGAAGGTCTAGGGTCAACAGTTAGTCGATTGCATCAACCCAGAAAGGATGAAGAGCAAAGCTGATCTTGGTGGTATTTGAACTCTGAATGTAAAGACAGACTAAACAGCGTTAAGCGTTTTCTCCACAGTGCTAACAGTTCTGTCAGCTTGCCACCTTAAGCACTAGATCAGTGGTTCCCAATGCGGGTGGTATTGCACCCCTGGGGGCGGTGGAAAGTTCCAAGGGGGTCTTGAAGAAAACTGGGGTGATAATGAGGGAGTGATTCATGTAAACATTGGGACGATAATGGGGTGGCGATTCATGTAAAAACAACAAAATAATGGGTTCATTAGGTTAAGTTTTATTTGTGAAATACAATTGCATAGAATTTGCTTCAGAAAGAGGTTTATGCTTCTTACCACAAACGTTAGCATGCCAGACAAAACACTTAGTGACATTTCATCAGTCTTTATGTCCTGAGTTCAAATAACCCCATGCCTTTCATCCTTTCAGGGGTGATAAATTAAGTACGAGTTGCATACTGGGGTCGATCTAATCGACTGGCCCCCTCCCCCAAAATTTCAGGCCTTGTGTCTAGAGTAGAAAAGAATATGTGTATTGTCTGGGGTGGGGACACTAGGAATGTGGCCTGGGTGTCAAGGGGATGGCAGCTCGAAAA
This sequence comes from Octopus bimaculoides, assembly GCF_001194135.2. Classification (NCBI taxonomy): domain Eukaryota; kingdom Metazoa; phylum Mollusca; class Cephalopoda; order Octopoda; family Octopodidae; genus Octopus; species Octopus bimaculoides. Next base: position 182,100,275 of record NC_068981.1, on the reverse strand, counting down.
GGTATGGGAACCATTGCACTAGATTAATAATCCCATTGTAGGCACCAAGCTTGAGCAGGCTAGTTGAATACATCAACCCCAGTGTTCAACTGGTATTTATTGCATCTCAGAAAGGATGAAAGGCAAAGTTGACTTCGATAGAATTTGAACTCAGAGCTTAAAGACGGACGAAATGCCGCTAAGCATTCTGTCCGGGGTGCTGACAATTCTGTTAACTTAATGCTTTACGAACTAACACTAATAATAAGATTTAGATAATGCTTTTAGCCTTCTCATCAGCTGAAGACTACACAGTAGTGTTCTATTTTGCAGACAGCATATGATAGCTTTAATTCCTCAAGTCCTCCCACATACCTATTCTGAACGGGGTGGGGGGAAGGAGGGAGGAAACAGCACATCTCAACATTATGGAAGTGTCTGCAGAAAATAGCAGGAAAGGGTGTGCGGGGTGGTCGGGGGTGGTGGGAATGAAAGCTTCAGTGTCTTTTGAGGGGAGGGGGTGTTTTAGACACCACTGTTATAGAAACGATGTAAGTGGTGGTAGTTATCAGTGTAGTTACTGTTGTTGTTGTTGTTGTTAATGGTGGTGGTGGTGGTGGTGGTGGTGGTGTATGTAGTTGTTAATGAGGTAAAAGTTGAAGAGGAGTGGTGAGGAGGGGGCGAGGAGAAAGGGGAAAAAGAAGGAAGAAGAAGGAAGGAAGTAGTAGCTAATTGAGGAAAAAATAGTGGTAATAGTGTGAGGAGTGAGAAAGGGGGGAGGAAAGAGGGGGAAGATTGAAAGAGAGAAGAGAAACAGCAAAAGAAATGAGGATAGTGAAGTAGAATTTAGGGATGAGACCAAAAAGTGAAGATGACTGACTAACAAAGAGATTGAGGTGTGGAGAGAATAGGTGAGAGAGAGAGAGAGAGAGAGAGAAAGAGAGAGAGTGAAAGAAAGGGGAGAAGAGAAGTTGAGAGAGAGAAAAGCGATAAAGACAGAATGTCAAGGGAGGGTGAGAAGGACAGAGATAAAAGGAAGAAGTGCAAAGTGTGAAGTAATGTCAAAAAACAAGGTGATAAAGGAGTGTAAAGACAAAACGATGTGGGGCGGGGGTAGAGGAGTAAAGGAAGAGAAAGGATAAAAGAAAAGGAAAAGAAAGAAAAAAGAGTGAAAAGAATAAAGAGGCAAGGTTAGAAAATAGAATATGAAGGAGAGGAAGCGTAAGGGAGATAAGTCACTGGATCTGGAGTATTTGAGTACCCAGTGACTGAAATCAGTAAAATTTTACTTTAACATGTGTATTGTCTGCGGTGGTGAGCTGGCGGTGGTAACAGTTGCGTACTGGGGATGATCTTATCAACTGGCCCCCTCTCCAAAAATTTCTGGCCTTGTGCCAAGAACAGAAAAGAATATGTGTATTGTCTAAGCGGCGAGCTGGCAGAGTCATTAGCACGTCAGGCAAAATGCTTAGTAGTATTTTGTCTGCCGTTACATTCTGAGTTCAAATTCTGCCGAGGTCAACCTTTCCTTTCATCCTTTTGAGGTCAATTAAATAAGTACCAGTTACACACTGGGGTCGATGTAATCAACTTAATCAACTAAATCCCTTTCTCTGTCCTTGTTTGTCCCCTCTACATACTTGTATACATATGCGTGAGTGGGCATGTGTGTGTGTGTATATATATATATATATGAATAAATTCGAGTGCACATACACAAGGTGTGTGTGTTGTTAGTTTGTGGGTTGGTTGCGTTTGAGGCATAACAGAATATATTCTCAATGTGGCTGGTGTCAAAAACAGCTGAAAATAAGTCATAATCAAGCAACATTACTCACATCAGGTCCCTTTTCAGAGCAACAGACATCGATATTTCATCATTGTTGTGATTTTTCAATGTTGCATACCGAACAAGGCCTACCGCAAGTTATATTGTTGATGATGACTATACGCTAAATGGGTTAAAAACCATCTACTGGCATGTCCCAATGTTTCATGCCATGGAAAATATTCAAAGAGGAATTAGAAGCAACTTCAGGTATATAAACAAAATTGAACATGCATACACAAGATTTGTGTGTGTTGTTAGTTCATGGGTTGGCTGCACTTTAGGTTTAAAATGTGACATTGTTTTTGTTATTTACATTCCAATGATGGAGGTTTGTATCTTTGTTAGAAACCAGCTCCTTCTTCAAAGGAAGAATTTAAATAATTAAAAACATACATACATACATACATACATACAGTAGTATAAGAGTTGCTAAGTATACAGAAATACACAATGCAAATATTTCTGATACAGAACTCAATACATTGGGTTGAGTAGGTAGATGTATTATTAAATTAAAAATTGACGGCCAATTCTATAAGTTAGATTTGTTTGTGCAAATGAAGCTTGTGTGTTAATAAGGCCAGTGTGTTAAAGAGATGTGAGTGTGTGTGTGTGTGTGTGTGTGTGTGTGTGTAAGGCTTCTGTAAAAGAGAGATTCTTTAGAATATTTAAAATGCATCATAAAACCTGAACGTCACTCCTCTGTAATTGTAATAGGAAACTTCTAAAGGGGAACCAAAGAACCATTACATCCTGTATAGCAAACAGACAAACTGATTCAAGCTGCTGGAGTATCCTACAAAATGACAAACCTTGTTAAAGCTATACAACACTTTGTATTGGTCGTAAGCAAATAACTAATCTAGCCTGGTTCGTTACTTAATGAGTTATACGAAAGTTAATGGGTGATGTACTGGATGTTTACCCACACACATGCGCGCACACAAACAAACACACACATACACACACACACACACACACACACACACACACACACACACACTTATTTCCTTGTTTACTCAGTCACTCCTTCACTCATGCACTCACTCACTCACTCATTCACTCACTCACCCATTCACTCACTCACTCACTCACTCACTCACTCACTTTCTCTGTCTCCCATTCACTCATTCATTCACTCACTCACTCACTCACTCACTCACTCACTTTCTCTGTCTCCCATTCACCCACTCATTCACTCACTCACTCACTCACTCACTTTCTCTGTCTCCCATTCACTCACTCATTCACTCATTCACTCACTCATTCACTTACTCACTCACTCACTCACTCACTCACTCATTTTCTCTGTCTCCCATTCACTCACTCACTCACTCACTCACTCACTCACTTTCTCTGTCTCCCATTCACTCACTCACTCACTCACTT
>NC_068981.1:182094494-182097066 GCF_001194135.2 Octopus bimaculoides | reverse complement strand
CTCACTCACTCACTCACTTTCTCTGTCTCCCATTCACTCACTCACTCACTCACTCACTCACTCACTCACTTTCTCTGTCTCCCATTCACTCACTCACTCACTCACTTACATTCTCACTAACTTACATATTTGCTTGCTTGCTTACTCACTTGCTCAGTTACTTACACACAGTCACACACATGCACATTCACTCACTCATTCTCAAATTACTGAGATACCCCTATAAGTAAGGGCCAGCATACAAAGCCCTTGAAGTAATTCTCTGCCCCCACACCACCAAAAAAGAAAAAAAAATTAAGGTAATTATTTAGTAATCAGAAATTAATGTCACAAAATTAATTTTCATGAATAAGAAACAATGTAATTTTGTGTGCAAGTAAAGAACAACTGTGGATATGTTTCAGTATTATTGGACCTCATCAATATAATATAGAGCCAACTCTTTTCTTTGAGGGTCACTACATATAAATACATACATACATACATGCATACACACATTCATACATACATGCATACATACATTTATGCATACACACACACACACATTTATATTTGTATATATGTATATATGCATATATGCATATATCATCATCGTTTAACGTCTGCTTTCCATGCTAGCATGGGTTGGACGATTTGACTGTTTGCCTATATATATATATATATATATATATATATATATATATATATATATATATATATATATATATATATATGCATAATACACACACACACACACACACATATATATATACATACATGCATGCATATTACACATATATATATACATATATACATATATATATATCTATCAACTTTAAATAGAGCTCAAAACTGATCCATTGAAAATACTTTATTATAATAATAATAACAATAATATATACGTATTTAGGTTGGGTAAAGTTCAGAGAGCTCCTATCTCTGCTGGCGACAAAGGGCCACTCTCAGAGTGAAAGTCAGATTGTATGATGTCTGTATCTGAACAGCCATGTGAAACAGATTGTATGATGTATGGTGTTTGACAAAATACAAAATGGCTGATCGTTAGTAAGGAAAGACACACAAATAGGAAGGAAGAAAGCAAAGGACCACTGATGAGGTCACAGAAGTGTGACGAAAGAACTCTGGCCGAAATACAATTAATGTAAAATAAAGCTAAAGCAAATTAACACCAAATATATAGTACGTGTGTTTTTATTGGCTAAACTGGCAACATGACCATCCCCAAATACAACAATACCTGCTTCAACATACAATTTCACATCAAGAATCTTGCAAAACGAATATATAAATGTGTATATATATATATATATATTTATAAAAAAGAAGTTTGAAAACGCCACTATATAAAATGAATTTTAATTTATAATTTTCTCAAAGATATTTAACATGTTTCGGTTCTTGAAAAAACGAACATTATCAAAAATACATATTTTAAAAAATGTAATTAAAAGAAATGTATATACACACACATGTATGTATGTATATGGGCAACCCCAAGAATGAAAAGCAAAAACAGGAATAAGCAACAAAATTCAGTTAGACATACATAGTGAATATGTTAGATTGATGCTTAGAGAAAGTTTTAGAAGGAAAAATAGATTTAGAAATGACGTTTCAAGGACAGTTCTTCACTGAGAAGGGGAAAAAGTCCAGGGAGGAGGAAAATGAGGAAGAAGCATAAAGTCCAGACAGGAAGGTCGGAAAGGAAGTGAGTGAGAAGCATGTGGAGATGCTTGGGGAAGGAATGAAGGTCAATCATGGGGAGGAAGTGGAGATGTAGAAAGGAACGAGGGAGATGGTGGTAAGGAAAGGAACAACATAGGAAAGGGAAAAGCACAGAGAGAGAGAGAGATAGGGGGAGTGAGAGAGAGAGGTGGGAGAGAGAGGAAGTAGGAAAGTATTTGAGAAAGAAAGAGAAAAAAAATGGAGTGCTAGAAAGAGAAAGAAAGAGAGGGGAAGATGGAGGAGAAAGAGTGAGTGAGTGAGTGAGTGAGTGAGTGAGTAGGTGAGTGAGAGATCAAGTTGAACAGTTGTGTAACTGGGTAACTGGAGACAAGAGTGTCATGTGTAGGGTTAATGTAATGCCTGAGAGCATGTATGTAAAACAGCTGTGTGTGTGTGTGTGTGTTGTATGTGTGTGTGTGTGTGTGTGAGAGAGAGAGAGAGAGTGAGAGAAGGAATATGTGAACTAGTTTTAGAATGTAATTCAGTATATTTTCAATAATGATGACCTGGATGACAATTATCATAGTGATGATGATGATGATGATGAAGATGATGATGATGATGATGATGATGATGATGGCACTGCTGCTGCTACTGATGATGATAATGATGATATTGAAGATGCTGATTATAATGATGATAATGATGATGATAATATTGGTGGTGGTGGGGGGATGATGATGATGATGGTGATGATGATGATGATGATGATGATGATGATGATGATGATGGTGAAGGTGATGATAATAATGATGATGATGATCATGATGATGGGGATGATGACAGTGATGCTGCCGTTGCTGCTGCTACTAATGACGATGACGACGATGATGACGACGACGACGAC
>NC_068981.1:182085767-182093746 GCF_001194135.2 Octopus bimaculoides | reverse complement strand
ATATATATATATATATATATATATATATATATATATACACACACACATACACATATATATATACACATATATTTAATGGCACTCTGTCAGTTACAACGATCAGTGTTCCAGTCGAACTGATCAATTGAACAGCTCGCTCATGAAATTAACGTGGAAGTGGCTGAGTGCTCCACAGACACATGTACCCTTAATGTAGTTCTGAAGGAGATTCACCGTGATACAGAGTGTCACAAAGCCCAATGCATGAAAGTGCCTTTTATGTGTCACCGGCACAGGTGCCTGTTATGTGACATGGCCACATCGCGTCCGTGGTGCCCAACGCACAAAAAGTGCTTTTTACACGCCACCAGCATGGGTGTCAATTACGTGACACTGGCATTGGCTACAAAGCTTGACAGGTCTTCTCAAGCCCAGAATATCGACAAAGATCCCAGTCATTAATCATTGTGTCTGTGAGGTCCAACATTTGAAGATCATTCTCCACCACCTCGTTCCAAGTCTTCTTGGGACTACCTCTTCCACAGGTTCCCTCCATGGTTAGAGATTGGTACTTCTTTACACAGCTGTCCTCATCTATACACATCACATGGCCATACCAGCACAGTCGTCTCTCTTGCACACTGCATCTAATGCCTCTTATGTTCAACTTTTCTCTCAAGACGCTTACACTCTGTCATACATTCACACTGACATTGCACATCCAGCGATTACTTGTGTGAAATGACTGAACGTCTATGTAGTTGTTTGATCTGCTAGGAATAGCAGCCAAATTTCCATCAAGCCATATGATACTATTCTAAACAAAGAAAGGATACATTAGATCATTGGTTCTCAAATAGGGTCCACATAAGATTTTGTTATTAAAATTTATCTGCAATAAATTGGTTACACTTCTACAATACTCAAAATATTTTAACGATACTTTTTATACAATTCCTAATAATAGGCGTAGGAGTGGCTGTGTGGTAAGTAGCTTGCTTACCAACCACATAGTTCCGGGTTCAGTCCCATTGTGTGGCCCCTTGAGCAAGTGTCTTCTATTATAGCCTCGGGCCGACCAAAGCCTTGTGAGTGGATTTGGTAGACGGAAACTGAAAGAAGCCCATCGTATATATATGTATATATATGTATGTATGGGTGTGTATATGTTTGTATGTCTGTGTTTGTCCCCCCAACATTGCTTGACAACCGATGCTGGTATCTTTACGTCCCCATAACTTAGCGGTTTGGCTAAAGAGACTGATAGAATAAGTACCAGGATTACAAAGAATAAGTCCTGGGGTCGATTAGCTCAACTAAAAGGCGGTGCTCTAGCATGGCCACAGACAAATGACTGAAACAAGTAAAAGATTAATAGTTAGTTATTGGAATGTAATAGAATTTTTTAAGCATCGAATGGCTGTGAGGGTTTACCCAAGTCCAATAGAAATCAAAGGGGTCCATAGGTAAAACTTAACTGAGAACCACTGCATTAGATAATGTAGGGCCTACATATTCTTAAAAAGATGTGATGGTCATGGCTGGAATGCCTTTGATCATAGGTCTGCTTCATCATAGTTGATGTCAGGATACAAACCAGCAACAACAACAACGAAAATAGAACATCAAGCAAATGTTTCTCATAACTTTATAACTTGATAATACTGAAGTAGTACTGTTAAGTGTAATAGGAATTTGACATGGAAACTAAGGACACACACACACACACACACACACTTGGAGTCTAGCATGTAACAACACACCCAAAATTACATCCATGCACTCAACAACACGACCATACTACATAGAAAAAAAATAACAAGAAGAAAGATGGTGGAAGAACAGAAGAAATTCTGGTTATTATGCATCAACTCAGTTTTCTGCATGATTTTAATGTTAGGGAAAGGGATGTAGATATGGCTCCAGAAAGAAAGCCTCTTCCCAAATTAGGGAATGGTCTTAAAGAACAAACATTGTCTCAGATTCCTCTTATATATCTCCTAAGAGACCCCAAAGATGCTCATACGAATATTTTTCAGCTTGGTATTTTTGGAGGGGAAGGGAAGCAAGCTTAGTACTGGTTATTGGTTATTCGCTCATTAGATTTTTCTTATACATACATACATACATACAAACATACATACATAAAACATACATACATACATACATACATACATATATACATGTATACATACATATGTGTACATTTGTACTCATATGCATGCACACACACACCACACACACACATACACACACAAACACACATGCACACATATGCACAAACACACACGTATATATACACATACACACATATATATGAGGTCTGATCAATAAGTATCCGGACTGTTGCCATAGTAACGAAGCTAAAGCATGCAGAGTGAAGCCGCTTGGTACAAATTGACCTTGAACTCTGCTGTGCATGTGCACTAAGTTTTAATGTTCTATCTCACTTCTGCTGTTGGAAGGAAGTTGTGTAGCATGTGATCATCACATTGAACATGACAGAGAAAGTTGTCATGGCGACAGCTGCTCAGAAGCCTACGCAAAGTTGCAGAAAGTGTATGAGCTGCACACAAGTGTACAAGTGGTTCACATGTTTCCAGGATGGCTGCAAAAATGTCTATGTTGACGAACTTCTGGGAGACCTGCAACCAGCAGAACTGAGAAAAACATTGCAGATGTGCGTGCAGCTCTGAAGGGAGATCATCAAATCACCATCAATGAGTTATCAGAGGATGTGTAGATTAGTTACAGTTAAGTTCAGTCCATTATCACAGAAGATTTGGGTATGAGATGCATGTCTACCAAGTTTGTGCCAAAATTGCTTTCAGCTGACCAAAAAGTCACTTGGGTTTCAGTTGCACAAGATCTCCTTGATTGTGTCGAGAACGATGAAAAATTCTTGAAAATGTGCGTGGGCCTCTGAGCAGGTATTACCAAACTTTTGACAAAATTTGATGAAAATTCTCTGTCATGGTCAATGCAATGATCACATGCTACACACCTTCCTTCCATGTACTGCTGTAAACAACAAAAGTGGGCTAGAATATTAAAACTTAGTGTACATGCACAGCAGAGTTCAAGGTCAATCTATGCCAAGCAGATTCACTCTGCGGGCTTTAGTTTTGTTACTTTAGCAACAGTCCGGGTACTTATTGATCAGACCACATTTATTAATACTCAGATAAAAGATTCAAAAATAAATTATTTTTGAATTCTTGTTGGAGGAATCAGTTTAGGAGACACTACATATTCTCTACATGTATATAACAATTATGAATTTATTAGGTTTATAATAATGATAATAATAATAATAATAATAATAATAATAATAATAATAATAATAACAATAATAATAATAATCCTTCCTACTATAGGCACAAGGCCTGAAATTTGGGGGAAGGTACCAATTTAATTGATGCCGAAAAGATGAAAGGCAAAGTCAAACTTGGCGGAATTTGAACTCAGAATGTAATGGCAGATGAAATACTGCTAAGCATCTCGCCCAGTATACTAATGATTCTACCAGCTCACCACTGGACTGGCTCCTGTGCAGGTGGCATGTAAAAAGCACCATTTGAGCATGGTTGATGCCAGTACCACCTGACTGGCCCTCGTGCCGGTGGTATGTAAAAGCACCTACTACACTCTCGGAGTGTTTGGCATTAGGAAGGGCATCCAGTTGTAGAAACCTTGCCAGTTCAGATTGGAGCCTGGTGTAGCCATCTGGTTCACCAGTCCTCAGTCAAACCATCCAACCCATGCCAGCATGGAAAGCGGATGTTAAATGACGACGATGATGATGATGATGATGGTGTATTCATAATGAAAGACAAGTTACATTGAATTAAAGATATAGCAAATCTTCCAGTCTTTGTTTTAATATGTTCTTACTCTGCAAATATTATGATTCACCAGGACTTTCAACTAGTGTATTGTATGACTTTCTCATTTAAAAATAAAACACCTACATACATATATTTGATTACTGGAATGTGCAGGTGTGCTTCACAAGGGCACAGTCTAGATTATAACCTTTTCTGTAACTACATGTAACTACATTCCAAGAGTTTTCAGACATGTTTTAGGAGAGGCAGTTACAACTACCCTAAATTATTGTAATTTTCGTATAAGGAATGGAATTTCAACCATGTTTCGTGGTCTGCTATCACAACAGCTCCTTTATAGGATCCAGTTAGCTCAAGACATCATCAGGAGGAAACATGTCCGGTTTCGGCTCCTACTCCTCAACCGTTTTGACGTGGCGAGGCCCCCCTTTCGGAGGTGTCTTCAGCTCTGGTTATTTTTATTATTGTAATTTTCGTATAACATTTCTATATGTTTAATAAACTGACTTGCCAAATTCTTTATTCTAGATTGAAGGAGACAGTCCTTTGAATACACCCTACTAAACTTATGAAATGCTCCAGATTGCTTAAAGATTAACTTTTTTTTGTTGGCATAAAAGGTTCAAGGATGGTTGAAAGGAAGTGAGATGAGATGAGAGTTGTGGGAGGAAGAGATTCTGAGAGCATCAGAGCTGGTTGAGAAAATTCTCAATTTTCTGGATGAAGACTGTTGTGTGTCTATAAAGACAATAAGCTCACAGTGTGGAGTTGGTGTGGAAACTGTACACTGAATTATTCATGAAGATCTGAACATGTGCAAAATTTGTGAAAAGTTTGTTCCTAGGGTGCTCTCTGACAAACATCCTGGTAAGCATCTATTTGGCAGAAATGGGCATCACCACTATCCCTCACCCACCCCACAGTCCAGACCTTGCTCCCTGTGACTTGGTTGTTCCACAAGTTTAAGGAAAAAAACCCAGGGAGAGTCATTTTAAAGGCAAAGGAGGCTGTGACAAGGGTCCTGGATACCTTTACTTTGAAGGACTTCCATGAGGCCTTCACAAAGTGATTGGAGTGCTACAAGAGCATTGGAATCAGAGGATCATTCTTTGAAATAAATAAATATATCTCCCGAAAAAAGTCTAAAAACTTCTGGATTATACATTTCATATATATATGAGGGAGAATTTCTTTTCTCCTAAGACGGGTGGCGGTCAACGACAACTTTACATACACACACATGTGCGTGCACACTTATACACACACACATGCGGGCACGCTCGCACACACACACACACACTTACACAGACATATATGTACATATACGCACGTACACACATACATACACTTCATATGCGTGTGCGTGTGTATATATGCATACGAACACGAGTGCACGTTTAAAGATGAGTTAGTGTAGTAACGACTTCCAAAAAGATTTCCATAAGATAGTAAGAAAATATCTAAAAAGTAAAAGAAACCGTTAGGAATGAGAACCCAGGTTCGAAATTTCCCCAAGACACCTGACGAAAGCTGGACCGTATATCAGCCGAAACGTTGTGTTAACAACAAACAAGATGAGGAGAAATATCCGTCAAATGTAAATAATGTAAATAATGTAAATAATTCCTCATCTCTTAAATATAGAATTGTATTATTCTTTAATTTATTTAATTCTACTTGTTGTGTCTAAGGAGAGTCATTACCCCAAATTCGTTTCAACACAGGAATTCATATTAAGAATCTTGCAAGCCAGATGCAAATACGAAGATTGTTGAATATTTTTCAAATACAAGGGAAACAACTCTAAACTTACTACAAACATTATTCTGCTCGGCATTGATTATTCTTTCCTTCTGTATGTGCAATGGTTTGAGATCGCAAAATGTACGAAAACTATCAACCATCTGACGCCACTCAGTAACAATCACACACACACACACACACACACTTATACATTCATATATACATGCATATACACAAATAGGTTAGAATATTTATTACGAAAAAAATAAAGGAGAAACAAAGAATAATTGCATAACCGTGTTTTGAGTTTTGGCTGAAACTATTAATTACGACGGTTACAAATCACAAGTTCTGTTTTTCTTTTTTTTTATATTTATAAAAATCAATATAACTAAAGCACCATAACACCAATAATGGATATTGCCGACTAAAAGTATTCAATAAAATCAATAAAATTAGCGCCAGTAATTCTAATGAAGCTACAGTTTAAAGGAGGAATCCATGGGTAATGTTGAAGGTACAAATATATAGTATAAAGAGTTGACTATATAAAGATGTATTTTCTGTTAAACTGAAGAAACACATGTATACTAGAGTACCTCAACTTATATAATTTCGAGTGACGTATTTTCCTACTTTACATGTGAAAATACCAACAAATCATTTATTAAAACAGATATATGCTAATAAGGATTTTAAAATGACTTTTCATGTCACGTTGTTTTTCGAGCTAAGTCGCATGTCTGAACTCGGAAAACCAATTACCGACGTAAGTTGAGGAATGCCTGTATTTTCCTCCAACGAATGTACATTTTTCTTGTATTTGACTAAATTTTTATTTCTGTTATGAGAATTATTTGTATTAAGGTGGTGAACTTAACAGAAATATTAAATTGCTGAATTAGATGTTTGTCGAATTAAAAAGAAAGAAAGAAAGAAAGAAAGAAAGAAAAGGTTGTCACGAGAAAGTGATTTATTTCCCAGAACAAGTTGTCTAGATCCCAGGCTAGCCTTCAATGATAGGGCCGTAAACTCAAAAGAATTATGACAATTGGATTCGATCCTATGTTTTGCCACATAGAAATTACAATTTGATCATGTGCGTCAAGTCAATTGTTGTCTTCAACTCAATTGTTGTCCATGTGCGTCAACTCAGTTGTCTTCACGTGAAGAGTCTGGTGGCATGACTAGAACCTTCCTTGAACACAGCTGACAAATACAGCTCAACTGAATGTCATAACCTCAGAGTGATTCGGTCTCTGGTGTCGTTCACTCTTCACTTGCAGCTGATTTTACAACTACTTATTCAACCTGGAACGATCGATGAAGAAAACTCCACGACAACAAGAATATATATTCATTTCTACTCTTGGCACAAGGCTTGAAATTTTGGGGGAGGGGGCCAGTCGATTAGATCGTCCCCTGTACGCAACTGGTACTTAATTTATCGGCTCCGAAAGGATGAAAGCCAATGATGTTTTAAATGACACATTCTACAAGTATACGAAATTTGAAAGTGTTTAGTTACAAAAAATTATTTTTTCTATGTGCCGGCCAAAAGAAAAAGATCCCTGAATTGATTAAACTATGCACACGTGTATCTCAAATGTAAATATATCAGGAATAACAGTGACAAACTAAATATAAACCGCCGGAACGTCTTGTTGACAAACCACAGCAGTAATTGTTTTCACCTCAATAGACATCATTGATTGGTTGAAATTACCGAAATACGACAACTTTAACACAAAATAACTTCGAAAATAAAGAATTTTCTTAAAAACGCCAAGAGTAAATGATGTTTTAAATGACACATTCTACCAGTATAAGAAATTTGAAAGTGTTTAGTTACAAAAAATTATTTTTTCTATGTGCCGGCCAAAAGGAAAAGATCCAAACATTTTGCACTTGTCATATATGTTGTTTCATCTCAATATACCTTTTCTTGTATGGAGGCGCAATGGCCCAGTGATTAGGGCAGCGGACTCGCGGTCATAGGATCGCGGTTTCGATTCCCAGACCGGGCGTTGTGAGTGTTTATTGAGCGAAAACACCTAAAGCACCACGAGGCTCCGGCAGGGGATGGTGGAGAACACTGCTGTAATCTTTCACCACAACTTTCTCTCACTCTTACTCCCTGTTTCTGTTGTGCCTGTAATTTAAAGGGTCAGCTTTGTCACACTGTGTCACGCTGAATATTCCCGAGAACTACGTTAAGGGTACATGTGTCTGTGGAGTGCTCAGCCACTTGCACGTTAATTTCACGAGCAGGCTGTTCCGTTGATCGGATCGACTGGAACCCTCGACGTCGTAAGCGACGGAGTGCCAGCAACTTCTTCTTGTATTGCACGAGCACCTTACGATCAAAAGCATTCCAGCCATAACCATCTATTTCTATAAAGTATACCT
>NC_068981.1:182069554-182085757 GCF_001194135.2 Octopus bimaculoides | reverse complement strand
GGTATCGCTTCCTGGACCGACCGATGCGTAGCGTTTTTTTTTTTAAGCAAAACACTTCATTACACGTTGCGCTGCGGAAACACTGGAAACCGGTCCTATAAGTTAATATGATTTGAGAAGGATGGCAGCGGGGTGGCAGAATCGTTAGCACGCCGGGCGAAATGCTTAGCGGTATTTCGTCTGCCGTTACGTTCTGAGTTCAAATTCCGCCAAGGTCGACTTTGCTTTTCATCCTTTCGGGGTCGATAAATTAAGTACTAGTTACGCACTGGGGTCGATGTAATCGACTTAATCCTTTTGTCTGTCCTTGTTTGTCCCCTCTATGTTTAGCCTCCTTGTGGGCAATAAAAGAATAAATATGATTTGAAAAGGATTTTTCTTCTATCTAGGACTGCATTAACCAATTAAGATGAGAAGGTTTTAAAAAGATTTGCCTGCTATTTCTAACAGATTGAGCAAGTATTGTAAGCTTCTCTCTTTAGTTCATCTCAGTTCGAGTTGTTATTAGTTAGCTGAGATCAAGCAGTCGTACGATCAAAAGTGTACCAACCTTAATTATTCTGTCTTTTCCCCCCAATACAGTGTACCTCAGTGTACCCACTAGCGTAGCTAGAATGTGTGCCGCCCGGGGCGGACCTTCTGTTTGCCGCCCACAAAAAACACATATTGTCTACAGCAGACCCAAAAGTGGTGCCCCTTTAAAAGTGCCGCCCGAGGCGAACTTCCCCTACCGCCCCCACTCTAGCTACGCTAATAAGTGTACCTACATAGTCTCTCTCTCTCTTTCTCTCTCTCTCTCTCTTTCTCTCTCTCTCTCTCTATCTCTCTCTGAGAGACTCCTTCGTTGACTCGGACGACTCCTTAGAAGGTATCAATTTCGAGAGACACGAGGGTCGGCTGAAAAATTCATAGACTAACTAAAAGACTCTCATGGAATGTAACCAAATTAGGTTTACTTTTCAGTGCTTGCGTCCCATTGGCGAACAAACTTTCATCCTGAAGGTCAAGACTGTTATCGATGGCAGATATGACGTCATATTCACTGCGATATTGGTTCCCAGCCCAGTGTTTTTTCATGTTGGGCAACAGATCATATTCAGATGGGGCCAAATCAGGAGAATGCTGTTATTAATGAGAAGAGTTGAAATTAATGCATTTCACAGCTCTAGCATCACCCAGAGTCAGCCTATGAACTTTTCAGCCACCTAATTAATCCAACCCCCTTTCAGTAGTTTTTTTTTTTTTTTTGAACAATAGGTGTCAAATAAATAGGTGCAATTTTGGATTAGCTGTTCCCCGAAACCCTATATCTCATAGGAAAAGAAAAGATTTTTCCCCCCTTCATTTTTAGTATTCCTGTTTCATATAATGTAAATTGTGATTCCGAAAGTGAAGGCGCATGGCTCAGTGGTTAGAGCGTCGAACTTACGATCGTGAGGTTGTGAGTTCGAATCCCGGACCGGGCTGCGTGTTGTGTTCTTGAGCAAGACCCTTTATTTCACGTTGCTCCAGTTCACTCAGCTGTAGAAATGAGTTGCGACGGCACAGGTGCCAAGCTGTATTGGTCATTGCCTTTCCCTTGGATAGCATCGGTGGCATGGAGAGGAGAGGCCGGTATGCATGGGCGACTGCTGGCCTTCCATAAATAACCTTGCTCGGACTTGTGCCTCGGAGGGTAACTTTCTAGGTGCAATCCCATGGTCAGTCATGATCAAAGGGGAGTCTTAAGATTCCGAAAAAAAAGAAAAATTTGTAGAGCAACAAACGAAATGAGTGTCCTCTTAACTGAAATTGAAATCTGAACTGTTTTATGCGAGAAAATGTGCAATGGACATGTGCCTATATATCTTTAAGTTAGAAATCGTCGTTAACTTGTGTGTTTACATTATTTTTGTCATGTAAATAAATATTCGTGTGAAACTGAATATAGAATAGTAAAAAGCCAATTCAGGTCTGTCATATGCTTTCTGAAGAAAATAATTGAGAAGAAAGTTCTTATATTCTCACTCTGCAGTAAAAGAAGAATGCTTCTGGCGATATGTGTATATTGCAAGTGACGTAGGTGAGGTAGGTGAAAGGCCGAATGAATTTGGTAATTTTTTGTGGCGCCGGACGCGAACGCGCGTTGCCACACTGCGGTTTTCAAGTCACGACTTAGCAGCGACTTGATCGTGTATGCAATCGAATTATTGCCCAATCAGAAGTCAGACATCACGAGAAACATGATCCTGGAAGGCCCTAAAATATTTCCCTACAAGGCCTGTAGACAGAACCCTTTTCGGTGCCAGACTCCAGTGTGTTCTTGGTCGCAGTACGAAATACATACTCTTTCTTAGTTGTTCTAACGCCTGCATACTTAACCGATATGCGATTGTAGTAGAAGACACGAAGCAGAGTATGAATATATCTTCCTTGAGTTTAATCCAGCCCCAGTGGTAAATTTTGATATCCAGCTACTTTGCATGTTGCATTATATTTCCTTCATCCTGCTGACTCTACGTGTATATTTGTAATGCATGACCAACTTCATGTGACTTGTGCAGCGATAATAAACCATGTTTAGATGTTTGCTTGGTGTTATCAAATTATTATACGCAGCCTTCTGCAACTTTACTAACTACTCATTCCAACAACGTTGGTACAACACACACGCAGGCAACATTTTCATACATCACTATTGTGTGCAATAGCAGGGGCGACGGCTGTTGTAAGCAGTTTGGTTGAGATAAACAATGTAGTAAGTTGAATAGCAAGGGCTTGATAGTTTCTTTGCAGATATGGGACATCGCCAAAGTTCTCATATTAAATGTGAAGCAGTGCAATCAGAACCGAAGCTAGAAGCAGCATCTAACAGAAATGATGTTAGGAATTAGAGTTTAATGTCAAAACAGCCCTGGAAATAACTGCTGATATATAAAGGCACATGTAATAAGGTATATATGTAATGTTGTATTCTTGTAAGTGTGCTGTTGTAATGTTATATAAGCTTAGAATGAAAAATGCAGAATAAGAAAAATACAGATACACAGCAGTGATGGTCATAATCCAGAGACGTGCAAAGATTTGTTGCAGTGAACCAGGAGTTCGGGTTTCGAATCTTGACTAGACAACCCATTACTATAATAATATTACAGTTCATATAAGAGAACGATATTTTGCTAGAAATAGCGCAGAACAAAATTTAATTTTGCTGATTTTGTATCATTCAAATACGGCAGTAGTTGAATAATATTGTCAAGGTTGCAATTTACTCACACGCAGCATCTTCAGAGCTTTGTCGCTAATTCAGTTCATAACCAAATTGAAAATTGTTAACATTTTTGAAGAGGGCTGGTCCCTAGCTACATTTTGGCATTAAAAAATAATCGAGATTTGGTTCAGTAGAAAAAAAGTTTACATCAACATTTGTAGCAACGTTTTAGGAGAGTAAGTAACGCCTCCAATCAAGTTTAGATCTAAATAACTTTTTTTTATTTTAAAAGCAAAATATATTTATCTTAGCTTCAATGATAGAAGAAAGCATGAAGAATGTCATAGTTTTGGTCCCATGCAACAAAAATTTGTATTAAAAAAGTTGTGAGGTAAAATATCACGAGAAAAAATATAAGTAAGGCAAAAAATTGGATTTAAGTATAATTTATTTTTTATTTTAAAAACAAACTCGCAGTCACATGCCGAGACAAAATCTATCAGCATCCAATATAGGAAATACTGAATAATAATTCAATGATATTGGGATTAACCGCCGGGCCGAAACGCATCTGGCGTTCTCATTTACGGGGCAATTTTTTGTCTCCTTCCGATATATATTGTGTTTTTAACGCAGTACTTCCTTAGATGTTTATCTTGGAGAAAAACCGCAGTATCTTGCCGGCTGACGGCAAGCTACCTTTTTTGAAGATAATCTTTTCATGGTCGAAGAGTGGGGTAATACCTAACTGGTGAATTTTAATGATGGCAAGACAAAGTTTTTGTCAATTGATCGTTAGAGGCAGCTGTTACTCCCGTCCATTGCTATGGGTGGGGTTGATCTTCCAGAAAGCTACAGTATCCGACTTCTTTCTTGACTTTGACCAGAGATCTCTCTTGGAACAAATATGTTCAGTCCATTACCAAGGAAGCTGGATCTCTCTTTCGTGTTGGCAGATATTTTACAATTGTATTTCTATACAGCCACCATTCGATCTTGCATTAAATATTGCAGTGCCTCCTCTGAATGTCTCAACTTACTTGATCGAATTCAGAATAGAGTTGTTAGCATGGTGGGCCCTCTACTTTCTTCTGGGTTGGATTTTTTTGCTCATCGTCAAAATGCATCTTCGTTGTGTCTTTTTTGTATTTCCATAGGCATTGCTCTGATAAACTTTCTGGTCTTGTACCCACTGTCAAGATCGTTAAATGTGTTACCTGCTTCTTTTCTCGTTTCTCTGTTGCGCTTCCTCTTAGCTATAAGTTCTTTTATTCTAATAGCGTTTTTCCACGACTTTTGCTCCATTGACCTCACTACCCGCGTCTTGTTTTCCTGTGATCTATGAAATCCAATCCTTTAAGCTTTCTGTCAGTCGACGGTTTTTGAATCTGTAGGTCTCTTCTCTCTTTTCTTTGTAGTCTCTGATGTTACAGTGACCCCGAGTCTTGTTTAGGACAAAATCGTTTGAAAAAAATGTATTTACATTAAGTACGATACTTAGATGGTTATTTTAAATTAATACTGCTTCAATTGCATACCCTGGATTTCTATTCAAATGAATATATTTTATTATGTAAATATATGTTTATTTACAACAGTTTATGAACTTAATTATTTGAATCATAAACGTGTGCTGGACAGTGAGTGCGAGAATGCTTGATTGTTAAATGTTTTTATGGTTGCGTGATAACGGTGAAATAGCTAAGCCTGTGTACCAGATAGCTGGTTAGTTCGTGATCATACACGCGAGCCACGCTGGATTTTCCCATTCAACTTTTAATTTCATTGTACTTGGCACGCATTTATCTGTAATACACACACACACACACACACACACACACACACACACACACACACACACACACACACACACACACACACACACACACACACACACACACACACACACACACACACACACTCTCTCACACACACACACATACACACACACACTTACGCGCACAAAAAGGGAATAAAATCAATATCGGGTAAAAGAAGACATAATGCTTGAGTGCAAGGTAAAGTAGATATTTAATTCGTGACTGAATATTCTTTTAAACCATTGCTTTGTCTAGTTTTGCCTTAACATGGCTCTTCAAGTAATGTTTATTAGTTGAACTTCAAATGTTGCTTCTGAGAAGAAGTTGTATTGGTAAACTTTACGCGAAGAGCCATGTTAGACCGAAATTGCAAAAAGTATCACATCGAAAATATACTCATCTAACATATATGTATACACATACATACATGCATAGACGCATGCAAACACACACACACACACATATGGAACATAACATTATTCACACATATACACGCATACAGGACATGACTTTTTATTATTAACTGACATAGATCGTTCAAATTGCTTACGTTGCTAGAGCAACTCTTCAACGTTGCCGCAGATACATCACAAACAAAATAGTTACGCCATTGACGAATCCAATTTTTGAATCCACTTTTAAAAAAAATCATGTTTGCACTGTTATTGCCCTTTCTTTACAGCCATTTTTACCTCATCCGTATCATCAAATCGCTACTCCCTCCCAGAAGACTGTTCGGTGTCGGTGTAGTATGTGATCTACATGCCATTGTGATCTACAGCAACTTAAATCTTGACCAGCTTGTGATCAACATTCAAAATTTTGTTATAAAAGAGTGAGCTAAACAAGGAGTTCATAGCGTCGGAGAAATTCTATTGCAGCTTCTTCATCTTAAATAACCTGTGTGTAAAATTCTTTTGTTCTCGTCACTTCTTTCAATGGGCTTAGGAGTAAAAGTGCTTAGATCATAAAAGTTTTTTTGGTTTATATACCAAATCAACCGGAAGTCGAGTAAATAGATCAATCTTAAATGTAGATCAAAAAGTCGGTGTAGCTCACAAACTAATACATTTGAATTAATGTAGATCACAAGCTATACCAGAAACATATGTAGATCACATACTACATCGGCACCGACTGTTTTCCACTGAACCGAACAAATGGGAGTTAGTGGGTGTCAGACCTACGGTGAATGGGGTTTATTAACCAGCCTAATATGTCGATTACCTGATTTGTTGCCGAAGGGTGTGTGACCATGCAATGCCATGGTGAATGTTGATCGTTTTCTGACTCTTGTTCAGTCCATCCCTCCTAACAGGATAAGGATAAAGCTCCTTGCCGGGTTATAAAGACCAGTGCTCCGCAACTTCTTTTTCACTTGCGGTATACTTATAGTCTTTTCAAAATTCGGCGGCACACCTGAACTAAAAATATAACTAAAAGTATAGGGGAAAAAATTTATATTCAGGTTACACTGCGGCACACTTAGCATCGTCTCGTGGCACACCAGTGTGCCGCAGCACACCGGTTGCGGAACATTGATATAGATTTATAAGGCCAGTTTCCCCGCGTACATATCTCACCCACCCCTGGACGGCAGACCGGTGTCTCGCAGGATTATTCACTTTTGCCAGTTGAGTGAACACAAAGCGTTGTCCGGTCCGGGAATCGAAATCACATTCTTATGACCATGAATCCAATACCTGAACCATTAAGTTATGCGCTACCATTTCTTCCTAATGGATTCTCTGAGCATTATGAGACTCTCAATATACAGTTCACGATATAGGAACATTCCAGAAAATCAATGAGAATGACATCCTTATCCTCAACCCCAAACAGTCACTTTCTTTGTTTATCGTTGATTCTTGGACTTCTTGGTCCTTGGAGAAGAGAGGTAACGCCTTTCCACGGACTGAACCTTTATTCCAGATCATAAAGATAATCTCACATTTTATCAACTGCCACCAGACAGAAACAAAATATGTCTTCATTGGTTTCAAACACTTCCAGCAGACTAGAGCAGGCTTCCATTTTTCTTTCCTTCAAGTCAGATGACAACTGCTGAAATATCCACTTCGCACACGCTTTCTCAAAAACCAAAATCTTCCACCATCTTCTGTATTGCAACCACAGTCCAGTTGTGCATCAATCTATTTGATTGTGATTCGTCTGTTCGCGCAAATCAATTCGTTCATTCACTGAAGATTCGTGGGTGCTACTTTGGTATGCGATGTACGTGTCATGAAACTGCTTTGGTACGCGATCTACACTTTATATCTGCTCCATTCTAATGTCTTTTTAATAATAAATGTATCAAATAATAAATTTTAATGATAAATGTATTAACGATAAAATTAGTAAACTTGTTTCAAATTTGCTTCATTCTAATTTCTCTTTAACAATAAATGTATAAAAAGTATAAAAATTTTAATTCTCTATTTTTTACTTTTCTAGCTGATATTCGTTCAGCTCGCCTGTTCGTCCGATTCGCCCATGTAAGAATGTTTTATTTGAGCCATAATAAATCGATGAAACATGTAGATCTCATACTAAAGTAGAATTTGACTCTTGTTGGCTACGTAGATCGCACACCAAAGTAGCACCGATTCGTGTTAAGTCACAGTTGATGGTGTAGCGGTGATTCGAAATCGAACCTCTAGGTAACCGGTCAGATAACACGACCGAACCACAATAGTTTCGTGTGATCGGTTTATTAAGCAACCAATCAGCGTCAAGCCATTGCGTGATACAACCTTCTAGAATCATCTTCTTGTGCCCTATAAAAGATCGCTTTTGGCAGTCATTAATTGCAGACCGATATGTGTCTACATTCCTGTGACATCAGACGGTGCGGATTTTCATCAGCCAGACGACCCTGGAGGCGGCTAAGACAAATGGCACAAATAGCTGACAAGAACTTCCGTTACCACGAATTTAGCACAATTACTTCCAGTAAGGTTGGGCAAGCCACATGTTGCTGCATCAATAGCTTGCTATAAATTCCCTTTCAGTATGTAATTATTGCTGTTGTTATCTATAAAAAGCAAACACAGTTTGCCTTAATGTGCGATAATAAAATCCGTGAAATATTTGCGGGTGTTCGGTTACTTCTACACGCAGCCCTTGAAACATATTTTCATTCATCAACTCAACCAGTGACGACAGCAGCCAACAACAACAACAATTTCCAAGCGACAATGGTTTTTTTTCTTCTCTAGGTGGTTTATCTTCACTGCTGAATTCCCTCTCTTTAAACCTTTTCATCCTTCTGTGCACATTGCTCCTTGTCAATGGTGTCATCTCTGCAAACAATCTACAAACCTTTTTGTGGACGTCAAACAACTTGTAACCTTCCGTCATCGAGAATTCCATGACGTCGCGCTGTTTCTGCTTGGAATTCCTTATTTGTCTACAACGAAAAAGAACAGGAAGAAAACCTAATTATAGAGGAAAAATTACTCTAACAGCATGTGCAATTTGAAAGACCAATGTCAGTTAACATAAAAGTTATGCCCACTTAAGCTTTACTATCGGGAACACCCTCGTATGCGTGCGCGAATGTACCACCCCACTAACTATATACATACATGCACGCCCCCCCCCACACACACACACACGCACACACACACACAAACATTTGTATGTACATGTATACGTCTATATATCGACGTACACACATACACATACATATAGACACACACACACACACACACACACATACACACAAACAAAAACGTACACGCACACTCACACGTACACTCATGTGCATTATCGATTGATGATTCGTTAATGTTAAAGGACTTTAAATCTATCGACTTCAGGCGACAATGTAAGTGACAGCAGCTTCTCGGCACACACTTCCGTATAAACGCGCGCGCACACATACGCACGCCACATAAACACACCCACATATATCTATGAAAAGACAGACGTGCACATAGAAAATGGAAATCCAATTTGTTTCCGTATCTAACTTCTAATCGAGCAATTCACACAGCTATTTCCGTTAAACTTCTTTCGTCCACTCCTTATTTCTCTTCATCCCTCCAGCAGCTGTCCAGCCTTCCTGTTGGCCGCTCAATGGTTTCTTAATGAACTGGCTGGATAATTTGATGTACTTAGCTGGTGTGTGTGTGTGTGTGTGTGTGTGTGTGTACGCATGATTGTGTACATACGTATGTCTATCTCTCTTGGCACTCCGTCGCTTACGACGTCGAGGGTTCCAGTTGATCCGATCAACGGAACAGCCTGCTCGTGAAATTAACGTGCAAGTGGCTGAGCACTCCACAGACACGTGTACCCTTAATGTAGTTCTCGGGGATATTCAGCGTGACACAGTGTGACAGGGCTGACCCTTTGAATTACAGGCACAACAGAAACAAGAAGTTAGAGTGAGAGAAAGTTGTGGTGAAAGAGTACAGCAGGGTTCGCCACCATCCCCTGCCGGAGCCTCGTGGAGCTTTAGGTGTTTTCGCTCAATAAACACTCACAACGCCCGGTCTGGGAATCGAAACCGCGATCCTATGACCGCGAGTCCGCTGCCCTAACCACTGGGCCATTGCGCCTCCACACGTATGTTTATATACATAGACGTACGTACACACGCACATATCTATAATAATAAATGCCAAAACGAATTTCTGTTTGCCAGTGTGTCGCACTTTGATCCCCCTCTTCTCTCACTTTTCAATGACACTTCAACTATTCCTCATTTTGGGGTGAGAGTAATAGTAGGCATAAAGACGGTGAGGGTAGTAGTAGATTGACGGTTGTGATGGTAATGGGGTGATAGTAATAGTCTGAGCTGTAGTTGTGACAGAGGAGGAGGCGACGGTGATGATGGTGGTGGTGGTGGTGGTGGTGGTAGCCGAGGCAGTTAGGGATGACGGTAATAGTAAGTGATATGAAAGACAGTGTTGATGGTGGTGGAGGAAGGGAAGGCGGTAAAGTCAAAGGTCTTGATGGTGGTAGCGTCAGAAGTCTGAATAGTGTGTGTATGGCAGTTGTGGTGGCGATGGTGGTGGTGGTTGAAAACAATAAAGAGAAAGTGGTTTGATAGAAAAAATGTTCTGATCCCCGAATGGGAAGACAAAAAAATGTTGTTTACCATGCAGCTTTGCAATAAGTTCTAAGTCAAAAAATTATATCATTGTGTTGATGAAAACTGTTCATTGCCTGAAAAATATTGGTCAAGTTTAATAAAGTTTATATACTCAATACTAGAAGTGTTATTGTTGGGCCCAAGGCCCAATGAGGAGCCCTCCGCAGGAGTTAGCCGATAGGGCGGCTTTTGAGTTAGTAAATATATATATATATATATATATATATATAGGGAGAATTCACGAAAAAACAACAGATGAAGACAGGTGGTGTAGACAACAAATGGATGTATTAGTATAACGCTCGGGAATAGAGAAAGTCTTTAACGTTTCGAGCCTACGCTCTTCAACAGAAAGGAACACAGAAAGAAACAAGGAGAGAAAAAAATGTGTGTAGTGGTCAGCGACACACACACACACACACACACACATACACACACACATACACATATATTTTACTTAATTGACAGAAGCTATAAAGTGACTCAAGGGCTAAGAGTCTCGTGCATAGGCATGTACCATACTTATGTTTTGAGTTCTAGTTCTCGCTTACATCACCAAACAGACACATGCACAAATACACACACATACACGTATATGCACACATATGTATGCATATACGTATGTATGTATGTATGTATGTATCTATCTAACTATCTATCTATCTATCTATCTATCTATCTATCTATCTATCTAGTGAAGGCGCGTGGCTTAGTGGTTAGGGCATTCGGCTCATAATCGTAAGGACGTGAGTTCGATTCCCGGCGACGCGTTGTGTCATTGAGCAAGAAACTTTATTTCACGTTGCTCCAGTCCACTCAGCTGGCAAAAATGAGTAGTACCTGTATTTCAAAGGGCTGGCTTTGTCACGCTATGTGTCACGCTGAGTCCCCCCCCCCACACATTTATACACACGTATGCTAATATTCTATTTAAAAGTAATTCGTATGGTGTACGACTTATATTCAATT
Organism: Octopus bimaculoides; assembly: GCF_001194135.2. NCBI lineage: Eukaryota > Metazoa > Mollusca > Cephalopoda > Octopoda > Octopodidae > Octopus > Octopus bimaculoides. The sequence goes on along the minus strand of NC_068981.1, from coordinate 182,074,674 downwards.
AATACGTAGTATTATTGATAAAGATGATTAACTAGAGAATATATAACAATACTAGATGAAAAAAAAAATATATATATTTATAATTGCATTAAATCAAAAGTATTGATTTAGAAAGAAGTTCTGATGAATAAGATAAGAAGCAATCAATAAAGAGTTTGAAACTTCTTTTATAACGCCGTACTGTCCAGAAATAAATGTAAACCTTTGTGTTCTTAATTTATTTCCGGCGATCTGTTACTTCATATCGATAGTTAGTGTAACATTCGACCTAATAATAGATTGTGTTAGTCCACTTCGCTGAATGCAAGTATCACTATGTAATAAAAGTCACATTTGTTGATGGCGTTTAACCTTAAGTCAATCGTGATTAAACAAACAAGTGATCTTCCTATTTTTATTTTTAAGGTATCATGTCTATATTATTCTGGATACAAGCATAATCTTCATTTTTAAGATTATCCATTGAAGGAAATTCGTTCGTAATTTTTCTGTCAGATCTGGCGACTGTCCTTTCGTTCTGGCTATTTGTAAGGGTGGATATTTTTGCAAGAGTGAATATTTCATTGGTGTACAATACTAATTTTTTAATGTTTAGCTTCAAGTTAATCATTATCGGGTTAAAGGCGTTCTAGCCATGACCATTCTGTCTCTTTAGTAGTTTCTAATACGGCATAATTGAATGTGTCATCCATCTTCTTTAAGATGGTAGAGTGTTATTTAAGAGAAATTTAGCTTCCCTTTCAAGCAATCTTAGTAACCAACACCGATGGTTCCCCTACTAGCTCTCCCATTGGCTCGTTCAGTGCGAAGTTACTTCTTCGTGGTTTGGCTTACTGAGGCACCAATAATTGTTGAGTTGAACAGGAGTTCGAACCAGACCAGAGACAAAAAAGATCAATATGGATATAATTGTTTCCGATTTAAATACAAGGCCAGTAATTTTCAGGGGAAAGGATGAGTCAACACTATCGATCCCAGAATTTGACTGGTACTTTATTTCATTATCTCGGGGGAATGAAAAGCAAAATTGACTTCAGTAGTAATTGAATTCAGAACATAAAGTGCCGGAATAAATATTGCAAGCAACATGGATATAATAGCATGGCATTTTGGAAAAGCTTTTAGCGAACTAATACTAATAATAGATTTGTAATAAATCGACCGTGCGAACCAAAGGAGAATGGCGACGAGACGAAAAACAAAACCCTTTTTACGCGTCGCACGGTCGAACACAAAAAAAGCAAATTATATAACATAAAAGGCTCGTCGTGAGAGAGATACGAGCCAAGTGGCAGTAAAAGAACAAGTGAGTGACAAACACAACCGTTAGATATATAAAGAGAGTAAGTTTATTAACATAGTGAAACTGTAGTGTCTGTGTGCGTGCAAGTGGCATATATAAATAACACAGTAGATAAGTCAGGCCTTCGTGTACAAGAGTATGTATACAACAATATGAAATGACGGGCAGTCGTATAAGCAATAGTGTGTGTACAATATGTGAGAGTACAATATGTGTGTGTGAGAGAGGAACACAGAATATAGAAAGAGTGTCTGTAACATAGACTACAAGTCTCAAACACTGAGATTGAGAAATACCAGTTCGTGTATGAGTTACACAAGATATAGAATGTTCATACGCAGGAAGTTGTGGCCGGAAAGCAGAGCTGTGGTGTCACATGTCGAGTGTATTGAGCGTCGATGCTACGACCGGTTACCTGGTCGGAATATTCTCGCAGGTTAGTTCTGACTGTTGTTCGTGGTGGAAATAATCCACTCATACAGTGTCGAGATAAAACCGTGTTTGTTGATATTGGTGTGAACTCTGGTGGTGGGGTTGCTGGCGACGACATTGTGGTAGACAGTACTTTGGTGGTGATGACGTCGTTGGAAACTGGCTGTAGCTGTGTTCTGTATGTGTGTGTGGTCAGCGACCAGACCTGTGAGATATCTGAAATCGAAGACGACTGGCGTCGTTGGATCGGGCTTATTTATAGATGAAATAGGGCTCACCGGAAACGAAGAAAAACTCTCTCACGTGACCTTATTATAAGGCCACGATTGGACGGAATGCACCCTGGCGCGAAGCAGAACTGGGGACAATTGCCGCGCAAATGAGAACCAATCAGGGTGGTGGACAGAAGGGTCCAAGGCAGCCGAAGGCTAGATGTTAGCCGCTTCGTTATCATTTATGTTTGAATGCCCGAGAGAGAGGTTTCACTACAGATTAAACAACAATAACGATAGAGGCCCGGCATAGTGCTACAGATCTTGATGAATAGTTATAAATCAACTAAACCTGATAATATTGGTTTCAAATTTTAGCACTAAGCCAGCAATTTCAGGAGAGTTGGGTAAGTCGACTACATCGACCCCCAATACTCAAACTGGTACTTATTTTATCGACCCTAAAAGGATGAAAGGTAAAATCGACGTCGGCGGAATTTGAACTCGGAACATAAAACGAACGAAATGCCACTAAGAATTTTGGTCAGTGTGCTAGCGATTCTACCAGCTCGCCGCCTTACTGAACCTAATAATGTTCGAAGTAACACAAGGTTCCGTTTTGAGATGCTTGTTATTTAGGTTATATGTGAATGACTTGCTTCAAGATGTTACCTGTTTTACATTAAGACTTTTGGCAAAATGCACCTTGATGTACGATTAAATCTACTCCAGTACGCAACAGGTACTTAATTTATCGGCCCCGAAAGAATAAAAGGCACAGGTGACATCGGCGGAATTTAAACTTAGAACTTAAGGACAGATGAAATGCCGATATGCATTTCGCCCGGCGTGCTAACGTTTCTTATTTCTTTACTGCCCACAAGGGGCTACACGCAGAGGGGACAAACAAGGACAGACAAACGGATTAAGTCGATTATATCGACCCCAGTGCGTAACTAGTACTTATTTAATCGACCTCGAAAGGATGAAAGGCAAAGTCGACCTCGGCGTAATTTGAACTCAGAACATAAAGACAGACGAAATACTGCTAAGCATTTCGCCCGGCGTGCTAACGATTCTGCCAGTTCGCCGCCTTTGTACTGTATAAATATTAACATACACACATATATGCATATTTACATACATAAATATACACACATATAAATATATATGAGCTTTTTCAATAAGACCATATATATATTTATACAGGTGTATACACATCCAGTGTCTAATATGTATGCGCGTATGGATTTGCGCAGACACATTCGCGCAAGCAGAGATATAGGTTGCTAGATATACATATTCATACTCACGAACTGTTGATATTCACATTGATAAATATCAATTTAACACATATGCAATTTTCTTTTGGTCTCTTAGCAACGTCTTATCAAACGACGTTGAAAATAATCGAAGGGCTCTCTATCTAACTCCGCCCCTCTCTCTCTCTCTCTCTCTCTCTCTCTCTCTCTCTCTCTCTTTTCTTTCTTTCTTTCTTTCTTTCTTTCTTTCTTTCTTTCTTTCTTTCCCTGTTAATTACAGAACATCAGCTTGTGTATATGAATGTGTTTGTATGTGTGTGGGCACGCTTGTATGTGTACTTTGTGTTAATATGAATATGCTTTGGTTTGAGACGTGAATACTGCGTTAACATCTTTTACTACAGTTAATGTCCTTTGTTAACCTCTCTAGTGAGTCCGCAGTTTTCCTTCGCGGCTCCTGACATGAAAGTTGATTAATCTGGAACAGGAATTGGCCACCTTTTTCGACAAGGGAGCCGCAGAAGACGTAGTTCATCATCAGGTGGGCTGCGCTAATGAAAATAATTCTTGGATCTTTTATAAAACGGGGGCCACATTTTTCATTAATGTTTTACGTAGTGTTTTTGGTACCGAAAGACTTTCAAACTTCGTATACTTATCTATTTTGTGTTATAGAACTGAAAAATATTTTTGTATTCGAATTTATTTCATGTAAAAAATTGTCTTATTTCGATAATTTCAACCAATCACTGACAAGTATTCAGTTGTTTATATTTACTCCTTTGGCTGATTAAGCCATAGCTTCGTTTTATTTGCTTTTTTCATTTTAAATTTGCTTTTCTCATTTTCTTTTTTTTTCTTCGTTTTATTTGCTTTTTTCTTTTTAAATTTGCTGTTTTACCCTAACCCTAACCCTAACCCTATCACCGATAGAATTGTTTCAGAATCGTTTGTTTATGTAGTCGGCACTTAATGTATATCGGCTGAATGGACGTCAGTGATTGGTTGAAATTACAGAAATACGACAACTTTAACATGGAATAACTTAGGGATTTCTTTTTTTTTTAAGAAGACTAAGAGAAAAAGATGTTTTATATGACACATTCTACCAGTGTTCCAAGTTTCAAAGTGTTTCGTTAATGAAAAATGTGGCCCCCGTTTTAAAAAAGATCCTAATTCTTCGTTAGGCGTGCCTGTCAGAAAGTCCCATAGGCTGTAGTTTGTTATTGACAGATCTACGATTTTACCGAACATTTTTTATTCATTCATACCAAGCAGGTAGGACCTGATTTAGGTACCAGTGAAATAAACTTACAGCTAAACAAATTTAGGTACAAGCTAAACAAACTCACAGCCTAGCAGATTGAAGGGCACTTTTCAAAACCGCAGAGTTTTATATTTTTTGCATTTGTTTCAATTTTATATTAATTCATAAATACGTTTATGCATTTGTTTTGCAAAATTCTTGATGTGAAATCGTGTGTTGAAACAGATATTGTTATGTTTGGGGACGGTCATATTGCCAGTAAGCACATGCGCTATTTACTTTATCTTCACTTTAGCTTTCAGGAGACACGAGGAACAGAAAGTCATTGAAGAGGTCACAAATGTGTGATAAAAGCACTTTGACAAATAAACTAATAATAAAGCTAAAGTGAAGGTCAAATAAATAGTGCGTGTGTTTACTGGCAAAATAACCGTCCCCAAATATAACAATTTGTATATATCACGGTCTTTTATCCGTCGCTACTCTGCCAATAAAAATATTTGTTAAGTGTAGACTGTTATATAGTGAAAGTCTCATTAGTTACTATGGTGACAATAGTGTATCTATCACACACGCACACATTCATTCACTCACTCACACACACACACACACACACACACACACACACACACACACACACACAC
>NC_068981.1:182067844-182069157 GCF_001194135.2 Octopus bimaculoides | reverse complement strand
TATATCGTTATGTAATGAAAGTCTTTTTTTTTGTTTTTTGAAGCTGTATTGCGTTGTGTTGATAGACTTGCACTTAAAATTTCCGCGTTTAAAAATTCCCGCACTAGTTATTGTGGTGACAACACTATCTATCTATCTATCTATCTATCTATCTATCTATCTATCTATCTATCTATCTATCTATCTATCTAGCTAGCTAGCTAGCTAGCTAGCTAGCTGTCTGTCTATATATCTATCTATCTATCACACACACACACACACACACACGCTCTCCCTCTCTCGCACTGTATTTCTCAACATTTTCTCCCCGCCCACGTCTAAAAATACATTGTGATGTATATTTTGATTCCTCTCCCTTCCCCTAATAGTGGTTGTGACGGACGGACAGACAGAAAGACAGACGGAGATCCGCTTCTCTTTTATAATATAAGATTTATGACTAATGAAGATCAACATAATTAACAGCAAATACTACTAACTATTTAGACCCAATTATTAAAAAAATCGATCATTATTATATAAATTTTCAAGATTTAGTTATTTTATAATTGTCTTTTTGTCTTTACTTCTTTCAGTCATTGGACTGCTGTCATACTGGAGCGCTCCCTCGAAGGGTTTACTCTAGGAGATCAGCCTCAGTACTTATTTTTTAAAAGCCTGGAACTTATCCTATCGGTCTGTTTTGCCGGATGGCTAAGTTACCAGGTTGTTCAGTCTAAAATCCCAAACGTATATATGTATGTTATAGAAGAAGTCATCTTGAAGAGAGTGTTTCCCGATGAGCTGGCTGCTGACACGTAGGAGTGCTTTCTTTGCTCTTCAGCACTAAGCTTATATATCTATTTTTGCTGTTGTTGTTTAGCTGCTGCCGTGTGAGAGAAAAACAATAGGATATTCGAATGGTGTCTGCACGGTATGTATGTATGTATGTATGTATGTATGTATGGATGGATGGATGATGGATGGATGTGTGTGTATGTATGTATGTGTGTATGTATGTATGCGTGCATGTATGTATATGTATGTATATATATATATATATATATATATTTATATAAAGGGCATTATTATAGAAAAATAACAACGCCACACAGTGGACTTCTCAAAATAACCACATTTAGTACCTAATGCGAGGAAAAGCAACCAATAGAAGCCTACCTACTTTCTTTTAAATAAACTTAACTGTGTATCGACCGATTTCGCGATTACTAGAATGAATCTAGATTTCGTTCATCAGCACAGTATTGTACCAAAAATATATAAATAAACAGAATTCTCACCTCACCAAAAACGAACACCCTACGTATCCGACA
>NC_068981.1:182062922-182065790 GCF_001194135.2 Octopus bimaculoides | reverse complement strand
ATATATGTATATTCTTATTCTTTTATTCTTTTACTTGTTTCAGTCATTTGACTGCGGCCATGGTGGAGTACTGTCTTTAGTCGAGTAAATCGACCCCAGAACTTATTCTTTGTAAGCCTGGTACTTATTCTATTGGTCTCTTTGCCGAACCGCTAAGTTACGGGGACATAAACACACACCAACATCGGTTGTTAAGCGACGGTGGTGGTGGTGGGGACAAACACAGACACACAAATACGCACACACGCACACACGCACACACATGACGGGCTTCTTTCGGTTTCCGTCTACCAAACCCACTCACAATTTGTCGGCCTGAGGCTACAGTAAAAGACACTTGCCCAAGGTTCCACGCAGTGGGACTGAACCCAGAACCATGTGGTTGGGAAGCAAGCTTTTTGCCTCACGCCCACTCCTATATACAGGTAAAAGGTAAAGACCCCCTCCGGTCATGAATGACCATGGGATTGCACCTAAAAAGTTCCCCCCTGAGGCACAAGTTCGAGCAAGATTGATTTTATGGAAGACCAGCAATCGCCCATGCATACCAGCCTCCTCTCTCCACGTCACCAATATTATCCAAGGGAAAGGCAAAGGTTAATACAGCTTGACACTAATGATGTCGCAACTCATTTCTACAGATGAATGAACTGGAGCAACATGAAATAAAGTGTTTTGCCCAAGAACACAACACACAGCCCGGTCTGGGAATCGAACTCACTACCTCGTGATTGTGAGTCCGTCGCTCTAACCACTGAGCTATGCGCCTTCATCTCCACCCCACATACAGATATGTGTCTTTGTGCTTGTTCCCTGCCACAGTGTGCAACTAGTGTCGATTTGTTTACGTCCTTGTAACTTAGCGATATCGATAGAATAGTTAAGAGACTTTAAAATAACTACTGGAGTCCATTGTTCGAATCCAGTACTTATTCCTCTAGGTGGTGCCCCAGCAATGGCCACAGCTCTCGAGCTGAAACTAGTAAGGAAACAAAAAAAAAAATTCAAAATTTCTTTTATGTTTTACTAGTTTCACTTATTAGACCCCAATACTAATTTTTCTAAAGCCTGGTATTTTATGAGCGTCTTTTGCCGGACAACTAAGTTATGGGACGTAAACAAACCAACAAAGGTCGTCAAGTGATGACGGGGCAAATACACACAGAGAGACACGTATACATAGATGTATATACATACGGCGGGCTTGCTAAATCCACTCACAAAGCTTCGGTCGGCCTGAGGCTATAGCAGAAGTCATTTGTCCAAGGTGCCACGTAGTGAGATTGAACCCGGAGCCATGTGTTAAAGAAGTTGTAATAGAGTAACCACATTTTGCTTAAATTATTATGTATCTTGCCAACAATATTGACAAATTCATTTGTTACCTAGGTTTATTCTTTGTTAAGAATTACCAATTAGGCACATGGTCCCTCAGCATGGCGCGACATCATTGCGTGGAAGTATCAACATGCACTAAACGAGATGCACGCGCATATACACGAACACACACGCACGCACTCAGACACACATTTTATATTTGAAATTGAAAAATTATATATATAGCTTGACAAACATCATGTACAAAACTCCAGACAACTAGGATGTTTCAGCTTCCAAAGAAAAAAACCGAACAAACAAAAAACAAAATAAAAGGTCACTACACATTACTTAATGTATTAAGTACGTTTTTTTCCGTTTGTAAATGCACGTTCTTACACACACACACACACACACACACACACGGATTTACAAACATACATACACATACGTGCTCGCACGCACAAACATGAGTTTAATTTTGTGGGTTAGATGGCGCTGTGTTGAATGATAATTAAGTTGAAAGGTAGGTTCTGAGTGAAAGATATTATGAAAGATTTTTATTGATTGAATTCGGAGTTGTGTTATTGTTCAGAATATCCTACAATCTTTAAGCAATTTAAAATATATTTCATCTAAACAGCAGAAATATAATTTCCAAGAACTTAAACAACAGGAGAAAAATGTTCTAATATATTTTAGGTTTTGTACTTAGCGAACAGTAACAAGGAAGCAGTGAAAATATATAAATGCAAATAAAACAGGAAATGAGAAAAGAACCTTCAACTATAAGAATTGACTATTAACAGACTTCTAGACAGTTGCAGTGGAACTGTGCCAGTAACCAGGTAGCAGTCACGCATTGAAAAGTTTGACATAGCACGGAATAAAGTTAAATTAACAGCTCAGTGAGTTATTAAAAGGTAAGTGTTGCTATTCCACAATGTAGTTGCGATATACAAACATACATACATGCAGACATACATACATGCATACATACATACATACATACATACATACATACATATATACGTACATACATACTAACAAATTTATACAAAAACCTAGAAATACTAGTTTTTTTCGAAGGAAGAACAAAAGAAATTGATGCGGATTCTCCAAATACGATCAACTGAGTGGCACAGTGAAGATATGTAAAACATTCCAAAGATTCTCCATCTGCGATTCTTAGGTATATACATCGACAGATGAATCAACATACCGACCCAACTACGCTAGGAACTCTCAAACAGTCGGCTAGAAGTCTCTTAAGAACTTAAATAAAACTCAAAGAAAAACATACATACATAGGTACGTACATACATATGTGTATTATTGTTTGGGAAAGAAAAGTTCCATAAGTGGCTCGTCTGTTTTCCTTTGTGTTCATTCTGTTGTCTGTAAAAAAGTCCATTTTTTTGTGCTTTACGTTCCCGTTCCTTTTTGACGTCCTGTACCCGGATATGCATCTATATATACATGTAGATGTAGGTATGTACATATATGTATGTATACATGCATGTGCTCATATATCATTTGTATTATATATAT
>NC_068981.1:182060645-182062912 GCF_001194135.2 Octopus bimaculoides | reverse complement strand
TGGCAGTAGAAGTATGAACTCGTACAAAGTTTGAATTGTTTCCAAAGGAATTTTTGTCCATTCTTCAGCAAAAACAGTCTCCAGTTCTTGTAGTGATGATGGTGGAGGATATCGACTCCTTGTTTTTCTAAAATGCACCATAAATTTTCAATAATATTGAGATCTAGGGACTGTGGTGGTCAGATAAGATGTTCAACTTCACTAGAATGTTCCTCGTGCCATTCAGTAACAACTTTAGCTGTGTGAATTGGTGCATTATCATCTTGAAAGATCGCGTTTCCCTTCGGAAACAGTTCCGCAACTATAGGATAAATTTGATCCGATAAAATGCTTAGATAGTTTTGACTATTAATTCTGCCATGAAGGGAAACCATTGGGCCAGCGAATTTCCAAGATATAGCGTCCCAGATCATCACAGATCCTCCTCCACGTTTAACAGTTGTAAGAAGGCAGTCTGGGTCAAATGCTTCTTTTGGCTGTCTCCACACGTATACTCGGCCGGTGGTCAGAAATAAGGTAAAGAATGACTCGTCCAAGAAAATGACATTCTTCCACTGCTCCAGGGACCAATTCTATAGGTTTTTACTTCACTCTAAACGTTTTGTAACGTTTGTTTTTGAAAGTAGTGGTTTTCAGATAGCAGCTTTCTCGTGAAATCCGGCTTTGTGCAGCTCCCGACGAACAGTTTTTGTGGAAACTGGATTCTTGAGGTGGTCATTAAGCTCTGTAGTAATTTTGGGAGCTGTACTTTTGTGATTCTTTCTTATAATTCGCGTAAGAGACCGACGTAGATATCTGAACGTTTTGGTTTTCTTCCGGAGCTTTGTTTCGATGAGGAGGTTTTTCCCTCTTTCTCAAAGGCTGTCATTACTTTCGAGACAGTACTTCTTGATACACCAAACAATTCGGCTGTTTTTGGTACGCTAGCGCCTGCCATACGGGCACCAACTATTTGACCTCTTTGAAAGTCCGATAGATCTGTCATTTTAATAAATTTTAATTATTTTTTCTGATGATATCTGAGAAGAAACAGAAATTTCGGCAAAACCTGTTAAGCAACACTAATAAAAAAAAAAAAAAAAATAAATAAATAAATAATAAATAAATAAAAATAAACAAGCTTTTGACGGTTTTAAAGATATTTCAAAATTATGATGCTTTGATGTTTTGTGTTTCCATTATTTTGTTCAACTCCTCTCTCTCTCTATATATATATATATATAAGTATGTATGTATGTATGTATTTACGTATGTATGCATGCATGTATGTATGTACGTACGTATGTATGTATGTGTGTGTGTATGTATGTATGCATTTATGTGTATGTATGTATGTGTGTATGTATGTATGTATGTACGTATGTATGTGTGTATGTATGTATGTATATATGTATGTATGCATGTATGTATGTATGTATGTATGTATGTACGTATGTATGTATGTGCATGTTCATCACAGTCTCGAATGCAAGCCAATGGATATCCATCCGTCTTAGCTGCCCAACTTCGATTGCAGGCAGCACATCATCATTATATACATTTGATTGCGTTTCCTTATCGTTATCGTCGTGGTGGTGGTGGTGGTCGTTTCTTCTTCAGGTAGTTTCTCAAGAGTATGCAAACGCACGAAAACTAAGACAGAACCATAGAGTTTATATATAAAGACGGTAGCAGCAGCAGCAGCAGCAGCAGCAGAAATAGCAGATGTCGGCTGCAGTGTTATGTCCCACACAGACTGCAGGTGTTTTGTGCAAAACTGAATTAACTGGTCACTACAGCAACACGGGAACGACAATTATCGCCAGTCATGACAGAACAATATACCGGGGTTCTTACCGATGCTATTTCTTTGCCTGCCAGCTGCTGTAATTGATGTATTAACAACCACGCAAGCAGTCCGAGTCTGAGCTTTCATTCTCTTTAACAGGGTCGCTGTTTTATAGACTGTGGGGATACTAACCATTAGGCTGTTGCAGTCCTGACGAAAAAGGGTCCCACGACCGTTACTGAAGTGATATGTTTCCTGTATTCTGAAGCTTGAGTAAGTACAAGTTTACAAATATTCCTGAGTGATATATATATATATATATATATATATATATTATTTAAAAGAGTTCCAACTCTGTTTTTTATGTTTTATTTATATTCTTATAAAATTAAATGGTAAAATGAAAAAGGAAATGAAGTGTTGAATGTCTTATTGAATATATGAAATATTGAGTATTAAATATAGAAAATCAAATATATAAAGAAAATCAAATTTTATA
>NC_068981.1:182059735-182059988 GCF_001194135.2 Octopus bimaculoides | reverse complement strand
TATATATGATAATAATATTAGGGATAAAAATCCAAATTTACAGGTAAAAATTCAAATTAATTTAATTAATCAAAATTAAAATTAAATAAATTTCACAATATATAAAAAATATATAATTTAGAGAAAAAACCCACAATTATTGAATTCATCCATGAATATATATATATATGTATGTATGTAAGTGTGTGTGAGTGTATGTATGTATGTATGTGTATATATATATATATATATATATATATATATATATATATAT
>NC_068981.1:182056760-182059725 GCF_001194135.2 Octopus bimaculoides | reverse complement strand
ATGTGTATGTATATGTATGTATGTATTTTATGTATGTATGTATGTATGTATGTATGTATGTATATATATATATGCATATATGCATGTTTGTATACGTGTGTATGTGTTAATGTGTATGTATATATGTATATGATGTATATGTATGTGTGTGTATGTATGTATGTATGTATGTATGTATGTATGTATGCGTGTGTGAGTGTGTGCTTATGCTTTCGCTCGCAGCAGTCCGGACTATTTAAAAGCTTAGCAGCGTTGCCCGTTCACAGAGCTGGGTACCTCATCTAACTCTGCTATCCTAATCTAAAGCTATTCCGTGCACACATCTCTCTTTCCGTTTTCCTTTGCTATTGCAGCCTGGCTCTCCGTCGGCAACGACGACGAGTGCTTCAGTTGATCCTATCAACTCGTGAGCACTCCACAGACACGCGTACCCCTAACGTAGTTCCCAAGGAGATTCAGTGTGACACAGAATGTGACAAGGCGGCCATTTGAATTACTCGTACAAAACGTATTTGCTCGTTGAGTGAACTGGAGTAACGAGAAATAAAGTGTCTTGCTGAAAGGCACAACCTGGAATCGAACTCATGACCTTACAATTGTGAGCCGAATTCCCTAACCACTAAGCCATGTACGTTCGCTTTTCTCGTACTAAATATTTTGACCCGTCTCACCACCCAAATATGTATCGTTCTATGTCTGCCTGCTTCACCTACATTTATCCCTTTCCAAATAGAACGCAGATAGTTGAGCCGACTGGTTAGCGGACAATCAATGGAAAGATCTGTTCGTATTTTATCTTTAACTCATCCACCTCGCCCTCTGTAGAGATCTTAGGGTGCATGTAGCAGTGGTTGTTATGATCAAATTCATTCCAGCCGTGACCACTTCATCTGTTTAAGAATAATCTATAATTACATGTATGTCCCTCCCTTACTCAAGACAGCAGAGTGTAATTTGAGGGCGATGTAGCAATAATTTCTATCGACTACCACATATGCACAGGATGGTAACTAACCTCAGCATCGTGGAATTGAGGGGGAGTTTGTGTCCGCTGGCTGAGAGAACTAAGTTTAATTTCCTCTGTCAGAAAAAAAGTCACATGAGATAGACTAGCGTCCCAGCCAGACACAAATTTCAACTTTCATCAGCTTATCACTTCTAAATCAGGAAGTAAGTACTGGCCCCACAATTTCTTGTGACCAGGAAGAAGATGAGTTTGGATTTCTCTTTACTAATATAGCTGGTTATGATACAGAATGTTTGTCTCAGATGGGGAATCGGTCAGTGCTGCAGCTAGAGTGTGTACCGTCCGGTGAAGCCCTTGAATTTGCAACCCACACCACCCCTACACAGACTTATACAGCTGACCCAAAAGTGCTGTTCCCATAAAAGCGTCGCTCGGAGTGGACCGCGCCCAACAACCCCGCAAGTTACACGACTGGGACTAAACTGCGCAGTTGTATCCATCTCCAGGTTGACTTCTCCGGATAGTGAGCAGCCAAATACTTTTAGAAGTGGAGCAAACGCAGGTTGTGATGTTCATGCACATTTTTCTGGACCTTATCGATGAAAGTTTAAGTGAAATACCTGCAGCCCTGAATTGAAACCAAGTTGCTGATTTGCGACGCCGAAGGAGGACATCTTAAGGTACAGTGTTCATGACTTCTGTATAATAAATTGTCACTTTTCATATAATCCATTCTTCATGTCTTATGACTGAAGATTCCCTGAAATTCCATCACAGCATGCACTGCTTCTATCCGATTTGTAGCGTAGCTGGCGGCGAGAAGGCAGTTCGCCCCGAGCGACGCTTTTAAGGGTGCAACTCTTTTGGGCTGAAATGCTTTTGATCATAACAACTACTGCTACTACGTGCGTCCTAGGATACCTACGTAGAGCAAGATGGATTACTCAACGATATAAATCAACAGATGACCTTTCCGTTGATTGTCCGCTAACCGGTCAGCTCAGCTAAGTTCTTTTTGGAAAGGTATGTTGGTAGATAGAACCGACAGACGTCGAAGAGTGCATATCTGAGTGGTGAGCTGGTCAAAATATTTAATACGAGATCGGAGAGGTAAAATACAATAGTAAAAATGAAAATGGAAAGAGAGATGAATGCATGGACGCAGGGTTAGATGAGGTCTGCTGTATAAGCTTGTATTGGGTGGCAGCAAACTCAAGAGTTACTTCAAGCTTCACATATTTTAGCTACGTCAGTGTAACCGATCCTGATTACATCAACGTTTTTGTACTCCAAAATTCAGTCACACTCATCACACTTTACACTGTATACATTAATGGCCTTGTTGTCACGTCAACGCAAATAATTGTTTGTTTCTAATTTAGGAACAAAGCCATGCTAGCAATTTTGAGGTGGGGAGATGGGTTTAGTCAATTAAATCGACCCTAGCTCTTGACTGGTACATTATTTTATCACCCCTGGGGGGGGGGGGGTCGAAAAGTAAAGGTGACTTCGGCGTGTTTTCAACTCTTCTACTCTTTACTCCCATTTTATGTTCCGCATATGGACGTCATCCATATGCAGCTCATGACATCTCGATAAAGGAAGTACCAGTCAAGGTGTATGTATGTATGTATGTATGTATGTATGTATGTATGTATGTATGTATGTATTTATGTATGTATGTATGTGGGTGCTTTTTCTTCTGTTTGCCCACACACTCATATGTGTATGTATATATACATACATACATGTGTGTGTGTGTGTGTGTGTGTGTGTGTGTGTGTGCGTGCGTGTGTGTGTGTAGGCACATGGCCTAGTGGTTAGAACAGTGGACTCGCGGTCGAGGGATCGCGGGTTCGAATCTGAAACCGGCGTCCCGTCCAGGTGGGGAACCTATACGCCAATGAAACCGGGAAACCGGCCCTTATGAGCCAGGCATGGCTCAAGAAGGAACAAACAGCAACGACAACAACACACACACATATATACATACATGCA
>NC_068981.1:182055209-182056746 GCF_001194135.2 Octopus bimaculoides | reverse complement strand
TATATATATATATATATATTACGGAGATGTACTCGCATAGCAAGTGACCTGATCTGAGATCGTGTGCTGGAACGAAAACAGTTGCAGCGTGGAAGGTGTTTATCAGCCATTTAAAAACACGCAAAAACCGTTAGATTCATTTCAACATTTAAATTGAATTTGCCAAAATATTTTCGTCGCTTTGAGACCGCGACCTGTTCACTGAGATGTAGCACGGAATTTTGTCTATCTATCTGTCTGTCTGTTTATGTATGTATGTATGTATGTATGTATGTATGTATGTATGTATGTATGTATGTATGTATCTATCTATCTATCTATCTATCTGTTTGTCTGTCTGCCTGCCTGCCTGTCTGTCTAGCTAGCTAGCCAAATACACGCAAAGGTGGCGAGTAGGCAGAATCGGTACTATGCCAGAGAAAATGATTGAGAATATTTCTTTCGACTTCACACACTGAGTTCTAATGCCGCCCTGGTTGACTAAGTGCTTCATTCTTTCGGAGTCGATAAAAGAAGTCGCAATTGAACACTGGGCTTGATTTATTCGACTTACCCGCTCACCTGACATTGCTGGCTTTGTGGCAAAATTTGAAACCAACACACACATGCACACACACACACATTGTGATTTGCGTGGCGTCTTGCGATCCTCAATCACAGTGAGAACTCACATCAACGAGCTCTCCTTTCTGCTAGAAAGAGTATCTAAATTTTCCTTACAACCACGCTCTACACTCTCAGAAGAAAAGAACATATTGGACAACATGGTCTTGAGTTCTCTGTACCTATAATAAATACGTGATGCTCACAGTTGTAATGCTTTAATTATACTTCCAATCTATCATTGGCGGTCTGAGTTAAACCACCACAGCAAAAACAGCAACACCGGTAACAACTGAATGTAAGAATGATAAATGTAAAGTAGAATAGTGACTATAATAAATGAAATAAGAGTTATTTCCCTTGAATATTGCGTTCATTGATGCCATAAAGGGAAAAAGAACAAAATCTGTCAATAAAAAATTAACCGTTGAATGGGTTGGCAAAAAATATTACATAGTTAATAGAATGTGTTTCGTTGTATGATGTTTTCGCTTAGATTAATCATATTACTAATCACCCACTGAGTTGATAATATCTGCATCATTTTTTCATTTATTTTTTAAAGTCGTTTATTTATTTAATTAGTTATTTGTTGTTGTTGTTGTTGTTGTTGTTGTTGTTGTTGTTGTTGTTGTTATTATTATTATTATTATTATTATTATTATTATTATTATTATTATTATTATTATTCAGTAGTTTTATTTTTATAACGTGCTTTCACTTCACTACCGAGCGCAGCTCTGTGCGCCTTGGGTATGTGCTGTGGTTTGCTGTGGTGCTCTTATGTTTACTGTATTGAAAGTGTTTTGCGTAGAATGTGTGCAGTACCCAGTAGTGCAATTTTCTGTATGTTATATATATTTGTAAGTCCTGCTATTTTTGTTATGTATTTGTCTGAATATTTTTTTATTATACCTAAGGCACCTACTATGAT
>NC_068981.1:182047833-182052925 GCF_001194135.2 Octopus bimaculoides | reverse complement strand
CTGTGCTTTGGCAAGGATGTCTTGCTTTAGTTTTTCTTTTGCCTCAGGTAAGTCTTTTTATTATTATTATTATTATTATTATTATTATTGTTATTATTATTGTTATTATTATTGTTATTATTATTATTATTATTATCATCATTATTATTATTATTATTATTATTATTATTATTATTATTATTATTATTATTATTATTATTATTATTATTATTATTACTATTGTTATTATTATTATTATCATCATTATTATTATTATCATTATTGCAACAATGACTTGTAAAGGATTAAAAGCAAAGTCCACCATTGTGACAATACAAATCAGAACGTGAAGACTCGGAAAAAATGCTGCTAAGCATTTTGCCCGATGTTTCTAAGGGTTCTGAAAGTCGCGATGTCGACTTTGCCTTTCATTTTTTTCGGGGTCGATAAAATAAATACCAGTTGAGCACTGGGTCGATGATATCGACTAACTGCTTCCCTTAAAATTTCTGGCCTTGTGCCAAAGTTTGAAACCATTTTAAGGCAGCGATCAGGTAGAATCATTAACACGAAGACAAAATGCTTCGCGGTATTCCGTCCAGCTTTACGTTCAGAGTTCGAATTCCTCCCTGGGGTCGATGTAATCGACTTAGCTGCCTCGCCCCAAATTTCAGCGCCGGATCAAACTGTTCTAAATATTAATATACTTAACCCTTAACAAATGTGCCACTTTCTTTCGTTTGTCCATTTACTCGTATGTATGTATGTATGTATGTATGTATGTATGTATGTATGTATGTATGTATGTATGTATGTGTGTGTGTGTGTGTATGTATGTATGTATGTGTGTATGTATGTATGTATGTATGTATGTATGTATGTATGTATGTATGTATGGGGAACTTGTGAATGGAAAGAGACCTCGGCCGAAACCAAGGCTACGATTTAAGGACTGTCCAGTCTTCATTAAAGACTTGTGATATGCAAGAGACTGACAGGGAGAGCAATGCCTCTCATCGCCACAGATGGAGGGAGCAGGTTAAGGAGTGGGGTCGACACTTTTGACATGAAGAACTTAAGCGTCCTGCTCAAAAGTGCACTGCTGGTATAGTGAATGGGGAAAGTTTGGTTTGCAATGGTTGCAGTCGTGTATGCTTGTCAAGAGCAGGGCTCATTAGCCACCAACGGAACCGCAAATGCAAAATATAATTTAGTCCTAGAGCGCACAATGTTCCTGAAGGTCAGCAATGGTCTTCCTCGGTCACGAGTGGACAGCCATCATGTATGTATGTATGTATGTATGTATGTATGTATGTATACATACATATACATACATATATATATATATATACACATGCACACACATATAGACACACACACACATATAGACACACACACACACGCGCGCACATACATACATACATACATACATACATACATACATACATACATACATGCAAAATACCCTGTTGTTGATGTTGAAATTCCAGTGAAGGAACCCTGGATCTAGGTTAGAAACCGGTTCTTTCTCTATTGGCAAGAAATCTTGAAATAAACTGAATAATGACATACATACATACATACATGTATACATGCATGCATACATACATACATACATACATACATACATACACATGCTTAAAGGAGAATCTGGATTAACTGGGACTTTCAGAAAGAGAAATCGACCGGCTAATTTGTATAAGTGCAATCTGTGAGTGGAACAGTATAAATATGCAAGACTTTTCTCAAGCTCCAAATGTGAATTTGTCTGTGTGAACTACATCCCAAAGAGGCATCCTTGTATCTTTGTTGGAAATCGGCTCTCTCCTCAGTGGAAGATTTATAATAATTAAAAAGCAGAAGGGATATACATACAAGCCTCATCGCTTCCAGAAGTCCTCATAGATTCGTTATTGACTAAATGGATGTTGCTTGAACCCAACACGACGTGGTTGAGAACTGAACTCTCAAACTACACGCTCATACCTGTACTCTTGTAATTGTATACTTCTGTAAAACATATTATTTGCAAACTATTAGAATTTGTGATAAATATTCAAAATAGTAATAACTCTATCTATTTATCTAGGTCGTCCTTCAGAACACCCCATGACTGTTTACACACGTTTTCCCCATTTATTTCGATCTTCCATAATGGTCCTCAGCTCCTGTACCCCTTCCATACCAGTATCCTCCAGCAAGTTGTCGATGTAGGTCGTCTTTCTCCTTCCGCTCCTGGTTCTTCCTTTCGTTGGTTGCCAGAGCACTAGCTTGTTAGCAATTTCACCGGTGTGTCTGATGCGGTATCTAGTTAGCCTCATTCTTCTATGCTGTATTTTCAAAGTTACTTTTGATAGTCCCAGGTATAAGTCGGCGTTTGTTGTATGACTCTTCCAGGAGACATTGAGAGTCATTCTAAGCATCCTCGTATAACAACCGTCCAACTGTTTCTTCAATGCTTTAGTGAGTGTCTGTGTTTCAGCCAGAAACATCCTCATTTTCAATTTCCTTGCTAACTTTGAACTCCCTACCTTTCTCAATTCATGGCATGCGCTCCAGGCAAGAACTTTCATTGCTACGACGTCTTTTTCAGTACTTTGTGTCCACGCATCAAGGTATTTAAAATTTTCAACTACCTTGAGCGACTTACCCTAGTTTTTGCCAACAACTTAGGTCAAACTAAGCTGTCATCATTCACTTTCCAATGTTATATCAAGAGAAAAGAGCGGATGAGAGAACTAGTTGCTGTCTATCTCAAGTAATTAGACAGCAACTCATGGGTAAACGTGAAGCGTTGTTGGAATTTACTTCGTACTTCAATTACCGCATTTTAACGTGTATATTAGGTTTAAAAAATATTAGAGTTTCTTATACATGGATAGTATTATAATCCCTTACAAAACCTTTTTTCCAAATTTTAAACCCTAAAAACTAGGAGGTTCCTTATACACGTTAAAATACGGTATATCAAAAGTGTTTTAATTACAGCCCTTTGTACATGCACATCATCACTAAAGGCTTGTTGAATCTTCTGGATGGTTTTGAGCTTGAGTATCACCAAGCTTTTGGTGTAAAACTTAATGCAATATCTCTGCTCGATGCGTTCGGTGAAAATAAAAATCCGACGAACGCGCACTACATGTTTGTACTCTAGGAATAACAGCCAAGAACTGACGCGGCCTATGGTCACGAAAATGTTCACGCATGCGCATGAAGGATGGCGTCACCGTACACCTAAAGGATTTTGCTCACGTGGAATTAGTTTGGGCGGGGGAAAAAAAAGTTGGATACTTTTTAAACGCGCCTCTGTGTTTGATATTTTGGACTAGTTGAGTTTATTCCACTTTACACATTAATTGCACTGTTTTTTTTTTGTTTTTTCTTTTATAAACCGCTTTGATCAATATGCTAGGCTCACTTATTTTCACCGAATGTCAAATTTTCGAGAGACTGGGCTGATTATTTACCTGTAATCAACTATAATCTACCCATGACTATATTATCTGAAACGTTCCGTTTGAAGAGATTCATATGAGGTTTGAAGGAAATCTGGCTGCTGTTTTTCGCCGTTAGCGTGACCCGTAACAGATTTCCGCGCTTTTAAAAAAATCTCTTATTTTATTTTCTGTTGTTTTCTTTCGAATGGGTTTGGTTGGATGTGGCAAGACAAAAGGCAAGACTATACCATCCCAGTATGCACACAAACCCAGGATACACCCACCACGCACACGTACTCTCTTTCACTCAAACATACGCAAGCACAGATACAAACACATGTATGCACACACACACACACAAACACATGCATGCACACAAATACACACACATCCGCACACTCACACACAAAGACACACGCAAACACACGCAGACACGCACTCACATACACAGACACTCGCACACACAAACGCACATAAACACACACACGCGCACACACGAACACACACACTAATACATACACAACCAAACATTCACAAACAGATACACGCACACACACACATCCACACACAAACACACACACTCACACATACACATAGACACATACACACAAATACATACAAAGGCACGACCTTCAGCGGTTCTCCTCAATAGATTCACAATGAAAAGCAACCTTCAATGAAATGCATCGTTCAATTAAGCTTATTTAATTTCCAATCCCGCCATTGACCGCTGTATTCGTTTGTAAAGCTGTTCGTGTTAGCGAATTCACTAAGAGTGTCGTGTAGAGATACAAAGACAAGAGAACAGGAAAGAGAGAGAGAGAGAGAGAGAGAGAGAGAGAGAGAGAGAGAGAGAGAGGGAAAGAGAGACCTTGTTTCTGTGTTGTTGGCAATTTATCGGTTTATTGATAAGGCTTCGGTTATTGCACGCGTTTTAATATGACGCACTAAGAATCACAGATACACATGTATGTATGTATGTATGTATGTATGTATGTATGTATGTATGTATGTATGTATGTACAAGTGTATATATGGGTGTGTGCATATATAAATATACATTTACACACACACTCACGCACACGCGCACGCACACACACACACACATCCGAAGTGTACAGTATTATGTGTCTATTACGGCCGATCTTACCAAGCGGTTTCGCGTTAGGGCTTCAATGGAGTGTTAGGTAACAAACCGATTACGTAAGCCTGCACCCATCAGAGGTTGCCATATCGCTCATCAGGTGTAGCTGATATGGCTACCTTTGATGAGCGTAGGGTTACATAATCGGACTGTTACCTGACATTCCGTTGAATCCCTTGCGCGAAACAGAGTGGTAAGATCGGCCGTAATAGATATATAATACTGTACATTTCGGTTAATATACACACTCAATTGATAGATATACGAGTGCATTTTTTACTGGCTTATGGACTCTTTGACAACTTATTTATATATATATAGCAGAGTAAAGGCAGAAATATGAAACAAGGTGGAAAACATAATACAGAAGGTAGAGTAATATATATAAGCTGCAAAGAATTGACAAAAACTGTTACTCAGTATTTCACGTTCCCGTCCGACGAACGGGAACGTGAAACTCTGAGTAACAGTTTTTGGGATGTCTTGCAGTTTTATTAATAAAGTATATATATATATATATATATATATATAT
>NC_068981.1:182042590-182045699 GCF_001194135.2 Octopus bimaculoides | reverse complement strand
TTTTTAATTGGGTTCATGTCAGGAGATTGGCTCGGCCAAGGAAGCTTTTTGATCCCATTTTCAGTCAGCCATTGTCGATTCCTTTTCGCTGTGTGGCATGGAACCCCATCTTCCATGAATAAAAACTCATTTTTCGTTATGTTATCGTGTGAGTACATCGGAAGTAATCCTTGCTTAAGTATTTCGATGTATTTTTCAGAGTTTATGGTTCCAACACATTCGATCAGCTCAGAACGATCATTGCTGATGACAGCTCCCCATACCATTACAGAGAAACTGCCATGTTTCACAGTTGGCTGGAGTCGTTTCAAATCAAATTTTTGACTGGAAAGCCTCCAGACTCAAACTGTCTGAAAATAATGCAAATCTGAATTCATCTGAGAAAATCACTCTATCCCAAAACGAACTGAATTTTTCTGACATCTCCTTAGCCAATTTTTTTCTTTTCATGATATTAATTGGTTGAAAGAGAAGTTTTCTTCTAAATGCTCGTCAATAATAGCCAAGCTTATGCAGATATGTAACACACGATATTGGACTAACTTCTAGCTGTTTTGCAATGTCAGAAGCCTTCGAACGGGGTTCGTTTTCCACTATTCTTTCAAACAGCGAAGCTTCCTTTCCGAGGACCCAGGTCGGCTGGAACGAGAATCTGTTGATTCTTTTCCTTAGCTTTTGAATTGCACTATAATTCTATTAACAGTAGCAAGAGGAATTTGAAGATTTTCGGCAATTTTTCGCTGGCTAAGACCAGCCTCAGATTGCCGAACAATACGACTTCTTTGAAAATCTGACAGTTCTGCTGAATTTTTTTTGTGCGTGGCATGGTTACTCTTTGCAAATGTTTAATATAATGGCAACTGGAATGAAAAAGAGTAATTACATTGTAAATTCTACACCGCTGAAAACATATTAAAACGCTTAGATGCATGTCTGTGTACATATAAATCATTTAATCTGCAGAAGTCACAAAGTGTCAAGCTCACCCAAAGTTTAACTAGTATTAATTCACGAAACTCTTGGCTCTTGAGTTACTTTGTAACTATTATCAATTAAATAAAAAATACACGTTCATGTTTTGAGTTGTATTTTCTTGTTTGTATTACGCAATCTGTGTGTGTGTGGTTAAATATCTCTCAGGTTCACTACTGGTGGCAACTCCTTGAATTCAACCTCCACTCCTGGTGGGTCAACGCTATCTCCACACATCTCTTTCAACTTTCTGTAGTTCTCTTTTTCAATCAGTTTTGCCTTCATATCTTCTGCGTAGACGTATGAAGGCACCTTCACTCTTACTATTGAATTAGACTTAATTAACATTTTTTCTGTTTCAACATTCTTTGGGTATGTCACATAATACCACACTCCATCTCCTCCTCGTATCTTCTTTCCTTGCTATTTTATGTGAGGCTTCTTCATTTCCATTCATTAATTTCCAAATTCCTTATTAGGACCCCCTACCCCTTTCATCATTAAAACACCACTTTCTCTAATTTTTTTAATCCATCTAAATTTCTCTCTCTTACTATAATATCATGCTCTCATAATGGTAATGAATACGCTATTAAGGACTGACTTTCTCTTTGACCCTTATTTTTCCCCTTCTTTCTCTCTCTCTTCCTTCTTCTCTTTCTTCTATCTTCCCCTTTGTCATCCCTCTTCCTTGTCTACTAACGAGATAAAGTCTAGTATTTTGGTTCCATCACAAATGCGATTAATAATAAAATAGCTTGTAATACTCATAGCTTATTGATTCTTACCATTTTCGCCTTTAACACTGACCTTCTAGTTGAATTGTATCTAAGATAAATGGAGCCACCTCTTTCTTTATTGTCGAGAGTGAACACTGGAAGGTCCCATACTCTTCCCCCTCGCTAACAAGCCAACTAACCCCTATTAAGGTTATAATTTCTGAAATACACCCCTCCCTTATGTGTTGTAGTGTTGTTCCTCTCCCACTAAACCTCTTGAATGTACATTGTTTTGGCTAAGCTCATTCTGTGGCAAGGGCCAGTCGTAAAATCATTAAATATGCATGTACCGTGGATTTTGAATTATTTTAAATGTACTTGATTGTGAAATCCATTATTCATCTGAAGAAAACGGTTTTTTTATAATGACATAATGTACTCATTAATCAATTAAAAAATTCGTTAGAAACGACTGTAATGAATTGACACCTGTCAATCAATTTTTATTTATTTTTAATTCACCTATCTCGCGTATTCCGAAATATATTATGGACTGTATATTTAATAAAATAAACATGTCTGAATAGCTCAAGAGGTCAAATTAACTGCATACATTACCCGAATATCATTGCCATTGCTTCTGCACCAAAGTTGATATTCATCTATAATTGCTGTGTGTGCGTTTTATTCCGACCTAGCTAGGCGCCTTAGCTTTAAGTACCTTATTCAACTGAATCTTGTTATATTCTGTTGTTATGTCCTGTTTTATTTTTTTTATTGTATTTGTGTAACATTGTTCTTTTTTTCCCGTCCTTGTTTTTGTATACATTCGCTGCTTTCTTCCAAGGAATCTAATGCTCTTAGCTTAGTTTTTCCTTGGGGTTGGCCAGATTGGAGCAATATCGAGAATAACCACCCGAAATTGCAAGGATAATCTGGATCTCGACTGAGGAAAGAAAACTCCGAATGACCTGTCCTTGTTTTCTTTGCATCGTCTATCTGGATGTTTTGTCCCTTTCCTGTATCACCTAACGGTCTGGATGTTTTGCGTCCTTGTCCAATTTTGTATTATTTATACACACACGCACACACACACACACACATATGTATGTATGTATGTATATGTATGTATGTATGTATGTATGTATGTATATATGTTTGTACTTCACCACCACCGCTTGATAACCGGTACTGGTGTGTTTACATCCCCGTAACATAGTAGTTCGGCAAAAGTAACCGATAGAATATGTACCAGACTTTAAAAGAATAAGTACTGGGGTCGAATTCATTCGACTAAAAATTCGGCATTTTGTCCCGTCTTTAGGCTCTGAATTAAGGACCAGTGAAACACCGGGGTCGATGTAATCGACTTATACCCTCCCCCAAAATGGCTGCCCTTGTGAAAAAATTTAAAACCA
>NC_068981.1:182037636-182042033 GCF_001194135.2 Octopus bimaculoides | reverse complement strand
ACACACACACACACACACACACACACACACACACACACACACACACATATATATATATATATATATATATATATATATATATATATATATACACACACACACACACATATAAGTAAGTATGTATGTATGTATGTATGTTTATACGTACATTCATATGCATATACGAGTGTACGTACGTATATGTGTGTTTCTGAATCCAGTTAATCAATGATACGTTTAATCAAGAAAGCTAGATATAATTATTAAAGAGTTTTATATTTATTTTCATTTCTATGCTTACCCCTCCCGTTTTTGTTTGTAGATAACTTTACAACAGACTGTGCAGAATGGTTCGATTCGATTTTTTCCTATCCGT
This sequence comes from Octopus bimaculoides, assembly GCF_001194135.2. Classification (NCBI taxonomy): domain Eukaryota; kingdom Metazoa; phylum Mollusca; class Cephalopoda; order Octopoda; family Octopodidae; genus Octopus; species Octopus bimaculoides. The sequence goes on along the minus strand of NC_068981.1, from coordinate 182,041,678 downwards.
CCAACAAAATGTGATCATAAAATGGGAGAGATAACAAGGCGACCTGTTTTCTAGTGACCACAAACCATCAGAACATTTCTTTCTTCTCGATGTTTTTTTGTTTTTGTTTTTTTTTTAATTGATTGTTAATGAATAAAATATCAATCAATCGCTTGCTTCTAATAATGCTACTTTCCCTCAATTGCATCTGATCTTTTGTTCACGCGTTAATAGAACGTCTTTAATGCACAGCCTCACGATTTGACGCTTTCCTTCTCCTCTCACCATCACCACCTTTGTCACTGCCGCGAACTAGCACCTAAAAGAAAGAAGGAAAGAAAAGAAGAAGGTAAGAAAGGGAAAAGAAAAAAAAGGAAAAAGAACCCATTTAATGAATACTTCATAGTAAGACTATAAAGTTGGTTGGTTGAATTGTTTCTTCAAAATGACGATGATTTGCGTTGGCATCGTAGATGCGTCGAATATGAGCCGTATGTGAGTCTGTATACGATGTGTGAGCTTTATTCGAATGTGCGCATTTCAAAGAAGATGGCTATGTGAATGAGTGAATGTGTGTGTGTGTGCGTTTGTGCGCGTGCGTGTTGTACGTGTGTGTGTGTATGTATGCATTTCTCTGTGTATTGTGTTGTATTGATTTAGAGAAAGATGTAAACCATTAAAATCTGTTTGTTCGTTTTTGTTGTTATTCTTGTTTTTGTTTTTGTGAAACTAGAGTAGCACAATATTCGTGGGCTGGTTAATTTACGCATACAGTCTGTCTCTACGCATAGAAAAACATTACCTGTCCATACGTGGTATTGAATCTTGTCACAAAGAAACAGCAACGTGACTTCAACAGGGTTCTACCTTATGCCAACTGCTGTTTCTAATCTGTATTAATGATTTCCATTCATCACAAAATGCCAACTCTAGTTAATGTCGATGAGATATCACTAGTCTTTTTACCAATAATAAACAAAGAAACACATAACCGAAAAGGCCATGGACTCTAAAGGATTTTCTCAGATTATGAATTAATAATAATCCTATACATAACCGTCTTAACGAAGGGATTTCCTAGAAATTCTAGACGCTACTTCATCACTCAACACACCGACCTACACCACTTCCATTTCGTGCGGATGTTAACCGTCATTGAATGATCTAAGTTTATTTTTATTGGTCATATAAAGTATTAATAAATATCAATAAGACTATTTCGCTCTCGAAAAGAAAGCGGTTTGTTAAGAAAACTATAATAAATTAAATAGGAAACTCCAACAGGATGCATAAGCTATCTTGATTTATTCGTTGACGAATATTTGGAGTGGAATCCCCCCACACATTAATTACCTAAGCATTAAATTAAACAGGACTAACAGTGGCATTATATTACAACGTAACAATGTACCTAAAAACACCTGCGTATATATATCGCAATCATTCGGTCTTCTATTATATTTCGCTAATGTCTCTTGTATCCAACTATAATAAATTCATCAGAATGTAATGTCCGCAACAATAGACTTTTTTCTTAGAGAGAAATGCAATCGATTAAGTCACCCCGCCCCAAAAGAATGAAACACAAAATGAGTCACACTTGGACTTGAACTTATACATACATACATACATACATACATACATACATACATACATACATGCATACATACATACATACATACATGCATGCATACATACATGCATACATACATAATACATACATACATGCATACATACATGCATACATACATGCATACATACATGCATACATACATACATACATACATAGATACATACATACATACATACATACATACATACATACATACATACATACATACATACATTATGGCTGCAAACTCGTGCTCGAGTATTGTTATCGCCTGATCAAAAGTCCCACACGTGCGAAGCCTACAACCAGCCATTTTTGCGATGAGTCTTACTTTTTTCAAGCGGTGCCGGTGCATGGTGGTCTTTTTTTTATAGTGGGGAAAGGATTTGCAGAAATCCAATCCCACTCTCTGAACATGGATAGCATAAACTCGAACAGAAGAACTAGTTTACATCATCGAATATTGTCAGAGACGCAGTGTCTCAGAGTTTCCATCTCTTAGAGAGAAGTTGGGACAACAGCGGAGGGGCCTCTCCGCGCATACATACATGCATACATACATACACAAGGACACATATTGTCGGAGGTCAGGTCGCTCTTGGGCGCTACTGATAACATCTAACTCAATACAACCTGTTGCATGGTCGGGTCATCGGCGATTAAACTGGCAACCCTGCCAAGCTTGCGTGGTGAGGAAGGTCATTGTTGGACACCCTGTAGGACGAAAAATAAAACCTGTCAAAGAGCGGAAGAGATCATCAGCAGTCAGCATACATACATACATACATACATACATATATGTATGTATATATATATATATATATAATGTGACAATTATTCGGTTGCCATAATAAAACTCCTTTTATTCCTGTATGCGTTTCAGCCCAAAGGTTGTGGCCATACTGGGGCACTGCCAGTGTTATCAGCTTTTCAATGACCATTCGTTTGTGATTGGATTTTGGTGAAAGGGTGAGTTTGATATTGGTGCCTTCTTTGGAGTTTCTTGCCATGATGTAGATTCATTTGGGACCTTGGACAGCAGGAGGTCAAGCTGTTTCTTGAAAATATCTACCTCAACTCTATGTAGATGTCTGAGATTTTTTGGCTAGGTATTAAATAACTGTGGGCTCTTGAGACCCAGGCTATTGCACTACATGGTCCTCACTCTAGTGGAGATGGCTGGAACCATTAGAACAGTTAAGTGATGTCCAGTTCGGGGCTGGTATAGCTCTCGATGCTAAAGTTTGGTGCTAACCTCTACAAGTTCTTCCATATGTATGACCAACGGCGCATTTGTTCACCAATTGCTATATAAAATAAATAAATGCAAATTCTCTATTTGCAACGACGTTGCCCTGGTAATATAAATAATACATAATATTCAAAAAGTTTGCTTTTGAAGACCTATCCAATAACTTCGATTCAAATCAAATCAAAAATATATAATTAAACTGAACATATAGGCGCAGAAGTGGCTGTATAGAAAGAAGTTTGCTTCCCAGTCACATGTTTCCGGGTTCAGTCCCACTGCATGTTACTTTCGACAATTGTCTTCTACTATAGCTTCAGGCTGACCAAAACTTTGTGGGTGGATTTGGTGGACAGACACTGAAAGAAGCCCGTCCTGTATATATCCACATATATCTTTGTGTGTATGTGTCTTTGTGTGTGTGTTTGTCCTCCACCACTGCTTGATATCTGGTGTTGGTGTGTTTACGTCGCCGTAACCTAGCAGTTTGGCAAAAGAGGTCGATAGAATAAGTGCCAGACTTAAAAAAAAAAAAAAAAATTCTGGAGGCGATTCGCTCGACTAAAATTCTTCAAGGCGGTGCCCCAGCATGGCCGCAGTCAAATGACTGAAACAAGTAAAAGATAAAACTTGTTCCAACAGTAAGCACTTGACTCTAATTTCAACCTCTTTCTTAATTAAGGATTAGGATTATTAATGAGGTATTTTTTTTTTTTAATTCGAGGAAGTAGCTAGGATAAGCAAAAATTCTAGCTACTTCGTTAGTCAGAATATTTCTGTTGCTTTGTTAGGCAGAAATCGTTACATAAGTGCAAAGCTAATGTTTCAGTATTATATTTCATATCAAGGCATTTTACATACTTCAGTTTGAGTGAGATATAGAGAAGAGGAAGTGACGAACAAGCGCGCGCGCACACACACACACACACGCACACGAACTCATACGCGCTCTCTCACACACACGTGTGTCAGAAGAATTGCTTTTCTTAAGAAGACTCTACACTGTAACGTATTTCCAAATGTCAAGCTGTATCCTTTTAGAGAGTGAGAAACTGGTGAGTTTTGTTGAGCATAAGGTGTAAGTTGTGGAACGCCATGTTTGAGTAACGGAAGAGACACTGTCAATGTTAGTGGTTTTGTTAAAGTGCCTGGAAGAGAGAGAGAGAGAGAGAGAGAGAGAGAGAGAGAGAGAGAGAGAGAGA
>NC_068981.1:182035897-182037558 GCF_001194135.2 Octopus bimaculoides | reverse complement strand
AGAGAGAGAGAGAGAGAGAGAGAGAGAGAGAGAGAGAGAGAGAGAGAGAAGGAGAGGGTGGATGCAAGAAATGTAATTCTGCAAAATGACTAACATTAATTTATTTTACTATTTTCAGGCTGGCAGAGCAATGACTACTCTATACACATCTCGTAAGAAACTAACCAGGACCATTTCAGTCGGTCCTATGAGTGAAAGGAATTTGTTCACAGAGGAGTCACTTTTAACAGATGTCTCTGACGAAGATAACGGCGTCAGATCTAACGTAGGTGACCACCGAATGTTGATAAGGAAGCAGCTATCAGCGCCATCACAATATAATGAACATAAAAACCAGAAGAAGAGACGCTCCCAGCAAACCGGCATTGGAGATTTTCTTCATTCGTTATTTTCTAGTAAAAAACGACAAGATCAGGTGAGAGCTATCAATAAAAAAAATCTCCATATGTCATGTCCAAATCTGAACAGCCAAGATTGTTTCGATGAACAATTGCAGCTTGATAAGGATGAAGTCAATGAAAGCAGAAATAGTAAACGATCTTCGAGTGCCAAGTATCCAATGTCCAGTCGCAACAAGTCTCCTGAGTCCTGTGCTTGTGACACCTTGAAAGTCCCAGATATTTTCGTTACCAGCTTAACGAGATCTCGTAGCGATGATACTTCTCAGTCTGGAATTAGTTTCACTCTTACACAAGAGAACAAACATTTAAGTACGTCTAATCTTCATGACAAGGCGGTTTCACAGAGATTATTGTTAACGAGTAGCGAATCTAATTCATTATGCTGCAGCGAAAATATAGCGCAAATAACGCCATATTTGTACGTTGGACGTGTGGAGGCTGCAAATGATCAGAGACTCCTTTGCAAACTTGATATCCATTCGTTAGTCGATATAACAAATTTAAAAAGCAGCCAACACATAAATCTAGCATGTCCTTGCACCTGTTCAAAACAAGGCAGTCACACACACCCTAAACTGTATGTTAATGTAGACAGCACGGATCATAATCGGATTCAAGACCATTTTCCAATGATAAATAAATTCATAAATGGATCTAAAGAATTAGGCCGAGCAACACTAATCTATAGTGAACACAGCCGGGTTCGTGCACCAGTCGCAGCAATACAATATTTAATTACATGTCAGGGGATGTGCCTACAAGATGCATACAGCATTGTCAAAAGTCGTTGGCCAGCCACGCTTATCGATCAAAATTTTCAGAAAATTTTCTCTAAATTAAACCGAATACAACTGGAATTATCAAAGTATAGGCTCGAGACACGACATATAAATAAAGATCTTTCTTCATCACGTTTAAAAGTGAAAACTGCTTGGGCAGAGCAGTCGACCTGATGTAACAAATGACCAAGAAGAGGAAACGGAGTTAAATTTAGTTTGGGAGGAGAGAACATTTAATACTTACTCACCGATATTCATTTCCATGTATGTATGTATGTATGTATGTATGTATGTATGTATGTACGTATGTATTCTTATGTATGTGCATGTTTGAATGTGTGTATCTATCTATCTATCTATCTACACACACACACACACACACACACACACACACACATATATATATATATATATACATGTATGTATGTATGTATGTATGTATGTATGTATGTATGTATATATATATATATATACATATATA
>NC_068981.1:182034583-182035319 GCF_001194135.2 Octopus bimaculoides | reverse complement strand
TATATATATATATATATATATATATATATATATTCCACTAATATTCGTATACATACATGTATGTATGGAGGTACTTATGTGTCTATGTATGTATGTACGGAAGTATGTGTGTACATACGGAATCTGGAGGACATCAGTGCAGCATAAGACGGTATTTAACTTGATGCTGTAGTTTAGTAGGCCAAATAAAACATGTTGAACTCATCTTTATCAAAAAATAAACATACACTACAGACATATACATATATACAAACATCAGCGCTTCCTCCTGGGACAGTTCATATGAAGATACCAGAATCATTGCTGATAATAATCGTATGCTAAAAGATCCACATTAACATTAAAATCGGTTTGGGGTCACAAAGTATGTACTTAGAACCTTTCTATGATTTTCTATAAATTTCCAATCAAAAGTTCCGATTTTCTATTTTTGTCTCCATCTCTCCCTAGAGTAGTCCAGCTCAATCACCTCCCGTGGTCTTTCGCTCTCTAGTTTTAGCAAGATATAAGAATCAAAGCACAACAGAGAACGATAATCACTTATATAATATACATACATACGTGTGTGTTTGTGTGTGTGTGCCTGGGTAGGCTACTACTATAGCTCTTGGTTGACCAATACCCTATGAGTGAATTTAATAGACACTGTGTAAGCCCTTTGTATATATATATATATATATGTGTGTGTGTGTGTGTGTGTGTGTGTGTGTGTGTGTGTGTGTGTGTGTGTGTGTGT
>NC_068981.1:182033336-182034452 GCF_001194135.2 Octopus bimaculoides | reverse complement strand
ATATATATATATATATATATATATATATATATAACCTTTTATTTGTTTCAGTGATTAGACTGTGGCCATGCTGGAGCACCGCTTTGAATAATTTCGGTTGAACGAATCGACTCCAGTACTTATTTTTAAAGCCTGATACTTATTCGTACTTATTCTATCGGTTTCTTTTGTTGAACCGCTAAGTCACGGAACAGGATTCAACAAATTGTGTTCGTCAACCGAATAACTGTCCGTCTATCGAGCTTCTTGATAAAGATGTCATCAACATCCATCAGCTGGAAGATATGACCGGTGAGATACGCAAATGTCTCTCTGACGATTTTGTAGATCTGCCAAAAGGACTTTGCCCAACTCGTTGAAGGCAGAAGTTGTATCACAGCCTGAAAATGATTAAAACATAGGTATACTCGTGGTCGTGACTCTCGTCTCTCCCATGCTTACAAGGATGGTGTTGATACGGTGAAACACTAATTTCTGTCCATTTCAAAGGCCATTCGGACGTCATCCAGGAGTTGAGTCGCAATCAGATCTGGAGATGTCCTATCCGGATGACCAGAAGTTCTCTGTACGCATTTGAATAATTTTTCTCCATGATCTAGCAATGCAGTATGTGAGCCACGGCCCTGTTTCCCGCCTCCGCGTGATTGCAGTTTTATATGAGAGTGCTCATTCAAGTAGATGTCACAGCTTGACCTGATGTAAATTATACAGCTTTGACTTGAGTCAGTTGAACTCTGGTTTCTTAGCCAAATATTAATAAATAGACCCAAAGAGAGTCTCATGATAAATATGGTATCTTTATCCGCTAAGCCATGTCAGATACTCTTTAAATATAATTTTGATTCACATGAATACAGGTAGTACTATTAAATTAAACATGCTCTTGGTTATCTGTCATTTAAAAGTATCCATACACGCATGTACACACACACACATACACACACACACACACACGTACGCAAGCACGCACGCACGCACGCACGCACGCACACATACGGATGTCAGTGTGTTTGAGAGAGTAGGTATATAGGTGCGTGCGCACACGTGAGTGCATCTATGTTTATACACACACCACCACATATATATGTATGTATATATATATATATATATATATAT
>NC_068981.1:182024569-182033068 GCF_001194135.2 Octopus bimaculoides | reverse complement strand
AGGAATTAATAAGAGAAAATAAACAGAGAGAGAATAAAAAGACCTGTGGATTTAGCGATCAAGCATGGCGACTGGTTGGGTGGGGGAAACGGTTTGACCGGAGAGGTAGACAGAAGGGGAGATAATAAAGTATTGATGATCCCAAAACGAAGGCGCGCGTGCGTATGTGTGTATGTGAGAATGTGTAAGTGTGTGTGTGTGTGTGTGTGTGGATAGGGGCTAGTGACTTTGACGTGTGGATGGGTGCATGTGTATGTGTGTGTGCATCTGTAATATGTAGGTGTCTGGATGTGCGGATGATATGTATGTGTGTATGTGTGTGTATGTGTGCGCGCCTGTTAGTGCCTACAATCTCACGCGTAATTCACCTTAAATATTCCGTTGAGAACTTCGAATAGATCTGCATCAGTTTTGTACAAGTTAAGACGTACTCTAGACTACACACGGGTGTGTATGTACCAGTATATACACAAACGTGTGTATATTAATTTATTAATTTATTACAAAATTGATTGAGTACTTAAGAGGGCTTTAATTGTCTCACGTTTTATGAAGTTTACAATCGCCCCTAGTTTACACCTGATTTGTTTCCCTTCTCTCATGTCGGTCAAGCAGTGAAGGAGGATTGCTCGCCGCAGCAATATAAGCTGACTTCTTGTACCACACTTAATCATAGAATGACAGAATGTATAATAAAAACACAGACACATACCAGATTTAAAAAAAATTCTCGTTAATGCGAAGCTACAAGGTGTACTTCAGAGGAATTTCAACCATGTTTCGTGGTCTGCTACCACAACAGCTCCTTTATAGGATCCAGTTAGCTCAAGACATCATCAGGAGGGACCACATCCGGTTTCGGCCCCTACTCCTCTACCGTTTTGACGTGGCGGGGCCCCCACTTTCGGAGGTGTCTTCAGCTCTGGTGTTGAGTGTATGTCTTCTTTCTTCTGTTCCCTGGTCTCTTCGATGCAGCGTCAACCAGTGTCAGCGGCCGACTGACTGTCTTGTCAAATTTCCCTTTAAATAGTCAGTCGGCCGCTGACACTCGTTGAAGCGGCATATAATGTACAATATATAATATAATGTACAAATTATATTATACTAATATAATGTACAGATTTCAATATGAATATGAAAGTTGTTAACTCCATGACTCAAACTGTTAAATCGGATGCACAAGTCCGACTCTTTCTTGTCGGTTGACCATGCATTTACAACAAGGTGCCATTGCAATTTATTATAACGCAGTGTACGAAACGAATCTGGATAGAAAAATATTAAAAGTTCTATAGTTTTATATAGGATTTCATAAAAATAAGAACAACCACGGGAGCCCTGCTAACAGCAAAGTTCAAATTAAAACTCAGCACAGACACATTACAGGTAAAATAATCCATGAAATAAACTAAGATTTGCTGTTGTATAATTTTAAAATCTGTTACGGAGCAATTTTTATCAGATTTATACCAATATTACCCATGACCCTTTACAATCGATTGCAAAGTGTACCATAACACGCCATTATGGCCATCATCATATTATTCAGATGATGGAGCTGTAAAGTTCGCGAAAGGTTAATGGACTGACAGATTTTTCTTGAAATGTTATCCTTTCAAGCTAAACACTAAAGACTAATGAGAAAATATGAAACAAAAAATCCTTAATAAAGAAGATCAAACTCAAACTTAGTTGTGTCTTTCATGATTGAAAATGAAAATTCTGTTCCTTATTTAAACACATGCACACACACAAGCACATATATGCATGTCATGTAATGTATTTGTGTGTGTGTATGATTTGATTTGATTTGAACTAGTTTCAGCTCATGAGCTGTGGCCATGCTGGGGCACCGCCATTTGGTGTTGCTACATAATTTTACTTCACTAATTCTTTTTAGAAATTGACGTTTGGTGCATACGATCTATTTACTCTTTCGTTTTTCTCTTTCTATCTCTTATTCTTTTACCTCGCCTTCTCCCACTTTTCTATCCTATTACTCTGTCACTCTCACTCCTCCTCCCTTGCTCACGTGGCTCCCTTGTGACCATCGGCTATCTTTCTTTCTTTCTCTCCGTTGTAGCTGGAACAAGGAAGACGTGTTCTTGTCTGTGGATGTCTTAGCTGAGCTGTGGAATTAAGTGACGCACGTAAAACACCCAGACCATTTCTTCTACATCATCAGCGCAGTGCCATCTGACGATAGAGTTACACTCGGGAATGGGAGGGGCTGACGGGTCTAGGGATCCAGTTGTGATCTATGTATGTTGTGGTTTTCAATAAATGAATACTATCAGGCCCAGTGCATTAATTTGTTCAGGGACCTTAATGCTGCCATGGTGACCCTACATCGTCATTGTCGTCGACGTCGTCGTCGTCGTCACTGTGATCCATGATATTTCTGCAACTTCTCATTAGAATTGTAAGAAGCGCTGAAAATTTCATTAACATTTTCGTGAAACTGGGGCAGGTGTTTGACAGTCTGTGAACCGTTGGATTAGTTAAGCTCTTTTTCTTTTATGTCTCATCTCCGTCGGTGATTATAGACTTTCATCCCTCTTGCCCCACAAACCGTTCATCAAATTATTGGGTCAGTATTTCTACATCCAGCTGATAAAATCACCAAGTACCTTCTTTCTATCTCTGTCTCTGTCTCTCTGTCTCTCTCTCTCTCTCTCTCTCCCTCTCTCTCTCTCTCTCTCTCTCTCTCTCTCTCTCTCTCTCTCTCTCTCCCACTTCCTCTTCCTCCACTAGAATAATTTAGGCCGACAACGACGAACCGTTTCATTTCCTTCCTCTTCTGATGCTAATTTCCTTTGGGAAAGCATAGCGATCCCAAAATCACTTCCTCTTCTCCGTTCCACATAAAATTCTGAAATTAATTCTGTTCTTAGCATCACTTTCACTTCAGCAGAATTCAAAATCAATTAGTTTGAAGCGTTGTTATGTGAAATGTATAGGAAAATATATTGTGGCAAAATTTAAATGTGTACTCTTTTACTTGTTTCAATCATTTGACTGCGGTCATGCTGGAGCACCGCCTTTAGTCGAGCAAATCGACCCCAAGACTTATTCTTTGTAAGCCTAGTACTTATTCTATTGGTCTCTTTTGCCGAACCGCTAAGTTTATACTTTACGTACATCAGGGCTTAAGTCGATAACATTGACTTCAATACTTGACTGGTACTTAGTTTATCGCCTCCGAAAGGATGAACGGTAAATTCGACGTCAGTAGCGTTTGAACTCAGAATGTATAAAGACGGAAGAAATACCGCAAAGAGTTTCGTCTGGCGCAGTAGTGGCTCTGCCAGCTCGCCGTTTTAAAGTGAAAATAAACAGTAAAATGAAGAACTCGAAATATTGCAGATTCAGATAAATTTATTCAACATGTCAGCTTTAACAAACCTAAATCGTAAACTAATAGCTTTGCAGGAGTTGTTACGATCGAGCAGACATATAGAAAAAGAAATTCCAGGCGTGGCCAACTTGCTCGATTTTATTTGCAGACGTAATGCTTCTGGGACCACATTATCTAATGTGCATTTCCGTTATTTTAAAAGCGTTTGGGTGTGATTTCAATGAAGTTTAGTTGCTATTTCGAGCAAGTCAAGCTGCGAAACGTTACGTATTTCTTTCATTGGTTTAAAATTAGGATAGTTTTTTTCTCTCTATATTGTGTTGCTCAGAGACTTATATCACTTTCTTTTGCACACGCACACACGCATACATGTGTCTATGCACTCATTCATGTGTGCATGTATTTGTGTATGTATACACACGCGCACACACACACACACACGCGCACACACACACACACACACACACACACACACACACACGAAGGCGCGTAGCTTCGTGGCTAGGGCATTCGGCTCACGATCGTAAGGTCGTGAGTTCAATTCCCGGCGACGCTTCACGTTGCTCCAGTCCACTCAGCTGGCAAAAACGATCAGTACCTATATTTCAAACGGCCAGCCTTGTCACGCTATGTGTCACGCTGACTCTCCCTGAGAAATACGTTAAGGGTACACGTGTCTATGGAGTGCTCAGCTACTTTCACGTTAATTTCACGAGCAGGCTGTTCCGTTGATCGTATCAGCTGGGACCCTCGTCGTCGTAACCGACGGAGTGCTCCTTTATATATATATATATGTATGTGTGTGTGTGTGTGTGTGTGTGTGTATGCGTGCATGCGTGCGTGCGTGCGTGCATGCGTGTGTGTGTGTGTATATATTATCATCTATACCCCTGTAGCTAATAAAAGAAATCATCATCATTATTATTATGCAATGTTATATTATAAATATATAATATATATATTATACAATATTATATACACTGCGAAGGCACGTGGCGTAGTGGCATTGTGATAATCGGCCCATAGTCGTGAGTTCAGTAGCCAGCAGGGTGTTGTGTCCTAAAGTAAGACACTTTATTTCATATTACTTCAGTCCACTCAGGTGGCAAAAATAAATTGTACCTGTAATTTAAAAAGGCCAGCCTTGTCACATTTTGTGTCACGCTGAATCTCCCGGAGAACTACGTTAAGGGTACACGCGTCTGTGGAGTGCGCAGCCATTTGCACGTTAATTTCGCGAGCAGGCTGTTCCGTTGATCGGATCAACTGAAACCCTTGTCGTTGTAACCGGAAGAAGTACCAGGGTGTTCAAAAAGTCTCTCCGCAGTGAATTTTTTTTTTCCATCTCGTGCATCACCATGGTGCTACTTCAAGAGTTTTTCGGTGAAAGGATTATTTCGAAGGGACTTTGGTCACCGAGATCACCTGATTTAACACCGCTAGACTTTTTTTGTCTGGGGAGCAAGTAAAGGATCAGTGTACAAGAATGGCCCGAAAACTATTAAATACTTACTGAGGAGAGACTTTTTGAACACTCAGTATTATATTATATTTTCACAACATTTTATGGGTGGAATATTTTTAATATTTAGATATCTCTAAGTGATATAAATAGATTGTTTTCCTACACCCACATACCAAAGTAAACAGTACGTTATTTTTAATGCAAGTGCTCAACATCTGTTGTAGTTTAGTTAGTCGTTAATGGACGAGAGGAAGAGAAAAGGAGGGGAAACGAGAGGGACGGAAAGAAAGGAGGTGTGAGCGAGAGAGCGAGAGAGCGAGAAATGCAAGACAAACAGGAAGATGCATGTAGACATTACAAATCGAATAATATTATCCGTGTAGAGAAGGAAGTTGGGTTGACAGATTCGGTAGAGCATCCAAAGACACTCTATGCCGTTATTAGTAGTGTCAATATGTTTTGAGTTCAATTCTCATCGAAGTCGGCATTGCCTTTTGAGCTTACGTGATTGATAATAAATAAGCAACTCTTAAGGGGTGCTTTTTTTATGAATCTCGATTTAATCGACATGCCAACAAAAGATCGATATAATCGACTGGTTCCCCATCACCACCTTAAATATGCCTTAGAGGCAAACAAAGGAAATGACGGAAATAATACAAATTTTTAGAAAATAAAACCAATGCTGTTAGGAATATATCTTGTCTTTAAAATCAAGTGCTGAACGCAACGAACATGTTTCTCGCTTGTTACATGGCATCAACCAAGCATGTACATCTTAGTTAGCTTTAGGGCCATATTAAGACCCATAGTGGCCCTAAACGCTTAAGATTTTGGTGTCCCTATGTATATATGTAATTCAAAATATTCTTTTCTACTGAAAGCACAAGGCCAGAAATTTTGGGGGAGGGGGGCAGGCGATTAGATCGACCCCAGTACGCAACTGGTACTTAATTTATTGACCCCGAAAGGATGAAAGACAAAGTCGACCTCGGCGGAATTTGAACTCAGAGCGGAAAGACAGACGAAATACCGCTAAGCATTTCGCCCAGCATGCTAACGTTTCTGCCAGCTCGCCGCCTTTTTAGCTCAAAATATTAACAATAATAAACCATCAAAATGAGACAAAACTAACAATAATTTTTAGTTTTGTATACTTCCACTTTATATACTTGAATAGTTTTTTCCTATTTCTTGTTTAATTACATAGTCATTGATCAGATCCTCAAAATTAATCTTACGTAATACATCTGCTTCTATACTTATTAGAGATAAGGTAACCTTAATATTATTTTAGCAAGTTTAAAGTGATTTCTTTTGTGTCGTAAACTATTTACCACTTCTGTAGTGCCCGCCTTCTCTTGATGCCCTAAGCGCTTGCTTATTTTGCTTTATGGTTAATCCAGCGTTGGTTGGCTTGATTTAGAAGTGATCACGAATGTAGAAGAATAGAAAGATGGTAGTGACGCTGATTAGATTATATATATCAACAAGAGGGCTGAGAGAAAATACTTCAAAGAGTGTCTTGTATATTTGCTATACATGCAGTAGGGTTTCACTTCAACATCTCAATGACCTACTTGCCATTACAGCCAACAACTTGGCTTATGAAGATGACACAACCTTTTATTCTTCTCTAAATTTCGGTTATGCATCACTTACAATCCACACGTAACATCACATACTAAACCTGCATTGATTCCATAAGTAGAGACCTTGAAACCATCCTTCAGTGAAGCCATATCAATCTTGTCTCTTTTAACGGAAAAAAACCCCTCAAATAATAAATACTCGTATCTAGAAGATACATGACATACTCCCATACATGAACAACACTGAACTAGATCTTCTCAACATTCGCTCCAAATGATGACCTTCCCTATTAGCGAGGAACTCGCCTGGCGAAATCCCAACCTTAAATTTTCTAGGAATGCAATCGAAAAATTGAACCTTCCCTTCAGGTCCCCAAAAATACTTCAGTTTGCAACAGCTACTGACTCTGTAGAAGGCTCAAGTGAACCCGTTATGGAATACTGCTCTTATTTCTAAGATATTACTACTGTTATGTTCACTGATATCCTGAACCACATTCAGAGAAGAGCCACTCAACTGATTGGCATTCAGCAACTAACAAACATGCTTCAGCCTCTGGCCTGAAGACCTGCTAGCCCACTCTCTGTCCTTTCTATCCCTACTGTAACAGCCTCTTTTCCTTGGTACTCGCTGGTCTCGTATCGTCTCCGCTCAGGTACCCCAACAACTCTCGTCACTCTTCGATTTGTTAGAGTTCATGTTGCGTGTTTCACCAATTTAAGGTAAGGTCAGGCGCAACAATATTTTCTTGACGTGCAGTGATTGCTTTCTGCTGTTGAAGAAGGTAAGACGAATATGGACCCAATGCAGGGTGTTTTCGAGGCCCCTATTCATGGAAGCGGTGAAAATTTGACAATTGGTGATCGGTGGTGGGGAACAGAAGGTGGTCTTATTTGCTTTTGTGTGGACGCTGCTAGAGATGACAGTAAGTAAATCGTTGATATATATAGGAGGAAGGTTGTGGGAAGACAAAACTGAATCTTGGGTACATCAGAACTGACAACAAAATGTGTATCAGAGAGAAAGGGAGAGAGGAGGAGAGAGAGAAACAAGCAGAAGGAGAGAGAGGGAGAGAGAGAGAGAGAGAGAGAGAGAGAGAGAGCTCTGTCGGTACATACTGTGATTATGCGATCTAACAGGAAGAGACGAGAGATGGACGGAACCCATAGGCAATCGTGTCAGACAAGGTTGAGTTGTTTGCTATGTTAAGATCAACAGCCTTGTTTTTCTACAGACTACTCGAAGATGAGAGATCATTAATGAATAATAACGTAAGAAAATATTTTATCCATTAGATCTGGCTTTACGAAAGCCGTACTAGCGGTTATTATTCAGGGCGAGAGAGAGAGAGAGAGAGAGCGGGGAAATGCAAAGTGTTGATGAAAGCTGGTTGTTAGCAACTGTCTTCATCATCTTTGACAAATTGGAAGAGAGTACGATAGAACGATAGCTGGTAGGGTAAGAGGAATTGACCTTCTTGGGAGAAGAATATACTGCACCGTTTCTAATGATTGGGATACGTCCCTGGAGGGAGTGAGTGAGGGAGGGAGTGAAGAAGTGAGGGAGGAAGAGATAGCTAGAGAGAGAGAGAGAAAGAGAGAGCTGGGAGAGAAATTAATGAGTTTGGTGAATATAGGCACTAGCTATAGAGCATTTGAGAGTATTTGGAGAGATGTTGTTAAGGCAGACAACCTTTTCAGTTCTAAGCAGCCAGAAGTACTTTCACACATCTTTTTTGGGGTAATGTGGGGATCTATTTTAAAACGGGGGCGCCAGTTTTCATTTATGTTTTATGTAGTGTTTTTGGTACGGAAAGACCTTCAAACTTCGTATACTTATCTATTTTGTGTTATAGAACAGAAAAATATTTTTGTATTCGAATTTATTTCATGTAAAAAATTGTCTTATTTCGATAATTTCTACTAATCACTGACGTCTATTCAGTTGAAAACAGTTAGCGCTGTAACAGTGTATATCGTATTAATCCCCTAACCCTAACCCTAACTAGACTGTTAACCGTAACCGTAACCCTAACCCTAAAACTAACCCTAACTCGAGAATCCGAACTCTAAAATTGTTACAC
>NC_068981.1:182017748-182021091 GCF_001194135.2 Octopus bimaculoides | reverse complement strand
AAGTCGACCTCGGCGGAATTTGAACTCAGAATGTAAAGACAGAAATACTGTTAAGCATTTCGCCCGGCGTGCTAACGTTTCTGCCAGCTAACCGCCTTTCTAGTATATATTATGTACACACGCACGCATATACATGCACGCACACACACACACACATATACACACACATATATGCACACACACACACACGCATTCGTACGTGAACACACACACCTATGGTGGCTGTACCAGATAATTCGGTTGATGATGCAACTGAAATGTTTGCTCCTGAGTTAAAGTGTAAGTGGCTGAGCATTCCACTGGCACGTGTACCCTTAACGTGATTCTCAGGCAGCATCGCTGTGACACAGCGTGTAATAAATTTATATCGTTACATCTTTCGAATAACAGGTGCAATCCACGCGACGTGCTTATATACGTTTTCCGCCTACCCTGTATCGCTAACAAGGTATGGGTTGTGGAAAATGCCGTAAACCCAAGATACCACGCAGTAAGATCGAAACTTGAACCTCGAAGTTATAAAGCGAACTTTTTAACCACTTAACCATACTGCGCGCACACACACGTACACATATGCGTATGTACATGCATACATACATAGCTACATATACATATACCTGTATATACATATGCATACACACATACATATCTATACATATGTAGACGCAAGTTGTCTGTTTGGATGTCTGTTTGTGTTCAGTTGCTGTCTACACCTGTTAACGAATTTTCGCGAAACTTTGCAAACATGTTAAAGTAACATCTAGTTTGTTACTAAGCTCATTGAAGTTTAATAAAAGTCTATAATTGGATGGCTAGAAGGGGTCCACATATTTTCCTTTAACAGCCAAGAGACATAACCCATTCGTTTTCCTAGCCAAGGGAAATAACCCATTCAATTTCCTTTGATCAACCTAAACACTACCAAGCTCAAAGTTAATGGTCAAGGGATAGAAATTGACAACAGGTGGATCGTGCCCTGCAACCCATTGCTGTCTAAAACATTGCAGGCCCATGTTAATGTTGAGTCATGCGACTCTATAAAAAGTATTAAATATGTATGTAAATACATCAATAAGGGCTCAGATATGGCAGTTTTGGGACTGAGGAAAAGTTTACAGACCACAACTGGATGAAAGCCTGTGCCATTTTAGCTCCAAAGAATGTGGCAGTTGATGATTTGAACATCAAACTTCTGGAACAATTGCCAGGTCAACGTCACATCTACAATTCCATTGGCACTGTACTCAACATCGATGAAGCTGTGAATTATCCAGTTGAATTCTTGAATAGTCTAACACCACCCGGCCTCCCACCTTACAACTTGCACCTCAAGATTAGGGCACCAGTTATGCTGCTTCGAAACCTCGATCCACCAAAGCCTTGCAATGGCACACGATTTATAATAAAGAAGATGATGCCAACAGTCTTGGAGACAACAATTTTAACTGGTAAAGCAAGCCTGTATTCAATCCTAGAATTCCACTTATTCCCTTGTCTTTCCAGTACAAGCGTTTGCAATTCCCGTTGAAACTGAGCTTTGCAATGAGCATTAACAAGATCCAGGGACAGTCCTTGGATGTGGTAGGGTCTGAACTTTCCGGAACCAGTTTTCTCCCATGGCCAACTTTATGTGGGATGTTCAAGAGTCGGCAATCCTAATCATTTGTTTATTTATGCCCCACAAGGAAAGACCAAAAATGTTGTTTATCAAGCTCTGCAAACTTAATAAGAATCATCAAATCATCAGTTATTTGTTATTTAACTGTAATATTTGTAAGTGTTGTAAATGTATTGATAATTTGCATGTTATTTTATTTTTAAATCTATTTGTAAATTTATTTGTATGCCTACTGTAAAACTAAATGTCAGTCGGTTTCTACATTCATTGTAAATCTATTTTAACATTAGCGCCCCTAAGGGTTATATTCGCTGGGAACGCACAAAAGCCCTTTTCAGAGATATTTACTTTAAATTGTTATTATCTCATATCCGATTAGTCTGGAAGCTGAGCGCTTATTGAAGACAGTTTTCATCTGTGTACATTGTTCATGAATTTATTTTTAAAGAATTAGCAACGTTATAAAGAACGATGATTTGATGAAGCATCATATGATTCTTTTACTCTTTCTTTTACTCTTTTACTTGTTTCAGTCATTTGACTGTGGCCATGCTGGAGCACCGCCTTTAGTCGAGCAAATCGACCCCAAGACTTATTCTTTGGAAGCCTAGTACTTATTCTATCGGTCTCTTTTGCCGAACCGCTAAGTTACGGGGACGTAAACACACCAGCATCGGTTGTCAAGCGATGTTGGGGGACAAACACAGACACACAAACATACACACACACACACACACACACACACACACACACACACACACACACACACACACACACACACATACATACATACATACATACATACATACATACGACGGGATTCTTTCAGTTTCCGTCTACCAAATCCACTCACAAGGCTTTGGTCGGCCCGAGGCTATAGTAGAAGACACTTGCCCAAGGTGCTACGCAGTGGGACTGAACCCGGAACCATGTGGTTCGTAAGCAAGCTACTTACCACACAGCCACTCCTACGCCTATAATTGTCTCTTATTTTCACCGGGGCACTCACCGCCATTGGGTGACATGTTTACATCACCTAGGTTTCCCAAGCGGTCACCCTTCTTAAGTACTAACAAGGTTCGATGTTGCTCAACTTCCGGTGATCGGACGAGAACCAGTGCAATCAACGTGATAAAGTCATGAGTGCATTACAAGTTCTACAGATATTTTAATAGCTGTAATGAAACTTAGAAAAGTTTTATTTCATTGAAGAAACTATTTCGTACATAGACGTAACGCAGAGTAGAAAATAAAACTGGTATATGATAAAAATTACCGAACTCGATCTTTTGTTTCGATTAGATATAAGTATTTCAATCCAGCTAATTTGTTAACGTCCTGGAAAAGGTAGGTATA
Source organism: Octopus bimaculoides (assembly GCF_001194135.2). Lineage (NCBI taxonomy): Eukaryota > Metazoa > Mollusca > Cephalopoda > Octopoda > Octopodidae > Octopus > Octopus bimaculoides. The sequence goes on along the minus strand of NC_068981.1, from coordinate 182,018,117 downwards.
TACGTCGCAGCTTTGGATTCTCATTGTTTTATTTTTATTTTTAAATCGATTCCCAGCATTCATGAACAATGTTGTTGTTGGCACTCCGTCGCTTACGACGTCGAGGGTTCCAGTTGATCCGATCAACGGAACAGCCTGCTCGTGAAATTAACGTGCAAGTGGCTGAGCACTCCACAGACACGTGTACATTTAACGTAGTTCTTGGGGATATTCAGCGTGACACAGTGTGACAAGGCTGACCTTTTGAATTACAGGCACAACAAAAACAGGAAGTAAGAGTGAGAGAAAGTTGTGGTGAAAGAGTACAGCAGGGTTCGCCACCATCCCCTGCCGGAGCCTCGTGGAGCTTTAGGTGTTTTCGCTCAATAA
>NC_068981.1:182015485-182016818 GCF_001194135.2 Octopus bimaculoides | reverse complement strand
AAATCACTCCAGTGAGACGCTGGGACTCTTTTCTGTTCTAGGCACAAGACCCGAAATTTTTTGGGGAAGGGGCCAGTCGATTAGACTGACCCCAGTACGCAACTGGTACTTAATTTATCGACCCCGAAAGGACGAAAGGTAAAGCCGACCTCGGCGGAATTTGAACTCAGAACCTAACGGCAGACGAAATACCGCTAAGCATTTCGCCCGGCGTGCTAACGTTTCTTATTTCTTCATTGCCCACAAGGGGCTACATACAGAGGGGACAAAGAAGGACAGACAAAAGGATTAAGTCGATTACATCGACCCCAGTGCATAACTGGTGCTTATTTAGTCGACCCCGAAAGGATGAAAGGCAAAGTCGACCCCGGCGGAATTTGAACTCAGAACGTAAAGACAGACGAAATACCGCTAAGCATTTCGCCCGGCGTGCTAATGTCTCTGCCAGCTCGCCGCCTTGAGACGCTGTGACTCTGACACGACGAGTTACGTAGAGAAATCGGATCGCTGCGCTGAATAAAAACGAACCAACAAGCGACTGGATATAACTGAAGATAGCAATATCTGAGAGATTTTTTTGCAAGACGAGAAGCAGTAAAAATACTGTGCCTTATACTTTTGTAATTGTTGGTGTATTTGTTAGCACCAAACTAGTTTGTAAGATTTTGAAATCTTATTAAATGATACTTTTACAAGAGAGCTTACTTACATTACCAACCGATGTTTAATTATAGGACGATGTTTAATTATAGGACGGTATCAACCCGCACCAAAAATGAAATAACAGCTGCTATAATAGTTAGTAATCTAAATATAAATCTTTGTTATAGTAAAATAACACTCGACTAATGTTTGCTGATGAATGTGCATAGCTCAGTGGTGAGAGCATCGTGCTCACAATTATGAGGTAGTGAGTTCGATCCCCGGACCCGGCTGTGTGTTATGTTCTTGAGCAAGACACTTTATTTCACGTTGGTCCAGTTCACTCAGCTGTAGGAATGAGTTGCGACGTCACTGGTGCCAAGCTGTATCGGTCTTTGTCTTTCTCTTGGATAATATCGATGGCGTGGTGAGGGGAGGCTGTTATGCATGGACGGTTGCTGGGCTTCCAGAACACAATCTTGCTCGGACTTGTGCCTCAGAGGGTAACTTTCTAGGTGCAATCCCACGGTCATTCATGACCGAAGGAGGTCTTTACCTATTATCCTTTACAATGTTTGTCGATTGAATAAACTAACTTAAACGCGATATATATATATGTATATATATATATAAATATATATATATATGTATGTATGTATGTGCATGTGTATATATATATATATATATATAT
>NC_068981.1:182006858-182013942 GCF_001194135.2 Octopus bimaculoides | reverse complement strand
ATGTATGTATGCGTGCATACATACATACATACATACATACATACATACATGCATACATACATACATACATACAAACATACATACATATATATATATATGACGAACTTCCACACAGTTTCTGTGTACCAAATTCACTCAAAATACACATTGACAAAATCAGTGATAAACTGAAATTCCCATCAAAATGAAAGGTACGATTCTCATCTTCAACATTATCAAAGCTACACAGGAATTCTTTTAGCAGAAGTAACAGACCTACTCAGTGATCTCTGGCAAAAAAAAACCCAGTTCAAATAAAATTCCATCAGCAGCCTTCAAAGACGCACACCTGCAGCGCTATGCTTCCTTTAGTTCTTAACAACTCACAACTGAAACCTTCACATACTTAGCTATCTTTTATGATCTTCCATGTAGAAAATATGTTTGTTACACATATGTACACACGCATACACACCATACACGCATTTAGACACGTATATGCATGTTAATATATATATACATATATACATATATGTAACCCATCCACATGTATTTTTTTATTATTGTTTATTTTGTTCTAAATATCTTGCCTTATTTCTATGTTTTAAACACAAGAGATTTCCTATATTATCCTCAGCAATACAATATATTAGTGAATAAATTATAGCATGAGCTATACATTATCTCAAGTAATAGTTTATGTTATATATATATATATATGTGTGTGTGTGTGTGTGTGTGTGTGTGTGTGTGTGTGTGTGTGTGTGTGTGTGTGTGTGTGTGTATGTATGTATCCCCGAGTAAGCACATAGATGGGAAACAAAGTGGGAAAAAATAGTACTCGAATACCAGAAGTAGAGTAATATACTTTATTATTAAAGCTGCAAAGACATCACAAAAATATCACAAAAGACTGCTACTCAGAGTTTCACGTTCCCGTTCAACGGGCATTCGTGATAATATATGCATGTATGTATGTATGTATGTAGATAGGTAGGTAGGTAGGTAGGTAGGTAGGTATGTGCACGTGTGCATATGGGGGTGATGGTGGTGTGTGGCTCAGTGGTTAATGATTAGTGTATTGGACTCATGATCATAAGATTGTCATTTCGATTCCTTGACCGGGTCATGCGTAATGTTCTCGAGCAAAACACTTAATTTCACGTTGCTCCACTCCACTCACCAGGCAAAACTGAGCAGTCCTGCGACAGACCGGTGTCCCATCCAGGGGGAGAAATATATACACTGTAGAATATGGGAAGCCGGCCTTACGATTCTATGGCACGGGAATGATCTTTTATACTTCGTTTTGGTGTGTGTGTGTGTGTGTGTGTGTGTGTGTGTATGTGTGTGTGCATATATATAAAGATAGATACCTACCTACATACATACACACATACATGTATTTATTAAATATATGTACATATATTATGCATGTATTTAATATATATATATGCATGCATGCATAGATGATACTAACATTGATCATCAAAGCAGTCTATCATGGACCAGTAGCTGGATTACTACCTCCCACATTGAAGGGTATGCTTTTGCAATCCAGGAACAGGAAATATCAACCAAATACCTGATGCACAAAAGGGACAGAAATGCAGGAAAAGCAGTGAAATGTGACAACCGTGAAGTTAACACCGAAGATATCACTCACGTCATAAGCAGCTGCTCGTAAATGTCATCACGATATTATCTACCGATGAGACACGATGTTGTAGCTAGGGCACTCTATAATGAAATCCGTGGGAAGGATAATCCCGAGAACAAAGAAATAAGAACCCACAGTATGGTTGAAGCCATAAGCACTCATAATAAAAAGGAGTACTGGTAGAATGTCCCAGTGAAGACCTCAATAAAATGTAAGCACAACAGACCTGATATAATGATTTGGGATAGAGAAGAGAAACGGTGCACAGTTGTGGAAATTAGCTGCCCAGCGGATGTTAACATAAAGCTGAAGATCAGTGAAAAAGAGAACACCGATGCTGAACTATTGAGAAATCTGCAGTTACTCTATCCAGATTACAAGTTCAGGTTTATACCTGTAATTATTGGGGCCCTGGGATGTGTAACACTCTGCCTAAATATCAATCTTGAGAAATTAGGTTTCTCAAAACCAGAAAAGAGAATGCTAGTTTGAAGACTACAGATCCAATTCATCAGTGCAAGTGTAAAAATCTGTAAAACTTTCCAGAAGTTTATCATTTAAATATATATGAGCATGTCTAGATATGCAACTATATGCATGAAAATACATACAAATCTGCACATATACATACATACATACATACATACATACATACATACATACATACACACATACAACAATATCCTGTTCTTGATGTTGAAATTCCAATGAAGGAGTTTTGGATCTAGGTTAGAAACCGGCTCTTTCTCTATTGGCAAGAAATCTTGAAATAAAACTGAACAATAACATACATACATACAGCTTAAAAGACAAAAAACATTGACAGGCGACAAATGTAGGCTGTGCAAAATTAAAACTGATGACATCACACACGTTCTGGTAATTACGAGAGAGTCTTCTAGATGTTATCTTCCAATGTGGAATGATGAGGTGGCCAGAATAGTCTGCAACAGAATAAGAAAAAAAATGCAAGTACCAACTGACAAAGTTAACTATATTGAGACCGATGGGTCTAAGAATATTAGTTGGATTTAAAACTTAAAACAGTCACTAAGTTAAAGCATGACTGAGTAGATATTGTTGCGTGGGACCACGAGAAAACAAAATATGCTCTGTTGTAGAAATCAGCTGCCCTCTGGATACCAATCTGGTCGGAAAAATACAGGACAGTGAAAACGTCTATGGACCTTTGATAAGGAATTTTCAAATCCAACAGCCAAATACACGCTTATTTTCAAACCTATTACTGACACTCCGTCAGTTACGACGACGACGGTTCCAGTTGATCCGATCATTGGAACAGCGTGCTCATGAAATCAACGTACATGTGGCTGAACTCCACAAACACGTGTACATTTAACATAGTTCTGAAAGCGATTCAGCTGGTCATTTGAAATACAGGTACAACTCATTTTTGCCAACTAAGTGGACTGGAGCAACGTGAAATAAAGTGCCAACGCGTCGCCGGGAATTGAACTCACGACCTAACGATCGTGAGCCGGATATTCTAACCACTAAGCCACGGGCCTTCACTCATACCAATTATAATAGGAGCAATAGGATACATACCAGCCCGTCTGGAACAAAGTATGGCTGAACCTGGGATCTTAGTGGGAGTGGACGCAGATCGTTAGCTCACACGCTACATATTATCCGGATATCTGGAAAAAATAAAATCTGTAAGACCCGAAGATTTAAAAGACGATGAACAAAACAAGATGATTTCCTTCACAAACCATGTTACCAAGTGAGTGGCCGGTCGGAATTAACTTTAAATTAAAAAGAATGAGAGAAAACACACACACACACACACACACATCCGTTCATCCATCCATCCATACATACATATGTGCACGTACATACATGCTTACGTACGTACATACATACATACAAACATACATACACACATACATACATAGAAACATACGTACATACATACGTACATACGTACATACATCTGCACATATACATACATACATATTTACATACGTACCAACAAAAATACCTTGTTGTTGAAGTTGACATTCCAGTGAAGGAGCCTTGAAACTAAGTTTAGAAACCGGCTCTTTCTCCACTGGCAAGAAATCTTGAAATAAAATTGAACAATGACATACGTTCATACATACATACATACCCAAAATATATATTTGGAATATATATAATTCCGAAATTACTTATCCCCAAACTGTAAACCTAACCGTAACCTCTTCCCCACTTAACTCTTTGAGTCTTGAAGGGAAATAGAATTATGTCTGTTAGAACATGTGATAAACTATTTAGAGGTGAGGTGGGCGATCTCGATTTGCGGTTAGATATCTTTATATAGAATATTTGGGAGTTCTTCGTATTATAATCTTCTAATGAATGAAAGAACGAATGAATGAATAGATAAATTATTAGGTGACTGATAAGGTGAATTGTAGAAAAATCTTAAATTTTCTTTTCTTTTAAATTAAAGAAAGTACAAGATTAGAGATTGTGAAAAATAAAATTCCTCGCTCGCAAAATTTTATCTCAATTCCTTTAATGGCGTCCGCTTGGCTGTCTTGCTTGTTTCCATGGAGATCTATCAGCCAGGAATTATAAATAATTCTTTGCTGCCGGCTGCTATAAATGACTGTTGTTAGTTAATAATATTAGTCATCTCTAGAGAAGGTGGATTGGTAGAAAAAAAAAAAAAAATCGTTGAAAGTTGGAATTAAACGCCATGAGATATTTAATTACAGGGCTGTACATTGTATGTTCAGATCTCACCGAAGTCGATTTTATCATGGCTGGATGTATCGATAAAACGTCTAAGCAAATACTCAAGAACAAAGGGTTAATATCATGGACTTCACTCATAGTAAATTTTGGGATTTGTGTAAGAAAAGTAAGAAAAGGCGTCAGATATGCTATTTAACAAAGGACCAGTTCCTATTAATACACACACACACACACACACACACACGCACACACACATATATATATATACTAGCTGAATTACCCGGCGTTGCCCGGGTTACGAGTGTTCTTATTCAGTAGTTCTTATTCAGATAAGTAAACAATAAATATGAAAATATTTTTTTCTTCTCATGATTATATCAAAATATCTATGTATTGAAAAAAAAAATATCCAAATTTTATGGTAATAGAATTTAGAACTGAAAATCTGTCAATCTTGAAGCATCTCAGAGTAAACAATAATCACTGGGTTATTTTTTGTTGGTGCCCAGATGAATAAATTGTTGCTGCTTCCAACTCGTGAGCAACCAGCATAGAGTTGGCCGTGAGAGAAGCGTGTAGTAGAGAGATGAAGTCCAACAACCTTGAGGGATTGACCCTGAGATTTGTTAATTGAAATAACAAAACCTAGTTTGACTGGAATCTGACACCTCTTAAATTCAAATGGAGTATCTGTAGGTATGAGAAGAAGTTTTGGAATAAAGTCATTTTCTTCTTTGTGACTATCTGTTATGATTGTTGTATGACATGGGGCTTCATGGAAGTAACAATTAAGAGGGTTCCATTACACAGGCGAGGTGGATCAAGATTCCTAAGCAACATAATGGGAACATCCAGCTTTAGTGTCAAGTTATGCGGTGGCGTTCCAGTGGGTTTAAGTGTGTAGAAATTCAACAGGGAATTGAACAGCCTGATATTGACATTCTCATTTACACTCACTTATATTAAGGTAGACACACACAGACATACATTTACGTAATGAACGTGCAAAGGCACACACTCACAGACTCATATACAACATGTGTCGCGGTGGTGGTGGTGGTGATGGTGGTGGTGGTGGTAGTGGTGGTGGTGGTGGTGGTGCTATAAAATTTCCTTTACTATGTAGTACATAACGAATGCGCAAACACACACACACTCACAGACATATACACACTCATATACAAAATGTGACGTTGTTGTCGCTGTAGTGGTATAAAATGTCCTTCACTATAGATGGCTTTTGAAAAATTATTTTCGAGAAAATGTTGCATTGTTTTAATCCAAATGAAAATAAAAAATTACATGTTGACACTCGCGGAGTCTTATCCTATTACCTTCTAAAATTTGAATTGATTTGGTGGAGATGTTTGAGAATGTATAGGGAACAGATAGACAAAGAATATCATATATATAGAAGTGACTATGTCTGCGTGTGTGTGTGTGTGTATGTATGTATGTATGTATGTATGTATATATGCATGTATGTATGTATGTATGTATGTGTATATATATATATATTATATATAATTCCTCCGAAATCCACTTTGCCTTTCGTCCTTTCGGGGTCGATAAAATAAGTACCAGTAGTATACTGGTGCCAATGTAATCGACTAGCCCCCCTCCTTGTGCCTATAGTAGAAATGATATATATATATATATGTGTGTGTGTGTGTGTGTGTGTGTGTGTGTGTGTGTGTATACTAGCTGGCGTACCCAGTAATTCCTGGCAAAGCGGAGATTATCCCTTGGTTTCGTTCTCATTATTGATTCGCTAATCCAATAACAACAATACAAAGTATGTAGTCTTTAAAGTGGTTTTTGTGCATTTACAGAAAATACCGGACTGTCTTACACAGGATCTTGTTTTAGGAATTCCCAATAAGTTATGAATGCCCACATTGTGAAGTCAGTTATGTTATAACATGAAATTAATTACCCGATAGTAAGACTTCAAATAAAGTAGCCCCAAAAAGGGCTTTAATGCGTTCCCAGAGTATATAGAACATAGGAGGAAATACTAATAAGGTATGCATACTAAAATCGTGAAGCATGTTACGTAATAACAAGCTAATCAGATATGAGATAATAACAATTCAAAGTAAATAACTCTGAAAAGGGCTTTTGTGCGTTCCCAGAGAATATTACCCTCAGCAGCACTAGTGTTGGTATATTCGTGAATAAGTCACTAACCGAAATAAGTGGATCTATTGTTTAGGAAAATACTATTTACTTGTTTAAGGGTTGTACTGGATAAATTGCGAAAATAATTCTAACAGTTCAAATACTAAGAAAAAATAAGCATACTCAATTTGATTTATACCAATTGATTTAGGAAAATGAATGGGTTATTTCCCTTGGCTATTAAAGTCTGGGCGAATGGGTTATTTCCCTTGGCTGTTAAGATAAAATATATTAGATATATATACGGATCCCTTTCAGGAGCCCTGTTATCGAATTTTTCAACAATCTGAGAATGCCATGAGATTTTCGAACATGAGTTCTACTCACGTGTCAAGTTACATCAAAATCAATACAACGATGTAGAAGTTTGTTAACAACTCCACAAACACACCCACAGACAGAATTTCCCATATAGTAGATGTGTGTGTGTGTGTGTGTGTGTGTGTGTGTGTGTGTGTGTCTGCTTTTAGAACTTTCGTCGAAATAAACATTAGCGAGAAAAACCAGAAGAACCAGCGCTTTTCGAACGAACTTCCTTGCAGTATTTGTTTTGCTGTG
>NC_068981.1:182003522-182006670 GCF_001194135.2 Octopus bimaculoides | reverse complement strand
TTGAATTGCATTTTATTAATTCTATAAATTTTTATTCTTTTATTCTCTTATCCTTTTACAGCGTCTTTTTACCGAGTTAGATCTTGATAATGATCACGTGATCTCTCGTAAAGAATTCGAAGAAGCTATGAAAAAGATTCCTGACAAGAAAGTCAAGTAAGTCGATCATTTGTTTTTGTTGCTGTCGTCGTTGTTGTTATTGTTGTTGTTGTTGCTGCTGATGATGATGTGTTGTTGTTGTTGTTGTTGTTAGTGGTGGTGGTGCTGGCTCTTGGTCAGCTCTGATATATTACGGTATTTCACTCAAACCGAGAATCACAACACACTTTCCGACAACCATCGGTTTATGGTAGAAGGCAGTGTGGCAGCCTGTGCATATTATATTCTCTCTACATTATCCCACCTGCTTCTGTATCTGTTGTTGGTGGTGGATGTATATGAGGTGTGCATCCTACTGTAGCGTTTATTTATTATTTTAGCGGGAGTATTGTACTTCTTGTGTTTGATGAACCGAGAGGGAAGCACTGTGCTGTAGTTGTGCATGACATGTTGTAAATGTATCTGGGTGGTTCTTTCTTTCTGTGTGTGTATGTGTGTGTGTAGTGGCAGTGAAGGTAAAAGAAGTACTGTAGTTACAAAATGTGCCTCTAGCATATCCAGGTAGTCTTTTAGGTCCTGCGCAGTTAACACTGAGGACGCCATTACCTCATCGCAGCTACGCTGGGCGGAACATGTTTGTAGGATAGAGGGCGGCAGGCTCTCAAAGACAGTTTTCTGCGCTGAACTGCGTCAGGATAAGAGGAACCGTGGTGGCTAGAAGTTGCGATACAGAGATGTGCTGAAGAGACAGATAATGAACTCTGGTATCTTCTCAGAAACCTGAGAAGAAATGGCCCTGTGGATGGTGAATGGCACCAATCGCTGAAGCTTGTAATTCCATCCATTGAAGAGAAACAACAGAGAATACGAAAGAGTATATGGGAGGTATTTTAGATGGTCGTGGTCTCATGTAGTGAAACCATCAAATAACGACTCCGTTCAGAAAGCTGTAGCTTTTAAATGCCCTTTACTCCAGGTGACAAATATATACAAATTGAATGAATCATGAAAGGTATCTACAAGTGAAAGGCCATGTTCAGCTTCTGTGTATCCTACGTCATAACTGCTCAACGTCTATAAGCTGTTGCGTGCCTTATGCAAGAGCTAATGAGGTCATGTCCTCGCACGCTGCTGTCGCGATGACAAAGAGGAAGGACTAAGTGCCGGAACCTCAGAGTTACATGCTGTGCCACCTAGTGGTGAGCTATTTAGACAGCTACCGTCAGAGGAGGTAACTGCGCCTATAGCATCATTTCCGTATTGCGTCAAGGAGCTTCATCTGCAGCAGATATCATCGCTGCTACAGATAAAGTGCAGGCCATGTAGCCCACATCTGAGCCTGCCAGAGATGATTACTGAACAAAAACAGTCAATGTCGACCTACGACGACACCCAACGACAACGATGGGAACTAAAAATTGTCAGTCCGCCATGTCATGCAAGGTGTTTGATATTATTCTTTGTTGTTTATTGTTTTCTATGCTTTACTTGCGTGGCCATACTGGGACACTGCCTTGAATAGTTTAGTCGAATAACTCAATCCCAGAGACCAAGAGACAGAGACTTGGCTTCTGTGTATGTGTTCAGATTGTTTATATTGTTGAAAAGATCTGTAATCTTCAGATTGCTGATAAGAAGGGCGACATAAGATTTTATAGCTGCTGCCTTATGTTTATTATTCTAAGTTTAGAACCAGAAACCTTGATTACTGATGCACCGTTGAAGTAAATGTGAAGCTGTGTCAGAAGAATGAGTGTCATGCCAACTGTAGCAATCCAGCATCTCTCCTTAACAGCAGCCACGATATGATTCTGGCAATGATATCACATAATTAGTGATGGCTGTTACACGGAGTAATTTCACGACCTTTTGACAGATTTTATATTGAATCTTTGCTGAGAGCGCCAGCATCTTGGTTTTCTAATTTCACTTGTGGTACGGCTTTGTTCACACGAACGTAGCAGCGAACACTTAGGAACGTTATGTGAACGACAATTTTTCAGCCAGTTAAATCATTTTATTTTGCTGTGTTTGTTAGTCTCAGAAGCTTCACTTGGAGCCTTACAGAAAAATATAGCTGTGGTTTTCGTGGATAAATAGCGATTGTCGTAATGTCGGCCAACTTCTTGCTAGTCGGTCAGAAGAAAAGAGAACCCAATGCCTGTAGATGATGCCCTTGCTGGCAAAAAATGGGATCACCATGTTTTCGCTTTCGCCCATTTCAACACAAAACTTTATTACATAGCGAGTTTTCAAATTGTCTTCGCGGTTCGACTGCATTTTGCAAACTAGTCAGCTGTGAAGCAGTACTTAGAGGGGGTATGTTCAAAGTGCTGTTATAGTCGGATCCTTCAATCTGGAATAAAAAAAAAATCGGCAGATCAGCTTATTAGATGTATAGTAATTGTATATTAAAATTATAATAGTTTAGGACAGTCATAACTGCTTCTAAGAAAGTCTCAAAGTTTTGAGAATGCACCTCGTACGAACTTATGTATGTATGTATGTATGTATGTATGTATGTATGTATGTATGTATGTATGTATGCATATATGTGTGTATGTGTGTATGTATGTATGTGTGAAGTCGCATGGCTCAGTGGATAGAGCGGCGAGCTTACGATCGTGAGGTTGTGAGTTCGAATCCCGAACCGGGCTGCGTGTTGTGTTCTTGGGCAAGACACTTAATTTCACGTTGCTCCAGTTCACTCAGCTGTAGAAATGAGTTGCGATGTCACTGGTGCCAAGCTGTATCGGCCTTTGTCTTTCCCTTGGATAACACTGGTGGCGTGGAGAAGGGTGGCTCGTATGCATGGGCGACTGCTGGTCTTCCATAAACAACCTTGCCCGGACTTGTGCCTGAGACGGTAACTTTCTAGGTGCAATCCCATGGTCAGTCATGACCGAAGGGGGTCTCAGCTCATGTATGTCATTGTTCAGTTTTATTTCAAGATTTCTTGCCAATAGAGAAAGAGCTGGTTTCTAACCTAGATCCAAGGCTCCTTTATTGGAATTTCAACATCAACAACAGGGTAATTTTGTTCGTGTGT
>NC_068981.1:182000045-182003196 GCF_001194135.2 Octopus bimaculoides | reverse complement strand
GAACTATCAAATATTTTATTATTAAAAAGAAGCCTAGCATTGGATGAAATAAGAAAAATGTAAACACATTTCTATGCTTCTGATGTGGAGATAATGAGGACGGTGAGTCTCCTGTTTGACTGTTTCACAATTTGCTGATTTCTTTCTAAGGAAGGCGTACATACTTTCCTTCCCCAACTATCAGCAAAAATATCTTAAACTTCCATAGAACGCAATTATCAATTCGGCAAGTACATTAGTGGATAGCCTAATTTGCATATTTGTATTTTTCGATAGTTTGTCATTGACGAAGCAATATGTATTTTATATATTATAACACGCATGCATCAGAAGAAATAAAATAAACTGGCGCAGGCATCGCTGTGTAGTAAAGGAGCTCATTTTGCAACTACGTGCCACTGCCCATCAAATCTCATTAGTGTATTTGGTTGACGGAAATTGTGCGAAAACCCGTCATATATGCGTGTGTGTGTGTGTGTGGAAACGTGTGTTTTTGTATTTGCTCCTTCAAACGACTGACAGCCGGTGTTGGTTTGTTTGCATTACCACTTAGCGGTTCAGCACTTAAAAAATAAGAACTGGGTTGATTTGTTCGACTAAAGCTTTCTTGGCCGCGCCTTGATATAGCTGCAGTCCAATGATTAAAACAAGTAAAAGATAAAAGGAAAAAAAATTACAAAATCTAACTACGGATGATGCTTTTGATGTGCGGAAAAAAAAAAAAGAGTGGGGAGTCTCAGGACGGACCGTTTCAGATTTATTGACCGCTCCTCAGAGAAGACGTACCCAGTTTCCTTTCCTAACCAAAATCTTAGATTCCTAAGTTCTTATAAATTAGGTTAACACATTCAAGTAGTCGTAAATTAGGCTAGCATATTCGCTCAATAGATCCTACACAAGTCATATAGACTCATAGGTCCGGTTTCCAGGTTTCCGTAGCGTATATATTTCCCACCTGGACAAGACGCCAGTCCGTCGCAAGATTACTTCCTTTTGTCAGCTGAGTGAACTGGAGCAACGAGAAAAGAAATGTTTTGCTCAAGAACACAACGCGTCGCCCTGTCCAGGAACTGAAACCACAATATTACGATTATGAGGCCAACAATCCTAACCACTAAGCCACACGCCTCTTCACATTTGTGTAATAGCTTCTGTGACGCTGAACGGAGATGGAAACCGCGTATATCTTCTCCGAGATGACTATTATATGCACCTTTGTTGCGTATAACGGATTTTTATTCAGCCGAGCGGCTATTTGCAACACCAGCTATTGCTCATTCACTGTTTTCATATATCAAAAGCGACAGATGGCGTCTTAGCATGAAGTTGGTTATGAATACATGCTACTGACAACAGCCAGAGAGGCAGAAATGTGCATCTACATACTTACCAAGTGTTGCTGGACAATATTCGTCTGCTTCCGTTATATATTGTGTTTTTAAACACACCACGTCCATAAGAGATATTATCTCCAGACGAATACTACAGTAAATTTATTTTTTCGCGATGCATTTACATTAAGTATGATGTACAGACGGCTGCTTTAATCTAATATCGATTCTGTTGCCTATATATATATATATATATATATATATACATTTGTGTGTATGTGGTGCGTGTGCATGCGCGCGTGTGTGTGCACGTATGTGTGTACACGTGTGTGTGTACGTGTTTATATACATGTGTATACACGTGTCTGTCTGTCTGTATGTATGTATGTATGCATGCATGCGTGTGTGTACGAATATATTGATTTTCATTTCCATCAAAGAATTTCTGCAATTGTCTTTCTCTTCTTTTTCTTCTTACAGAGAAATGGGTATGCGTAAGATGTTCAATGCCATCGATAAAGATTCTAGTGGTTTTCTCACGATGAAAGAATTAAACAAAGCTATCCAGGATATTTCTTTGGATGTCGACACAGAAAAGATCAGTAAAATACTCATACACCAGTGCCAAACTGCAGAGAAAATTGACTATGAGAAGTTTCTGGAGCTGTATGTAAATCAATAATAACTGTTTTACGGAAACAGTGACTGGAGTTCACTACGAGCATCTACACGGCGTCACTATTTTATTACATTTCTCGGTTATGAATTTTAAAAACTGTTAATTAAACAAACACATCTCTACAATTTCTTATGTTTTGTATCATTATTTATGATTTACTCTTGATTCAACCATAATAATATGCTTGTAACATTTAATAAATACATTTTCTGTAAACTTTTCAGCAACGTTGTGTACCAAATCCTGCAAATCCTGTAAATCTATCGCATGAGTTACCTCCCTTACATAGCTTCCCACCAGTGGAAGTTGAAATATTTGTCTGTCAGCTAAATTCGTTCGTGTTAAATTTATAAAACGCTAAACAGAAGTTGTAGATAAATAATAAATAAATGAATATAATAAATAAAACTATTTAATAAAATTATTTTTCGTGTTAATTCGAATAACTTTGAAAAAGTAACGAGAGAAAAAAAAAGAAAGAAAATGAATGAATTTATCTGACAACGGAATGTTTGAAAAATGTTCCCTGTGATATCTAGTTAGATTTCTAATATTAATAATATATCTAAGTCGGCGAGCTGACAGAATCGTTAGCACGCCGGGGGAAAATGCTTAACATCATTTCGTCTGTCTCCATATTCTAAGTTCAAATTCCGCCGATATTGACTTTGCCTTTCATCCTCTCGGGGTCGATAAAATAAGTACGAGTTGAACGTTGGAGTCGACTCCCTCCCCCAAAATTGCTGGCTTGTGCCAAAATTTGAAATCAATGTTAATAATAAGCATAATAATTCAGAAATCCATTCTAATGACTTTTAAATATTACTTCCAGAATATGCCACTCTGTCTTCTATCCATTTGTATCTTATTTGCTAATCTAATTCTCTTTCACATTTGCTACAATACACTTAAATTCTTTGAAATCATTACCTGACAATTAGCCGGAAGAAACGTCTGTACAAAAGACAATAATCAACATTTCTTTCTGATGTAATGAATATATTACAGAAATCCTTCGCCATATCGCGGTTCACCTATCGCGGTTTATTATTTAAGTTTACGTCGATTCCTTCTTGGTGTTGTTTTGCATTTATAATAAAATAAACATAAACAAATTATAATATATATATATATATATATA
>NC_068981.1:181982045-181998421 GCF_001194135.2 Octopus bimaculoides | reverse complement strand
ATCACCAGCACCACCACCAGCACCACCACCACTACCATCACGATCACGATCACCACCGTCACCACCACACCACCACCATCACCACCACTACCATCACCATCACCATCACCATCACCATCACCACTACCATCACGATCACCATCACCACCACCACCACTACCACCACCACCATCAGCTACAGCAGCAACAACGATAGTAATAGCAATATCGGCAAAAACAACAACAGTAATACCTCTACCGCCATCACCTCCGACAATAAGAAATATTTAGGGTTGCAACGCTATTTTGTCGGTCACCTAATTATAATAATTATTGTCTAACATTAACGCAACACTGCCAATTGCGAGAGAATAATATAAACGATTTAATCATTTACTTGATTTTTTTGTGCTGTAAACCATTTACCATTTCTGTGGTGCCCCGCTTCCCTTGATGTCATAAGCACGTACTTATTTTGCTTAATGGTTAATCCAGCAGATTAATAAGCCGAATCGGCTTAGTTGATTAAATGGACGCCAGTATCGCAGTTTTGCGATTAATGTCTCATAGAAGTTTTTTTGTTTTTTTTTCATAGGTTATGTGTGTGAAAACACATTGCGCTGGCCTTTCAATGATGGCATCGGACTGTCAAACACACGTTTCTACGTGATTATGTGTCATCAATGGCAGATTCAGCTTCAGCCATTCACCACGTATTCAGAGTCGAACTCGATGAGTTTTTACACAAATAGTCTATGAGGGGAATATCATCTCCATGACATTAACCGCAATGAACGTCTCTTAACGTTTGAGTGTATATGAATGTGTGAATATAAATGCACACAGCTTTATTTCTATTGTCACTGCTTAATACGCTTATAATTAATTCCCGCTTGACAAAGCTTTGCACACCCTAACAAGTATATTTTCCCCCTGCATACTGTATAGGAACGGTAGTTTCCACTGGGCTGTGAACGATAAAAGCTATCTGTCACTGATGATGCACAATCATACTGAAACACGCGCCTGGCAGTCTGATGACAATATTCAGAGCCCGACTTTATCAACTTTAATCCTCCTGTCTTGTAAGAGTTAAAACACATTGAGCAATGTAATCCAAGATCACTATGCCTAATAAACGAAAATAAAGACGGCATGGCCATGGCTAAAATACTTTTGATAATAGACGTGGTCGATCAAGACTGACCTAGAGTGAGACACTATAACATCAAAGGATATTGTTTATAGTTTTGTAGCAAGATCCGAAACCGAATCGACGAATTGCCAAGTTAAAATCACGGTTTAGTAACAGCTTTTTCATGTGAGCGGCCGAGATATGGACCAATCAGCAGCCAGACATGTAATAGATCATTCTTGAAGACTCCAGAATATTCTCTTCACAAGGCTTGTAAATAGGCATATTTTTAGCGCCAGCTTCGCAGAGTGTCGAAGACGATCGCGTGAAATGCGTCTCCACTCTCACCAGACCATGTTGCGCAAGAACCGACAAATCTACTTCTTACTTCAGTGTGTGGCGGCCCGCAGCTAAGCTAATCACATACTAATTTTGCTGGTTTTAATAGTCGTTGTCATGGCTCTTACTCGACCTGGATATACCACTACAGTTTACCGACATGAAACTAGTGTTTAATTTTCCCGTCTTGGCAGTTTAATTACATAACCTTTTAAATCAATTATTTGTAAGAACTGCATAATATTCTTTCCAGTGTGTAAACTTTGATGGTGGAATTTCTAATACATGACCAACATGATGAACATTATTTATGCGGTAAATTAAGAGTCTGTGAATTGTTCACAGGTGTTGTACATTCAGTATACGCAGTATGATTTCAACTCAACTATCAACACCTCATACCTTTCGTCTTTTGTCTATTGTGGAAACCGTCTATATCTTCGTAACAATTTCCTCAATGAACACTGTCGAATTTAGCCACAATAAAATAAAATAAAAGTTTACTCCTCAACTTAAATGGAACTCGGAACTATGAGATACGAAGCAGCAGACACTGTTGCGTAGGAAGTGAGAAAGAGAAAGAAAGAAAAATCTTAATAAAAGCTATACAAAGAAAACGTTGCGGAAGATGTCTGCTTTGTTGTTTTGCTTATTGTGATAGGAATGGAACCGGCTGACAAGTTGGCAAATGATGAGTTCGTACACTGCAAGCCAAATCGACTTAATTAGATTCTTAGTCTAAAATGTCAGCTTGAGCTGGGCAAAATAGATTCGTTACAGTTGAACAAGAAACAAGACAAACAGGCAAATAAATGAGCAAATGAATAAAAGAAAAAAAAAATAATGAATAAATGAAATAAACAAAATAACAAAAATTCCGTTACAATGCATATTCTAAAAGTAGTCAAAACGTGCGGTAAAAGAAAAACTTTGGCAGTGTAAAATAGTGTAAACATATATATATATATCTGGTGAGAAAGACGAAGGAAGAGGTAAATCTGGAACTGAAATGCACGCATATATGTATATGTGTGTGTGTGTGTGTGTGTGTGTGTGTGTGTGTGTGTGTGTGTGTGTGTGTGTGTAAGGCGCAAGCGTAGCTGTGTGGCAAGAGGTTTGCTCCCCAACCACATGGTTCCGGGTTCAGTACCACTGCGTGGCAGCTTGGGCAAGTGTCGTTTACTATAGCCTCGGGCCGACCAAAACCTTGTGAGTGGATTTGGCAGAGGGGAAACTGAAAGAAATCGGTTGTGTGTGCGTGTGTGTGTATGTGTATGTATGTATGTATGTGTGTTTGTCCTCCGCCACCACTTGGCAACCAGTGTTGGTGTGTTTACGTCCTCGTATCTAAGCGGTTCGGCAAAAAACCGATAAAATAAGCACCGGGCTTTAAAAAAGATAGGAACTGGGGGCGATTCATTTGGCGAAAAGTTTTTGAAGACGGTGCCCCAACATGACCGCAGTTTAATGACTGAAACAGGTAAATAAAAAGATTATATATATATATATATATATATAAGAGGGATGACCACTAAGTGGACATCCCTTTTGCTAGAAGACCACCTACGGTCTGGCCACTAAGAAAAGAGTGTTCTCAAGAAATTTCAGCAAACACCAGAACGTAAGTGAGCAAGAGAAATGAAAGGTACAAAATATAAAGAATTAACCATAGACCGGTTTCGTTGTTAACTTAGTGGTCATCCCTCTTATATGTATGTAATATAAATTTTCTGAATCTTCAGATTTTTCAATTTGCTAGGCCACTGGTTTTAAATTGATATTAATCAAATTAATATTCAATTTTTCACCCTTATTACTTAAATTTAAATTACTATGTTCTCTAACCGGGAAAATTCACTGCAGACAATAATTTTCTGCAGACTTATTTCCGATATTTGGCGCGCCATAACGAAGACTTTTGAAATATAACCCCAAATGTAATTGGTAGAATTATATACATGTTCATTCTCATGAGGACGTCTCGTGTATAGTTCTGCAAATTATATTGCAAAGGACGATCATACTGAAGAGTTGCAGACAATTACGTAAGTAATTACGTAAGTAGTTAACAACGAAACCGGTCTATGATTAATTCTTTATATTTTGTATCTTTTCATTTGTCTTTGCTGAATTTTTTTGAGAACAATCTTTTCTTAGTGGCCAGACCGTAGGTGGTCTTCTTCTAGCCATTATAGGTCTATTTTTTTATCCTGGTTTATCGAGAGCTTATCAAGTATTTCAAGCCGTAGTGCTTATCAAATATTTCACCTGGATCCTTAATCACTATTTTTTTTCTTTCATTTATTTATCTATATATAGTTAGCATTAGGTGACTGAGGGAGTTTGATGTTGCTACCATCGTTTGCATTTCCTGCCGTGGTAGTGAAATAAGCTCATTAGGGACTCTTGACAGTAGGGATTCCATCTGTTTTGTAGACATCTACATCCACCGCATGTAAGTCTCTCAAGTCTTTCGGAAGGTTATTGAAGAACCATGGGACCTTGAATCCTGTGTTATTTCAGTATGATGTCCATTATTTGGATGAAAAACGTAGGACTTTTGCAATGGTGCTTTGTTTTGGTGTTTGTATAACTTTCAGTCCGTACCTATCAGGCACGCAGTGACCGACAACAGAATGTTATAGTCGAGTCTACTGTGTGTCTTGCGAATGAAAGTGTAAGGGAGCCGTGGCCATTTGCGTGGTGCTCGCGTTTTATTGGTTAATTTTCAATCATCATCAACCAATGAGCGATAGTTTGGCATGTCGCTCTCTTCGACAATTTTATCTTACTCATTTTCGCCTTCTCTTCGTTGCATGCTATGTTGTTTCAGATTTTGCTAATGATTTTCTAAAAATTAATATTATCAATATTTTTAAAAATATATTTCTTTATAGTACAGCTTATAACATGCTATCTGCTGTTCAGTATCTCTCTGTATAATGATAAACAAATACGACAATTATGGATTTCATTGTACAATTTTTAATATTGTGACAGTCACACTATTTCAATTGGTCGACGTCTGGGTGTCAGTGTATTAAAGGCTGCCACACCATTAGGAGAAATACGGTACCTATATAAAATATTACAAGCGTTGCCTTAAAAAATACGAAAATAGAATTGAAAAATGCGCACGCTCAAAAGGGTTACAAACTGTCATAATAAATCTTTAAAAGCATGGAGCTAACATTGTCGCTCAAAAAATATTGGAAGCATTATATGTTGTACATTCTGTGACATCCTTTTATCACAAGAAGTTTGTTTAGTTCGTCGAAATTAAGTTATATTAAAAATTAATTAAGTTAAATTATCGTATACTCAGTTTTAACAAAACAATTGTGTACAAATACTAATATCGTCTTTACGCAATAATTCTATGTATGAATGATAATTTTTATAAATTTACAAGTAATCAACCAAAAATAATTTAGTAATAATTTGTTTAATTCGCATAACTATTCCATTAATATGTATATCACTTTGCTTATAATTATCGCTTATAATTATTTCGGTTTTGTACTTTCGCTGTTAAATAGATTCGACTTCATCATAAATCCAGTTTTTTTTGTTTTTTTTTTTGTTTTTTTTTTCTATCATGGTAATTTAAGGCAGCGAGCTGGCAGAAATGTTAGCATGCCGGACGAAATGCTAGTCGGTATTTCGTTTGCCTTTTACGGTCTGAGTTCAAATTCTGCCGAGGTCGACTTTGCCTTTCATCCTTTCGGGGTCGATAAATTAAGTACCAATTGCATTCCGAGGCCGATCTAATTGACTGGCCCCCTTCCCCAAAATTTTGGACCTTGTACCTAGAGTAGAAAAGATTGTCATGGTAATTTGCATGCAGTGTGAAATATGTTTTGTTTTTTTTTATATACTTTGGTATGAAAAGTATTATAATGAATTTACTTATTCGAAGTTAAAGATCATATTTTGTACATTTTCAAATGTTTATATTAAGAACTCGGCTTAATAATTATCGTGACATCGTAATTCACACATGGGTCTCTTTTCGTTTTAAAATGCCACAGAATGTACAACCTATAGAGATTCCAATATTTTTGAGTAACGACGCTAGCCCCCTACATTTTAAGGTTTATTATGACATTCTGTAACCCCTTTGAGCGAGCACATTTATCATTTCTTACAAAATATGTACCCTACAAAAAGTTTTGAGTAATCCTTCAGCTTAATGTCAAATACTTTTTATTCGACATTATATCACATACACGCACGTACCTATTTATGTATATATGTATCATATACAAAACGATATTATTTTCTAATTGCACCTATCTTTAGCTTTTCTGCCAATTAGCCAATATAATTTGTTTCTTAGACGTGTAGCTGAGCTTGATTGCATTATTAACTTATTTCAATTACAACCCTCCCACACACACACATTCTGCTATCATTTTCAACTGCTGTCGTGTTGATACAAGAACCTTCACGGAGAACAGAATCCGTCTCCCTTCTCCGGTGTCTGACTGTTGCTGTTTCCATTCACTTGCGTCATTAATGACGCAGAAAAAGGCGTAGTAATCATCCAGCCATACGTTACCGCAGGTAATAAACCAGAAGCCTTGTGACTTCGTAAGGCGGCTCAGAGGACGACAACACTGAATCAAAAATTACGGGAAACGTATGCTACACTAGTGCGTGACTCGTTGTTTTATGTCCTGAATGCGTAATACGTTGTTTCATTGAAATGATGTGAAAGAAAGTAAAACAATATTGAAATAAAAGAAACATTTGATTGATCAAAATGCATATCAGATTTTAGCCATTTTTATTTCTATAAACAACTTTACATAGAACAAACCACAAACAGGAAATTTTGACAAAAAAAAAAATCGAAGGAAATACAGAGTTAATTATAATGAACTGCACGTTATTCGTGTCAGTTTTTAGTACATCAATAACTCATTGTAGGGGGGGGGGGGAATATCATTAACTGGTATCAATCTTCGTACTTCTTCGAGTTGTTGTACAATGTACTCTCGTTCCACGCAGCAGTTGCGGGCTAGAAAGGGCCTCGTGTCAGGCCTCGCACCAGATGGCTGGACCTGGTTGGGGAGGATTTTCAGAGGCTCGGCGTCACTTTCGAGGATGCAGGGGGGATGGCACGGGACCGCCAGCAATGGAGAGCGCTGGTGGATCTGGTTGGTTCTACGCATGATGACGGCTCTAGGAAATGACCCCATCACTACCTGGAATCGAACTCGGAATCTTGGGGTTAGTAGCCCGCGCTCTTAACCACTACGGCATATGGCGTAGTGGTTAAAAGCGCGGGATACTAACCCCAAGATTCTGAGTTCGATTCCAAGCAGTGACCTGGATAATAATAATAATAATAATAATAATAATAATAACAACAACAACAACATCGAAAAATACCTTAGGAATGGCGAACCCAGGTTCGAAATTTCCCCAAGATACCTGATGAAGGCTGGAGGGTATATCAGCCGAAACGTTGTGTTAACAACAAACAAGATGAGGACAAATATCCGTCAATTGTAAATAATGTAAATAATGTACATAATTCCTCATCTCTTAAATATAGAACTGTTCAGACATTTAGATTAGAACTGATTTGTCTTGAAACATGATAAAATATTTCTCACTTAAGCATAACGGATATCTAAATGTCAATGCATTGAACCATATGACCGTTCTGGACCTAGTTTTACGAGATTTCCTGGGGATATTTTTTTAGTTCTCACATAAAGGATTTACTCTAAGGACTCGATACTCCTAAAGACATCTTTGTAGTTAGTGAGGCCGCATTGGAGGTCACTTCATCAACTGTTAACGAGGAGACTCGCCTATCTATATTATGAATTACATTCTTAAAATGTGCGGAATTTGAACTCAGAACGTAGCGGCAGACGAAATACCGCTAAGCATTTTGCCCGGCGTGCTGACGTTTCTGCCAGCTCGCCACCTTAATTTTGACCGGCCACTCACTTGGTAACATGGTTTGTGAAGGAAATCATCTTGTTTTGTTCATCGTCTTTTAAATCTTCGGGTCTTACAGATTTTATTTTCCCCAGATATCCGGATAATATGTAGCGTGTGAGCTAAGGATCTGCGTTCACTCCCCCAAGATCCCAGGTTCAGCCATACTTTGTTCCAGACGGGTTGGTATGTATCCTATTGCTCCTATTATAATTGGTATGAGCGAAGGCCCGTGGTTTAGTGGTTGGGATATTTGGCTCACGATCGTAAGGTCGTGAGTTCAATTCCTGGCGACATGTTGTGTTCTTGAGCAAGACACTTTATTTCACGTTGCTCCAGTCCACTCAGCTGGAAAAATTAGTTGTACCTGTATTTGAAAGGGCCGCCCTTATCACATTCTGTGTTACGTTGTATCTCTTTGAGAACAATGTTAAGGGTCCGCGTGTCTGTGGAGTGCTCAGCCACTTGCACATTAATTTCATAAGCAGGCTGTTCTGTTGATCGGATCAACTGGAAACCTCGTCGTCGTAATCGACAGAGTGCTAGGATGTGTGTGTGTGTGTATCTGTGCATGTGTGTGTAGTGGGTGTGCATATATGTATTCATGTATGTATGTATGTATGTATGGGGTTAAGATGTTTTACACGAGTAAATTTATATTAAAAAACAAATAACAGAAAATACCTTTGAGATATTTATATAATGAATAAAAACTGGAAAACATTTACATTTTTATCACAATATGCTTCCGGTTTCAATCGTTTAAAAAGATGACGTAGCCATGCTCAAATAAAAGGTAAAATAAATTGAAATGAATTAAATTAAATTAACCTTTAGTGTTTCTTTCCCTTCTGTTTTTTTGCTGAGCTATGATGGTCTCAGTAGCCACAGGAGTGGCTGTCAATAGTAGCAGCAACAGTGATTGTTCACAGCAATGTCAGTTGCTATAACTATTAGCCTCAGTTGTCGTCTCTGCCACAGTTATTTAGAAGTGATTGATATTTGGCTGTGAAAATTGTTTCTTCGTTGATGCGTTGTGTTGAGTTGTGTAATCGCTAAATTGATATAAGGAAAAAATCATAAAACTTAGTTGATTCTTGCTTGCAAAGGTGTCTACATAGTCAATGACTTCTATTAGATTGTATTCCTGTATTGTAATTTATGATCTACGTAGAGTCATGCGTTGTCTTAAGATAAACCGGATCCTCCGGTTTGTCCTACGTAATTTTCTCCACGTCCTGAGCATGTAACTGCGTAGATTGGATGCACAGGTGAAGTCATTTTTTTTTTGTGAAAAGTTGTCCCTGTTTGGAACGGATCTTTGTACATACATACATACATACATACATACATACATACATACATACATACCCTGTTACTACTGTTTAAATTCCTGTCTAAATTCCAACCAGAGAAACATGTATGTTTGTACGTGAGTACGCATGTTATGTATGTATGTATGTATGTATGTATGTATGGCTTGAGATTTAAGTTCTTAATGGAGTTCAAGCCGACTGCTAACAAAGTGACAAGACTTTTTGAGTCAAGAAATTCCCGGGGTTTGTAAATATGTGGGCGAGTTAGTGTGTGCATACATGTAGGAGTATGCACCTGCACTTATGTCTGAGCAAATAAAAAACAGCAATACAACGAGATAGCCATGAACAATGAATTTCAAGCCACGACATTCAAGTCCTCAAGCACATATGACATAATCACGTGAAGCAATTGATTATAAACTGCAGACGACTCATCAAAACAACAGACGTGTTTTGCAAACGTTTGTTTCATTGGCAATGACTTTCGATGAATATAATGCATGAGAACGCAACTGGTACAATGGGCTGCATACGGCCTACATAATAGTTGTTGAAAAATAAAAGAAAAAGAAAAAAAGAATGAACAGGCGATGAACGAAGAAAATTATATTGATCTTTTCAATTCCCGATGTACATACTGGAGTTGGACAAAATTATGGTAACACAACTTTTATTTACCCTTTTTTTTTCTGTTGGCGATATGACAAATTCAAAACTATTCTAGTCTGTATATATAAGTTCGTATGCATTGTGTATGCCGTGTATTCTGTAATTATAATTGTTTTCTTTTTCTTCATTTTTTTTTTTTGCAGATATTTATATTAAAGTTAAAATATGTGACGTCCGTGCGTACATGCGTGCACAGGCTCATGTGTTTGTGTGTAATTCTACATATACATAGATATATACCTCTGTGTGTGTGTGTGTGTGTGTGTGTGTGTGTGTGTGTGTGTGTGTGTGTGTGTGTGTGTGTGTGTGTGTGTGTGTGTGACGAAAGAAGTTTGACAAGTAAACTAAAATAATAATAATAATAATAATGATAATAATAATAATAATGATAATAATAATAATAATAATAATAATGAATCGAAGATCAGATAAACAGTGCGGTGTTATTATCGGCAAAATGACCGTCCCAAAATATATCTGTTTCAACAAACGATTTCACATCAAGAATCTTGCAAAACGAATACACACACACACACACTCACACACACACATGTATGAAAAGGAATGTCATTATCAAACGACGAGAGAATATTTACTTTCTTAAAAATGGCACAATATAACGGTAATCCGGTTCAATTGTCTGGACATACCCAGTTCAGTTCCCCTTTGTATTCCGGACAGATGACCGTATAACCAGCTAGGCAGTAGACTAGCTATTCTGGGATTCCTGCGCCGTGACAGTTAATGGGGCTACTGTAATCGGGTATAAAGAATGCAGTGGAGAGGTTGGGGAACCTGTGTTGAAGATGTGGAAGGTATTAGGGAGAGATAGAGAGGAGAGATGCGATTTACATCGAGTGACGGACCTCATCTTACGTCGGGGTTTTAGTCGGTTTTATAGTGTTTAAAAAACTTTTATATCAATCACTATACTTAATCTGCAATGTTTGCAGTCGTGTATGCTTGTCAAGAGCAGGGCTCATTAGCCACCAACGGAGCCGCAAATGCAACATATAAGTTAGTCATAGAGCGCACAATGTTCCTGAAGGTCGGCAATGGTCTTCCTCGGTCACGAGTGGACGGCCATCATGTATGTATGTATGAATGTATGTATGTATGTACGTACGTACGTACGTATGTACGTATGTATGTATGTATGTATGTATGTATGTATTTATGTATGTATGTATGTATGTATGTATGTATGTCATTATTCAGTTTTATTTCACGATTTCTTGCCAACAGAGAAGGAGCAGGTTTCTAATCTAGATCCAAGGCTACTTCGTTGGGATTTCAACATCAACGGGGTATATTTCCATGTATTTATGTATGTATGTATGTATGTATATGTATGTATGTATGTATGTATGTATGTATGTATGTATGCATGTATGTATGTATATGTATGTATGTATGTATATGTATGTATGTATGTATGTATGTATATGTATGTATGTATGTATGTATGCATGCATGCATGTATATTTGTATGTATGTATGTATGTATGTGTATGTATGTATGTATGTATGCATGCATGTATATTTGTATGTATATATGTATGTATGCATGTATGTATGTATGTATGTATGCATGCATGTATGTATGTATGTATGCATGCATGTATATATATTTGTATGTATGTATGCATGTATGTATGTATGTATGTATGTATGTATGCAAGTATATTTGTATGTATGTATGTATGTATGTATGTATGTATGTATGTATGCATGCATGTATATTTGTATGTATGTATGTATGTATGTATGTATGTATGTCTAGTAGTCACGTCCTTCTTTTTCTGGCTACAGAAAAACATACCGAGGAAATGTACAAAGTTTAATTGTAACGTTCGGGCGATGAAATGAAAACAATTCCAGGATTACAATTAAGAGTTACTTCCCTTACGTCGCTGTTGCTATTTAAGTCGCCTGTTACTAATCCTATTATAAAGGTTTTCTTATGTCCCATTGAATGTAACAAATCATCAGTTGTATAAACAGATTTCAAGAGGAATCTATTGTTATTCGATTTAGATGATTTAGATGCAGGCAATAAAGTCGATGTGAAAGCAATAAATGTAGTTTAAAAATCAATTATTGTCATGACACTAGCTAAAAAATAGCGATTTGGCTATCTACCTATTAGTTCTTTCTCGTATGACTAATTGTTCGCAAAATATTAAATTTCCTTTAAAACAGACCCAGATTAATGTTACTCTATTCTTTTCAGTTAACTTTTTAAAACCTACTCTTCAAACACAGTATTTAGCAGAAGAATAGTTCCATGCGTCTTATAGTTGATATGAAACGAACAATTCAACGTTACTTTATAGCCTGCAGTCTGCAATCATATATCTTCTTCATTTCAGTATTGGCAATCTATAAGTCTTTCCTTTTATTATATTCTCTATTATACTTATGCACATTTTTTTCTTGCAACCTGATATTTTCTCTTGTGACTCATCACTTTTCTTTTCTGTTATTTCATTTTACAAAACGATCGCTGTATTATAGGTTAGCTCTAGCTGATCCCCTGCCAGAAACGGGCTCCATTTAAGTAGACCGCACGAAAGAATTGTCTGGTTTAAATTAGAGGATTAGGAAAAAGAAAAGAAAAATGTAGAACATCGGACAAAATGTATTTCTACATTTAGTGATATCTTTTTTACATTTCGGATTCAAGTCCTGCCATGGGTGAGTCTGCTTTTTATCTACATATCTGGACGCTTCCCTTATAATTTGATAACCTTCTAGAATGGTGCTCATAGAAGGGACAAATAAGGACAGACAAAGGGATTAAGTCGATTACATCGACCCCAGTGAGTAACTGCTACTTATTTAATCGACCCCGGAAGGATGAAAGGCCTAACGATTCTACCCGCTTGCACCCTTTATAGGAATATTAAATCAACCCTACTAGATGCCTTGATCTCCCTACTCCTTGCTGAAGTTGTAGGGACACTGTCATGACATACAGTGTATCTTGGGCAGTTTCAGATCTAGCGTAGCCCATTTCTTTCCAGATTTGACAACTGATTTCTTCCAGAAATAGAGATATATATACCGATAAACAGATAGAATGAAAGAAGAGTATCGACCTATATACAGTTCTACTACTTTATTTATCGATTACTTTATTTTATCTATCCTGAAAGGAAAATTTGAGCTGGTCAAGATTTGCACTCAAAACGTGGAAGCCATGACTAAATACATTTTATCCAATGACTTAACGATTTTGCCAGCCGATAGTAGCCAGCTAAGTGCAGAGCTCGATTTAATCACTGATATCCTCCCACTATTTCATGACATTGTGCCTATATTACAAATCATTATTTAAGTAACTGACAGATATTTTAAGACCTGAAGCCTCAAGCAAATTTTATAGTATATAATTGAACGATATACATGAGAAAATATTTATAAAGTAATAAAATCATTTCAGATTATCGAGATAAGAACAGAAAAGGAAACAGAATTGTCAAAATGGAAATTTTCTAAGTACTTCAATAAAACAAACCGGCGAATCATAAAACTGACACAAAAACAGTTATATGTTTAATACTGAAATAGAATAGTTAATAGACTTAGCTAATTTAATTACAGGAAATTGAAAGCCTGTAAGACCTCTTATATTCTGGCAAACATAAATTAGAAAGCAAGGAAAAGAGAAAAACAAATCAAGTATATTAGTTAATCAAAGATGCTTTTTTTACAAGATATAGTCGTCTGGATATCACCATCACGTAATTCTGGGATCAAACCCACTGTACTTAACGTTTGGTGTGGGTCTTTTTACCATAGCTGCAAATCGATGAAATACTTGTGACTGAAATTTATGTGGAGCACACAATATGTGTCCGTACAAATCTAAGCTAAGGTATCAAATGTGTGCTAATGGATTCAGCAAACGAACCAGTTATCCTTATGTATAACTGATTTGATTCTTTTTCATGTTTAAAACTAAATAATAAAGGTAAAAAAAGACTCTGACAGAGGTTTACTGAGAGTAGCCACATCTCACTCAAATCATATCTTGACAAATTTAACGCAAAATAGTATTGTTATTATTATTATTATTATTATTATTATTATTATTATTATTATTATTATTATTATTATTATTATTATTATTATTAATAATAATAATAATAATAAGAAGAAGAAGAAGAAGAAGAAGAAGAAGAAGAAACAGCAAGGATTATCAGGAGCATTCTAAACACTTGAAAGACTGCTGAAAACGTGTAGATAGCTAAGGTTATCCACATAAGACCGACCTTGATCCGAACCAAAATGATTATAATGGTTTCAAATTTGGCACAGGGCCAACAATTCGATTACATTGATCCCAATGCTCAACAATCCTTATAAAAATAATAATGATTTCTTTATTGACCACGTGTTTATGTGTATGGGTGTGTGTCGTTGTGAGGGTTTGCATATAAGCAAGCTTAACATAAAGGAGGAAAAAGATTAATGTGTAATCCTCAATAGGGAGGAGACGTTCGAGGGCTGCTCATGGAAAAACCCCATAAAACCGTGGGTGCCCTGACTTCTGGGGCAGGTCCCTTTTCTCATTTCCTTTTCTCCAATTACAGGTATATGCTCAGGGCAGGTCCATTCACTCGCACAATTCTCGCCATTCTCATCCATCTTTCAGCAACCTTGCTAGAAGGCAACACTTTCCTGTCTACTCTTATTTTCCTCTTCAAGTGAAATTTGACGAAGTTGATCAGGGAATGGCCCCTTTAGTCCCGTCCACCATACAACCTCTTTCGCTTTGGCCACCAGGCATATAAAGACAGCCTGCCCTTCCCGGGTAAAGGAAGGCGGCGGGGCAATCTTCACGATGGATTCAGTTGACAGCCAGATCCGTCCCACGGGCGACAGCAAGTGTTCGACATAACCCTCAAGTCAGCAATATTCGGACACTGGACGAGAGCATGCAGGACCGTCTCGTCGCCCTGCGTGCATCTCGGACATACTCGACTAACGACACTTCCGTGCCTAAAATGTATTAGATAATATAATCTAAGTTACCCACAGATGAACTGTTCACAGGTGAGATGCCTTTGTAGTGGCGCGAAATTATAGCCGCCATTGAGGAAGTACTATTCTGCGCATGCGCAAAGGACTTCACCACCGGAAGCCCCTCGAGTGCGCATGCGTAGTAAAACTAGTACTTAAAGAGTGAGTTTCACTTTCTCAGTGAGTTGAGCGACAGACCTTCTACGTGACAACTCCTCGCTCCTCAACGAAGCACTCTTCACCACGATGCCTTCGATGGTGATAGCTACTTGTTTCTCTGGCAGGCATCAAGGAAGCTCTTAACTTTCCAAAACCAACAACTTAATCAGCGGCTGTTAAGCTGAGTGACACAGGATTTGTATAACCAAGCATCATCAAAAATAAAACTTATTTTTATTATGTTGTTAAATTGTTCTACTGTTTCTTAATATATAATTATGTTGAAAGGTGATAGAGAGAGACTAATGTCTCTATGACAACTATCAAACTTTTACACCTTTTATGATATTAGAGTCGGTTTGGAAGGAGTATTGATGTTGACAAAGTTAGTCTGGGGAGTAGGGAGAGGAAGAGAGTTTGTGTGGAAGTGTATGAGTTGGGGTGAAAGTCGATACGGAGGGATAGATAAATAGATAGATAGATAGATAGATAGATAGGAGAGCGAGGGATAGATAACAGGAATGGGGGAGGGATGGAGGCGGAGGTTAGAGATGGAGAGAGACGAGGAAGAATTGATCTGGTGGTATTGATGGGAAGAGAGAAGAGGAGGTAAATAGATAGATAAAGAGGGGGAGAGAGAGAGGGAGGAAGAGAAAGAGTTGTTTAAGAGGTATGGATGAGAGAGAGTTGATATGGAGATATTGAGGAATGAGAGTAGATCAGAAGATATTGAACTCAGAGCTGGTTTGAAGATATTGATGAGAGAGAGAAAGAGAGAGAGTTTCAGCGGGTATTGATTGGATAAGAATTGACAGGAGATTTTGATCGGGAAGTGTTTGATCTGGAGGTTTTAATGATGAAAGTGTTGATCCGGAAGTTCTGATGAGTCTTCAGTTGGTCTGAAGGTGAGTTAATCAGTAGCGAAGAGAGGCGAGTGCGGAGCGCACAGGGCGATTGCTTTATGCGTATGTTTTGCTGCATTCAAAGTGATGTTGCATTTATGATAAGGGAAGACCAGTTTGACAACCACAAAAAGCGGCGATCACCCACGCAAAGTCCACGCGTATTTCATGAAGAGGGTTCTGGTCTACCCGAGACGAAACAAAGCAACAACCGCTCATTATTCATAGCTGTGATTTTTCATATGTCTAACGATATTACTATATTAGTTAATTGCTTCCTATGACATACATTCTTTGTGGGAAGAATATTTAATGGGAGGGAAAAAAGCTCAGAATTTTACAGGAATTATATTGCCATGTGTTTGTAATGGGTCAGAAAAAAATGAGTATGCTTACGGCAGACAAACACAAAACACTTTGTTGACGAAGTTCGTCTGAGCTGAAAGCATGTTCAATCGTAATAGCTCACGTGGGTCTGTTTCTATGGTAACCACCGAACGATCTTCTGGGCTGCAGTACTTAACATCATCAATTCATCAATTTATTCGCCTGAATTGTCACATAGAAAACTTAATCTGACTTCCAAACATTACTATTGTAAATGTTGTTGCTGTCATCTTCGTTGTGGTCATTGTTGTTTTAGATATCTCTTCTTCATACTGCATCGATTTTACTTGGGAGAAATTTCAGTTATCACTGACTGATTATTAGTGAATTGTTCGATAAGGCATTTAGTTTCGGTGAACAGTGTTTAAAACCAATGAAACTGATTTTTGCTTTTCATCATCATCATCGTCGTCATCATCATCATCATTGTCGTCGTCGTCGTCGTCGTCGTCATCATCATCATCATTACCATCATCACCACCACCACCACCACCACCACCA
>NC_068981.1:181980748-181982000 GCF_001194135.2 Octopus bimaculoides | reverse complement strand
TTCAGCATCACTATTTCATCATGATTATCATCGTCATCGTCATAATCATAATCATCATCATCATCATCATCGCCATCACCGTCATCATCGTCATCATCATCATTATCAACCCCTGGACATTTCTGTCTCGTGTCCTGGATCTCATAAGGCCGGTTACCCTGTTTCTATTAGCGTGTGAGTGACCGAGGCCACAACATACTGCCTTCCATCGCCGAACAGAACGCCAGCCCGTTTGCAGGATATTCATTTACAGCTTAATTAACTGGAGCAACGTGAAACGAGGTGTTTTACTCAAAAACACAACGCGCCAACCGATCCGGGTATCGAAACCACGATCTTGCGATCGTCGGTGCAACACCGTAGCCACGGGGACGCGCGCCTTCAATTTTTAATCTATCCAGAATCGATAAGTTCGATGATTCTGAAACTGACGAATAACAGACCCTTTACAAAAATAGAAAAACATTAAAAAAAACTTTCAGTTAATGGCGGGGTAAAAGATTTTCTCCCTATATACTGACTGGAAGGAAGTTTAATCTGAAAATACTGATACGATTGGAATTAGTCCAGAGATATTGATAAGTTTTATCTGGAAGTACAGAGAAGACATTTTAATTTGAAGATTTTGATATGGTGAGAGCTGGCCTGGAGGTTTATTGATGTGGTGATAGCTAGGTTTGGAGATTTTTATGGGGCAACAGCGTTTGGTGCCGAGATATTGATGTGATGGATATGAGACATTTTGGCACAGCTGTTTTGGCGCCTCTCATTTTGGCGTTGCTGATTCGACGCTGACTTATTTATTATCAGACGTTTTGATGTTTCTCTCATTCTCTCCCTTCTTTCCTCCATCCTTACTCCCCATCCCTTTACCTCTTTTTTTGTATGTGTGTGTGTATGCGTGCGCGTGTGTGTGAGTGTATGTGCGTATATGTGTGTGCGTACGTGTGTGAGAGTATGAGTGTGCTTGCATGTATGCGTAGGTGTATCTGTGTGTGTGCGTGTGTATGTGTGTGAGTGTATGCGCGTATGTGTGTTTGTGTATATGTGAATGTGCGTGGGCGAGTGTGTGTGAATGTGAGTGGGCGAGTGTGTGTGCTATGTGTGTGATCATATTTCCTTTTAAGTGTACCAAGAGAGGGTAAGTGTTAGTGCCAATCGTGTCCAATTAATAAATTTTATTCTCTCTCTCTCTCTCTTTCTCTTTCTCTCAATCTTTCTATTTGCGCGTGTATATTTCTGCACGCGTGCA
>NC_068981.1:181978735-181980175 GCF_001194135.2 Octopus bimaculoides | reverse complement strand
GGTGATGATGATGATGATGATGATGAGGAGGAGGAGGAGGATGATGATGAGGAGGAGGATGGTGATGATGGTGATGATGATGATGATGGTGATGATGATGATGATGAGGAGGAGGAGGAGGAGGGGATGATGATGATGATGATGATGATGATGATGGTGAGGAGGAGGATTAGTCTGGTAGTATTAAACCCATTTCTAATTGTACCTAATTTCAGTAAAAGATCTTCCATCAGAGATCCATTTGTAATTTCTGGCATGTGTTAACCGTAAACACATCAGGTATGTCGAAACTTATTTGAACTTTGTGCACAGTGTTAAAGCTGCTGAGAGAATATTTCCTCATTTCCTCCAAGCCTGTACATCTGGCAACATTTATACCTGACAAACACAGGGTAACGGAAAACAGAAAACGTTACGCGGCCTTATTTTCTCGTACAACATTGATAGTTAAACAATTAACACTGATTTTTTATATCAACTTATAATAATTATATTTATGAGAGAGATGGGCAGCGAAGGTGTCCAGGCGTTCATGTTCCCCCCACAATTTAAATGTAAAAGAATAAGTGAATAAAATGCTCTGTGTGTGCATTTAGGAAGTATTAATGATACAAGATAACTCCTTTGGTTGAAGGAAGAACAGTGTAGACAGGAGTGGCAATGCGTGATCTACTTCAAGGAAGGAGCGGTATTAAAGAGATAAACGTTTTAGTAGTGAAATATTTTAACATCGACGGGAAAGTGTGAATGGAGAGCTAATAACTTAGAAGAATGTTTGAAATAGCATAACGACAATATGACTCACAACAGTGTATTTAAAAAAAAAAGAAAAGAAAAGAAAAAGGAACGGTGATGTAGTGGGAAGAGAATTCTCTGAGGAAGTGCAGAAGAAGGATTATTAATGCAAGCATAAAAAACAGAAAATGGCATTAGCCAGGGTGGAACAGTGAAGAAAATTAATGAGTGAAGAATGTCTTGAAGTCAATCTTTCGTTAAATGCGGAAAAGTTTAAACGATTATGTTTGTAAATTTCGGCGAGAGAAAGGGAGAAAAAAGACTATTGTACATGGGGGAAAATAATAATAATAATAATAATTCGAAGAAAATTTCTCACATTTCAAATATGCTTCCGTTCACGTAATTATTACATAACGTGGTTCGGGCGGTGTCTTTGATATAGTTTTTTTTTTAAATTTAAATTCTATAATACTGACCAAATTGTTGATTGTCTAAGAGAGAAAAAGAGAGAGAGAGGAGGAAGAGAGAAAGAAAGACAGAGAGAGAACCTATTTATTTTGGGAGTAATTTTTGGTACAGATTATGTAAGAAGTCTACGGTAACCATACATTATTGGATAACTTGA
The DNA here is from genome assembly GCF_001194135.2 of Octopus bimaculoides. Taxonomy (NCBI): domain Eukaryota; kingdom Metazoa; phylum Mollusca; class Cephalopoda; order Octopoda; family Octopodidae; genus Octopus; species Octopus bimaculoides. The sequence goes on along the minus strand of NC_068981.1, from coordinate 181,978,812 downwards.
ATGTAACTGACGTTCGATATTTGTGACAAATTGAGCGAAACTATGAAAAAAAACAAAACAATCTTTTATATTTTATT
>NC_068981.1:181969087-181977624 GCF_001194135.2 Octopus bimaculoides | reverse complement strand
AATAATAATAATAATAATAATAATAATAATAATAATAATAATAATAATAATAATAATAATAATAATAATAATAATAATAATAACAATAATAATAATAATAATAATAATAATAATAGTAAATACTTAGCCAACAAAACGGTAACTACGAGGCCGGTCTTTCGACCTGCTATAAATAGCAACTGAATCTTCCTCAAATCATGTAAAAGAAAGACAGGGTGCAATGAATTACGTGGCACTGGATATACTATGTATGGAAAAAAAAAGTGAAAGGATGGTCAGGGCTGGACCGGCTTTTCATCATAAGTCTACTCAATCAGTGCTGACCTGAAACTAAACAACAACCAGCCCCGTCGCCGGACTTAAGTGCCAGAGATGGCTTCAGAATCTTTGGGGTGGGCGCAGGTATGGCCTTGTGGTAAGAAGCTTGCTGCCTAACCTCATGGTTCCAGGTTCAGTCCCACTGAGTGGCACCCTGGGCAAGTGTCTTTTACTAATAGCTTCGGGTTGACCAAAGCCTTGTGAGTGGATTTGATAGACGGAAACCGAAAGAAGCCCATCGTATGCATGTGCGCGCGCGCGTTTGTCTTTGTGACTGTGTTTGTCCCTGCCACCGCTTTACGGTGTGTTTACGTCCCCTTACTTAGTAGTTCAGCAAAAAAAGATCGATAGAATAAGTACCAGATTTAATAAAAATTAGTATCGGGGTCTATTCCTTCGAAGAGGTGCCCCAGCCTAATGGCTGAAGCAAAAGATAAAAGATACTAGGCTTCGTGACAGGCAATGAGTAAATGAACATTACACACACACACACAGAAAAAAGAATCACAGACCATACCTACAGACGCAAAACTACACTTCCAAAGTTATGACGAGTAACACCCCAGTAATAATTATAATGATTACAAATTTTGGCATAAAGCCAGTAATTTTAGATGAGTAAGGAGTCAATTATATCGACTCAGTGCTCAACTGGTACTTATTTATCGACTCCAAAAGACGAAATGTCAAGTTGACCTCAGAGCGTAATGAATCAGAAGAAATGTCGCCAAGAATTTTATTCGACATGTTAACGATTCTACCGATCAGCTGACTTAATCTATGATATAACTCCCGTTCTATCTGTGTGCGAAGATGGAAACTATGAAACATACTCGATTTTTCATGAGCCTCGATTCGTTCTGAAGCATTCGCCAAATAAGAAGGAATCAATATTATTTAATTGTTTCTGATTTGTAGAAAACCATCAATTTTTCGAGGAGGAATTATTGAATAACATCGACCTCAATATGTGATTAGTACTTTATTTTATCAACTCCCGGAAGGATGAAAAACAAAGTTGACCTTGGTGGGATTTGAGCTCAGACTGTAAAGTGCTGCAAGGCATTATTCTGTCAGCTTGCCACCCTAGGAATCAAAATTAATTTGTATCAAAACGTAATAGAAGAAACGCTCCAAAAAACATTTACAAAATGAATTTGTAGCGGTGATTCGTAACCGAACCGCTAAGTAACTGGTTATGCACCACGACTTAACGACAGTAGTTTCATGTGATCGGTCTTTTAAGCACCCAACCAGCGTCAAGCTATCGCGTGATTCTATCTTCCAGACTTTTTCTACTTGTACCCTATATAAAGCTGCTTTTGACGCCTACACTGTTTGCAGAGCATTGAGACCGGCCGATCCATTCTCTCTTCCACTATGTAATTATTGCTGATATTATTTGTAGAAGACCAACACAGCTAAATTCTTTAAGCAATAATAAAGCCATCTGTTAAATGTCGGGGTCATCAACCAAGAAAATACTTTTCAAGTATTAAGTTATGGCTCTTTAAGTTTTGAGTTCAAACCACGCCAAGGTCAACTTTCCTTTTTATCTTACTTGGGTCGATTTAATCGACTCTAATCCTTCTCTAAATATGAAGATTGTTTTGTGCCTAAGTTAGAAATCGATATTTTAAACTGTGAAAAGAGAAAAAAATGCAAGTCTGGCGTCATTTCGCAATTCTAACAAAATTTGAAACATACTTTGCAGTGAGGAACTGAAAATTGAAAAAATAATAACTGGTTAGTTTCGATATCTTTTAGGATATTGATTCAACTGAAGATCCTATTTTCAATGTGAGTCTTCATATTTCAATTTAATTCAAAGGCGACGAGCTAACAGAATCGTTAACACGCCAGACAAAATGCATAATGTTATTTCTTTCGGTTTTACGTCGAAATTTCAATTTCCGTCTAAGTCGATTTTACCTTTCATCCTTTCGAGGTCGATAAAAAGAGTACTAGTTGAGGACCGGGGTCGACGTAATCGACTACCACCCCAGAAATCAGTCATTTTGTGCCCAAATTGAAATATTTCAATTTAATGCACGATTCTGTAGCGAGACCAATTTGTATTATTGCTTACTTAGGAACATTAAGTTTGGTTTTAAACAGGCTCACCACGCTAATCTGTTGTGATTGGATAAAATGCATATCATATGACTTATTGGACATTTATTGAGCTCTGTGTTGTGATTAGTTGAGTGTTGCGCGGGAATTGGATCGAAGGTCCAATCACGTTGCGCGTAAAATTGAAAAAATAATAAACTGATTAATTTCGATATTTTTTTAGATATTGATTTAACTGAAGATCCTATTTTCAATGTGAGTCTTCATATTTCAATTTAATTCAAAGGCGACGAGCTAACAGAATCGTTAGCACGCCAGACAAAATGCATAATGTTATTTCTTTCGGTTTTACGTCGATTAATCCTGTATGTGTCCTGGAGCCTCTTTTTCTCCGTAAATTGGTGCGACAAATTATTTACGAGTTAGAGGAGTGAGAGCTTTCATTGAGGCGAGCTTGCAGGTCCTACTGTCCAGAGAAGAATTGATATCTAACGGAGCCCATGGCAACCAATGACGATCCTAGCTGAATTATCAAAACGATGGATGAACAACAACCGACAGAACTTGTAATATTTCTAGCTTTGATCCACTGTACCACTTTACGAAAGACTAAAGTCCCAATGTTATTTTAAAGTTGTTTTCTTTTGTTACTTATACAAATGAACACGCAAAATATATTATACAATGATATTCATGATTCTTTAGTAAAACCAGGGAGGTTTTTCCTCGTAAATATTCACCTTAGTCCACTTATCTCATGCCTATATAAACAGTTCACGCTTACTTTAACTGTTTACTAGTCATGCTCAATTATGAGGCTGCTATATATTTGCCTTCATTCCTGGTGTTTCAAGTTAAACCGTTTTTAGTCGATTTTCAACAAATTTTCCAACTTTTAATCTTTACCAGTGTATGAGTGTAGCTTGGATATTTGTGCTATGTCGTGACTTAAACTTCGCAATTTGTCGAATCGGTTTCGAGCCTATATCGTTTTTCCTTTCCTTTCTCATCGTGGAAGCTGAAATATTGAGTTGATTTCATGTTTACTTTTCTTTTTCTTTATTTTCACTGAGTCGTATATCAATCTCTACTTTGACAAGCTTTTTTTCTTCTTCTTGGGCATTTGACCTTCGTTTTGAATATCACGGACTAAATCTGGCTTTGCACAAATAATACACAAACGGAAAAAAAATCTCAAAATTTAACAGTGCTAATGGAAAGTAGCAGGTAAAATTTCAATTTGTCATATCCATAACCAGTTTCATTTCACTTTTATCAATAATACCCTTAAACAAAATGCATCTCCGTCACGCAATACCCTTTCCTTTCTCCTCTGTGACTAAATAAACAGGAACTGAATACCGGATATCGTTCGAGGTAGTTGCTAAGAGAAAGTTCTAGAAAGCTTTCATTTTGAAATTAACAGCAATAGCAAAAATCAAAATGAAGGGGGATATTGCGAATGTAAACTAATGCTCAGTGACAAGCGTAAAATAAACATTTCTAACGAAATAAATGGTGATAATGACGCACTGTATGAACAGAGTCTGTTTTCGTTCCGACTCAAAACAAGAAAAATAGAGCACATCACAAAAATGAGTGCAGTTATGGCAAATAGTTCCACTACACAATATTCACATGCTGCATTAATCATATTTACAAGAATGAACAGAGTTGATATTCTTGTAAAATTTTCATGAGAAATTTGGCAAAATATTGTGGCTGGGTGTAAGAAGGTTGCGTCCCAGCCACATGGTTCTGGATTCAGTCTCATTGCATGGCATTGTGGGTTCGTACAGGAATCCCCACTCAGGTAAAACTTCTAACGGTTTTTACTAAGACCATAAGGCAGAGTATCCAGTCTCACAAAGATTTTGGGTTGCGAAAGAGCGCCTTGAAAGGTCGGGTAGAAGTCTACCATTTGCATCATCTTGATAATATATTACCGTCTAACTGTCGTCTTTGCTTCGGGAAATACCTGGCTAAATTGGAGAACATGCTCTTTCCATTCCTGCGGAAGATATAGACTCTGCTTAGTACTTGATCGATCTGTTTCCTGTGTCCACTCGGCGGAGATCTCGAGATGATGTTACTGACAATGCGAAAGTACAAGCTAAGGTTGACACTCTTGCAGATATTCCTAGAATATTGCAACGACGATGACGGTGGTGAAGTACTAGAAAAACTGACCCAGATTAGAGTTGGATGTACTGATCTAGGTACTCATTTCAACCAAACCCAATCAGTAGGAATTCATAGTACGGGTTCTACTATTCATCCTTTCGATCGCTGAATGCAAAACATGGTTCCCAAGACTTCCGTTTGAGTGATGTTCCTGAGTCATCATCTCGCCCTTGTACGCCAATCAGCCATAAGGTTACTCATTTACGACTAAATGGACTAGATCAAGGTGAAACGAAGTGTTTTGCCCAAAAACACAATGCACAGCCGGTCTAGGAATCGAAACCATGATCTTTCAGTCGTAAGTGTAGCACCCTAACCATTAGGCCATGCACCTTTACACATTATCGGATGGCTGTTGATTCTCTCGAGTTCCTCCGCCCTTTTATTGAAAATCCAGTAGAAACATCACACCATATAAGTGAAACACTAGAGTGTAGTAGTAGTAGTAGTAGTAGTAGTAGTAGTAGTAGTAGTAGTAGTAGTAGTAGTAGTAGTAGTAGTAGTAAACGAAAATCCAGAGAAGATGACTCAGAATTTTGGAGTTGCAATAACTCTTCATGGCAATTTTCTCCATATCAATTGTATCAGCAGAATGCAGAGCATTGATACAGGCACTGGATAATGTATCTGATACAGAATTTTCAGCGCGTTCGATATAACTAATGTCTACAGTAAACTGTGAAATATAACCAAGGCGTCTGAACACTGTTGGGCAGTATTTATCCATTTTGGATTGCAATGCGTAAATTAATGGTTTATAATCAGTATAATTGGTAAAGTTCGTCCTTCTAAGAAGCGGTAAAATGTTTCACAGACAAATAAACTGCCAATAACTCTCATTCGAAAGTACTGTACCTCGTTTCAGCTAGCTTGAAACGCTTCGAAAAACAGAAAGAACTTCCCAAGAATTTTGGATAACCTGTTGCAGTACTCCACCGATTCCAACGTCAGATGCATCTATTATCAGTGATAGAGGAGCATCTAGTACCGGATGGGCTAGCAGGGTAACTGTAGTTAATTTTTCTTTAATATCATTAAAATACTGCAAGTCTGTCGGAGTTAAATAGTTTCTTTTTTGTTTCGTTTTGTTTTGTTTACAATTAAATAGAGGCTCTGTTAGTGGAGAAATATAGTCTCTGTACAGTGCGAAATAAAAATCTTCTATAGAAGTTAATAAGACCGAGAAATTCTCGCTACTTCCTTTATGATGTAAGAACAGGAATATTTGTACTTTTTCCTGTAACGGCCGAATTCCATCACCAAAAACTTGATAGAAGAAACGCTTCAAAAACATTTACTGGGGTTAATTACGATGCCATATTGTGATAACCTAGTAAAAAGTTGCTCCTAATGCTGTCCATGCTGCTCTTTTGTAGGACTGGCAATCAACAAGTTCATATAAGCAAAAGCAAAATCTAAACCACAAGTGATTTTGTCAGTAAAATCTCTGGAAGGTACTAGCAGCGTTCCTAAGACCAAAATAAATTCGAATAGCCCAAAAGGAGTTGTTATAGTTGTTTTAGGAACATCGGCAGGTTCTATAGAAATCTGATTGTATTATAGTCGCGTACTAAATCGGTTTTCGAAAATATCGATTTAGTCGTATGTTCAGTTAAGGCATTCAGTCGTCTGTAATATCAACAGGGATGCCAATCACCCTCAGATTTCTTGGGAACCATATGAAGAGGAGAAGACCAATTACTTCAAGAAGGTTGAATTATCTCTAGGTCCAACATAGGGCTAAATTCGTTCTTTGCTATTTTTGGCTTGTCAGCAGTGAGTCGTCTCAGTTGTGATGAAATAAGAGGTCCCTTGATGATGATATGATACGGAACGGAGTGTATCGGTCTGTAATTATCAAAAACAGTGCGAGTGATGTCAGGAAATTTCTCAAGAATCGTGTGATAACGATTAGATGTCTATTAGATGTTGAGGGTGCCAAGAAAAGAGGGCTGACCAATGGCGGCTCGTGTATAGGCATTGCGGAACTGCAACACCCCCTATTTTCACTCGATATTATCGATAACATTCAATATAATGAATCCTTTTTTCTTTAATTCTTTCTTTATACTTGTACGTTATATAATCCTTACACTTAATGTCAGTAGCCATGCCCTAGTTTATGAAAAAGAATACAAAAATCCTTGTATAGAACTATGCGCGTCACAGTGTCTGGCTGTTGTGCACATGCTCACATGACCGAGGTAGGAAGCTTCACGCTAGGGAGAGCGAGACTGTCGTTCACGCAGTGTCTATCCCGGTGTGCTGGTGAAAGGTAGTTTTTCTTTTTGACTCTGCGTCTGTTGTGCTTAAAAACGTATTTATATTCTTGAATGTGATAAAGTGTAGAATTTGATTATTATCCTGATTTCAGCTTCAGTGTTGCTGCCAGGATTTGAAAAATAGGGCACATTCCCCTCCCTCCTTATTTTGTAATTTAGGAGGGATTTTTGAAAAACAAGGGGGAATTCGCGGCGATGTTCAGTGAACAAATTAAACACACTACCTGGCAGTGGCTAAAACGCAAATCGATCAAGTTTATGTATAAATTTTCTTTTTACATGTTGGTTTCCTTTTACACAATATTAAAACAACGGCTAAAAATTTTCTGAAGCAGTACCCCCACTAATTTTATCTACGAGCCACCACTGGGGCTGACAATAGCAGGTTTACTGTATATACCTTGACCGGACAAATCGGTTTCCAAATCTATCTGTCTTTTATGTCTACAAGAAGACCAAAATGATGCAGGAAGTCAGCACCGAGAATAGGATATGGAAGATCCACAATTCTAAAGATCCACTTGAATTCACGCTGCAAATTAAGATCCAGCGTCATAGATTTTTTTACCGTATATGTAAGGTTATCACCGCTGCAAGCTGCTCCTATATCTACTAGGAACCGATGTTTGGAAATGGTATGACAGACAGAAAAAAACCCCCAGACTTATCGAAAACTGCCAAGGGATTTAGTTGCGCTTAATCGCTGGTGACGCCTTTTTCTCATGATTGAGTAGACGATCTAAAATAACATTGTTAAATGCATTTGTGTGCATTAACACCAAAACGCTTATGATACCCACAACTCTTTGTAGGTCTCCTACGAGGACTGAATGAACAGTTTCTTTAAGTCTGCTGACCACGAGAATTCGAGCACCTTGAAAATCGAGGAAATTCCAATTCCGCGAATCTATCTGTCAGAACCTGAATTTTGTCTTTAGTCGTCTTACAAAAAAATCACCAGTTCAGAGGAAATGGAAGAGACGAAAGTAGAAGAGCAAGCATCTGCTTTAGAAGTGTTGGAAGAGGAAATATCCATTACAGTTGCCATATCTAGGCGCTCAAATGAAATGATATGAAAAGATTAAATACTGGCTGTTCCAGTGATCTCGAGAAAGCTCTGGATAAAATTCTCTCCGAAATCAAACATTCGAAAGAAGAGAATTTCCTCGGTGTTGAAAGTTGGTTTTCACTATTATTTAGCGCAGACGAAAAATACAGCTAACCTATTACTAGCATTATAATGTTACAGCTTAGGAGGTGGGGATTTGCGGTAGTAAAAGCTATGAGTTGCGGCATCTTCCCACCTTTGGTCTTTCACTCGCTGTGGTTGGTAATGGTGACGAGTTGATTTTCAGGAGACAGATGAGTCGGCTCACTATTGTTGCGGCTTTTGCTGGTTTTTCTTGAGTCGAACATCACCAAATGTCAAGAAGACGAACAGCAGTTGCCACCTGGCCTTTTCTTGAATCGAAAGTCTCCAAGGTGGTACGCAGTGGGACTGAAACCAGAACCATGTAGTTAGGAAGCAAGCTTCTTACCACACAGCTACGCCTGCACCTATCTATCTATCTATCTATCTATCTATCTATCTATCTATCTATCTATCTATCTATTTGTCTGTCTGTCTGTCTGTGTATATTTTTCTTGGGATTCTAATTTTGGTAAGGGATTGTACTTTAT
>NC_068981.1:181966053-181968976 GCF_001194135.2 Octopus bimaculoides | reverse complement strand
ACACACACACACACACACACACACACACACACACACACACACACACACACACACACACACACAGAAGAAACGAAAGAGTTTTGAAGAATTTGTGAAAATAATTTCAGCCAAAAACTTGAAGCTTAAATTTTCGGTCCATTGGCCATTTTTCGATCTTGTGTCATGAACTTCAGTTTCCAGTGTTTGTTTTTGCTATTTGTTTCTTGTATGGAAACAGATTGTTTTTTTATGTGGAAATGATCAGTCAATATTATTTATTAGCTGTCCTTCGCTCATAGATCAACTGTATTCATCTATCAAGTTACCGATAAAAAGAGACCACAAAAGATAAAAGATCCGGCAGACTATTCGTCCCCACGAAGCCTTTTACATTCACAGTCTATTCGTCTCAGGAAACACTTCATACAGGACACCCTCAGGAAATTGTAACTTAGACGCAACATCAAGTTTTGTTACGACTGTTAATTCAGTTTTTTTTAGGTCCACATGCACACACACAGTCAAAAACTGCTTTTAACAAGTACCTAAATACGCACATAATTATTCGTATGCACTTAGGAACATTTGTGATTTTGATATACTTAACTGCGAACAATTAACTCAAATATTTTAATTATACACAGCTAATATTATACAAAACGTTCACAGATAATTAGTGATATATACCGCAGATTTTTCTTCTCTGGGACATTTTAACTGCCCTTCTCTTTTAATTTTTCGAGACATTTATTTGACTTTTCGGGTCGGGAGTGACCTCGTATAAGTTTTGTAAGCAGCAATAAAAAAAATATCCCTTTGACGCCGGACATCTCCGCAAAAACAAGAAAGACATTTTGGAAATGATTTTCACAGAAGGGGTGATTCTGTCTCCTAAACTGCTGAAGAGACGGAAGAGACAAAGATAAACTGAAGAGACAAACTGCCGAAGAGACAAAGATAAACTGAAGAGACAAACTGCCGAAGAGACAAAGATAAGTGATCTCTTATTCGTCTCTCTGACCAACGTAGAATATGTCGCACTAATGAATGTGAACTGAGGTCGACTGGAAGCAAGGTCAACGACTTCAAGTTACGAATACAAATGTGGTAACCACATGAGCATGGATAGGGTGGAGGCGTGGGGTGGTCCGCCTGGGCGGCTTTTTATGGAGGCGGTACTTTTGGGTGTGCTGTGTAAGCCTGCGCAGGCTATTGGGACCGGGTTAGGGTGGTAAACTCAAGTGCTATCTTGAGCGGCACACACTTTAGCTACGTCACTGGACAACCATCAGCGACTAGGTTTTCTCATCTTTTTTTAGAATCGGTCTGCATTGGGAAGCGATGTGGCAGTGTTGTCTCAGAAAGGTTTGATCTCCAGGTACTGATGATCTTCCAGGACTCAGACAATAAGACGGTAGAGCTGCAAATGAGCAGTTCTAAAACACGATGGAACCAAAGCCGTTCGATGGACCCTGATTGCAAAGCCATGATGTAGAAATACATTCACAAATCGATGCTTAGTAGGCTTGGCCGTGCGTGTGCGCTACTCGATTTCAAATAAATGTATGCGACTCTCCAACGTTTTTTTTTTTTTTTTTGCTTAACTGTTCTGGGCGAACGGGAGAAATCAGTAGACTTTAGTGTCTTTTTCAATGATTTTCGTCAGTGGAAAACGTGAAGTACTCCCAAAAGTCGGTAACAGCAGTTGAGATACATGTGATAAGTGGTTCTATAAAGAGTAAACAACTCAGTGAGATTTACGCACATGCACCAGATATTTCGATGCATTATCAGACGTCTACTACAACTGGCAGTTATACAGGATAATTCCTAGAATTGTGAAACCGGAAGTGATAGAGATGCCGAGGAAGGAAACGGTCAAAGGCTACGTAATTATTTCCGATCAATTTACTGAATGCAGATTTTAAGATTTTTACCTAAGGGACTAGAAAAGAAATTAGTTTGTCGTCGTTAATGTGATCGGGGAAGCACTGAGCTTCACTTTCCCGAACACATGTTCACTACAACTCCTACCCCATACAATACATTGTTGAGAGGGTGGGTGACAAACCTAGTTCCAGTGAGGCCGTGATCAGTTTCGACCAATCGAAAGACCTGAAACAAGTCAAGTTTCGTTACCTGACGACTGTTCTAAAGGCAGCCGGTTCCGGTTCTGTTCGCAGAAGTTGAATCACTTCACTCTCTATAGCGATATCAAACTAAATAGTTTCAAATCATGTGTTTGATCTGTCAAGGGTGTCTTCTCTCACCCCTTCTGTATTTATTGATTCTCTAGCCACTGATTCGGAAACTGGAGATGTTGAGGGGCATCCTGTTCGAATTAGAGTGCGGAAGAACGGTGTTGGCATATACAGACGATACCACCGTAGTAGCATCGGACACTACAGAAATGGAAGAAGCTGGCACTGTTCTAGAGAAATACGAGGGTATAACAAGAGTAAACTTTAGCCTGAGTAAATCGATGGTCTTACAACTGAACAACGGAAGAGGCAAGTGCATGCCGTCAGATAGGTTCGTGGGGTACTGGGGACACGGACCAGTTAAGTTGCTTGAGGTCGGGTTCAGGCCGGACTTTCAGCTGGATCGTAACTAGGAAGAAATTTTGAGCAGAATGGCCAGCCTCATCTAGCAATAAGCTGAAAGGAAGCTGGCCCAGAAACGCCGTCAGAAGTAGTGAATGCTTACATCGTCTCCATTATATATTCGCTTGATCAGTATCCGTTAGAGAGAGAGAGAGAGAGAGAGAGAGAGACAGACAGACAGACAGACAGACAGACAGACAGAGACAGACAGACAGACAGACAGAGACAGACAGACAGACAGAGACAGAGACAGACAGAAACAGAGACAAAGACAGAGAGAGAGAGAGAGAGAGAGAGAGAGGGGGGGATAAGTAGACACACAAACAAACAGAATGAGAATG
>NC_068981.1:181964917-181965704 GCF_001194135.2 Octopus bimaculoides | reverse complement strand
TATATATATATATATATATATATATCGAATATCTTTTAATATATTTTATAGCAAGAGAACACGACAAGTTATACAGTTCAGATCTTTTTTAAGAGCAAGTTGTTATAACAACCATCAACGCGACCAAGTGGACACATCTTTTAGTCGCCCAGATCGGGAGACTCGGTGACAACGTTATTTTGGAAGGGTTTGGATATCGAGGTACAGACAACCTTCTTGGATCCAGCATCTCCGGGTGGTTGTGTTGGATGTGAACAACAACAAAGACGCTGCTTTCTGTGGTCGCCTATGCCTCGACAAGACCTGGGTGACCGGATTTCTTCAAGCTTTTAGACATTTTCTTGCGAGCCACCCGCTCTTTAACACTAGTGGAAGACGGGAATATCAATCTGGGTGCATGATGTTATTGTGTGGAACCGTTCAGTAAAAGATGAATGGTGTAAAAGTAGCCAAGAGTGATACCCTTTGTGAAGATCATTATTTACATTACTCTTTTACTTGTTTCAGTCATTTGACTGCGGCCATGCTGGGGCACCGCCTTTAGTCGAATCAAATCGACCCCAGGACTTATTCTTTGTAAGCCTAGTACTTATTCTATCGATCTCTTTTTGCCGAACCGCTAAGTTACGGGGACGCAAACACACCAGCACCGGTCGTCAAGCGATGGTGGTGGGGGGGACAAACACAGACACACAAACATATATATATATATATATATACGACGGGCTTCTTTCAGTTTCCGTCTACCAAATCCACTCACAAGGCTTTAGTCAGCCCGAGGCTATAG
>NC_068981.1:181960526-181963942 GCF_001194135.2 Octopus bimaculoides | reverse complement strand
TAGGTAATTTTTTGCGCCCTCATTCGTTTCAACAAATTATTAAGGTTGACAAATTCAGGTCCATTATTTTAAAAAAGTGTTTCTGGAAGAGTAAACCATGTGGAAATACACAAGCAAAATTTAACTGTTCTTCTATGTTTACAATATTTGCCTCTTTCCAGGGTGAGACAACATCAACGACAATTAAGATGCTTTATTGACAGTAAAATATCCCTTATCCGCTTTTAATTCTAGAACTGACTCCTTCAATCAATTTCTAGATTACCTCGTTCAGAAAAAATTATCGGGTGACCACATCGTACTGGAATTAATCTATTTGTTGACATTGATGAAACTGTCCAGTATCAAAAGAAAATTACGAAATGTCTTACTGAAGCTAAATATATTATTCAGGCTGGAAGAAATATTACTTGGATTAAAGATGGCGGAAAATTTCGATCAGTGTGTGTTAAGTAACTCGAGTCAACAATAATAGTAATAAAAAAAGGATTTGACTCATGTATCACATTGATTCTTTCTCTTAGATGATAACGAATGCCATGGTTAGAACTGTTAACAGATTGAATTAGGGTGGTGAAAGTCTTGTTTTAGTGACAGCGAACGTCAACATCTGTTTGTCATTAAACCATTTGAGAAATGTTCATAAACTGTGAATTTCTAGGTCATTTTTTTGTGTCCCTCATTCGTTTCAACAAATTATTAAGGTTGACAAATTCAGGTCCATTATTTTTAAAAAAGCGTTTCTGGAAGAGTTAACCATGCGGAAATACACAAGCAAAGTTTAACTGTTCTTCTATGTTTACAATATTTGCCTCTTTCCAGGGTGAGACAACATCAACGACATCAACGATGTTTTATTGATTTACATAGTAATGACTAGTTTTCTGTCAATAAAAGGGGTGCTCTGGCAACTGATGAACACCTCTGGTTACATAAGGCCACCATTGTGTGAATGATGCCTTTTTCAATGTTTCTTGGGTTCCTATTTGTGTATTACAGATTTTGCTAACAATGATACTTTTTAAGATTCTGAGATGAATAATTTAGTACCGAAGTATATTACACCATTTGCCATTACTGTACATAAAAGCTTCTTTCTAAAGAATGCACATCAACCAACTCTTTTAAAAAAGGATTTTACCGTAAATATTTAAATAAAATTTACTGTTAAAGTAATTTCTTACACGATTATTAGTTGCAACATTTGGATCATCATGATCCCTTTTAATCTTATTATCTACAACAGAGAATATAAGTTTATTATGCTCATCATCAATATTCGTAATGAATAATTTCGATAAAGCAACAACAGGAAGAAGTTACTTTTCTTTAAAATGTTTGTTAACAAAATCAAATTGTGACGAGGATAATGCCCAGAGAATCAGTACTTCAAGGGCTTATGATAATTCTCCAGTCTAAAGATATTTTCAAGAAAGCACCAGAGTGAGTGAACAAGCCATACAATGGCGTATGCCTTTCTTCGAAATGAGAGTATGATTGTCCCTTTTGAGATATTCCAGCAACCAAATACGGCGAGGCATCAATCATTAGAGTTACAAACTCATCTTTATCAAGAACAAACTTGGATATTAGTTCATTCTTTAACAGGATGAAGACATTATCTTTCTCAGTGCAAGTGAATCAATTGTGTTTTGCTTTCAAAAAGATTCAACTTGGTAAATGCGGCAATAAAAAGCCTGTACAGATTGACAAATCCTTGAAACTGTCAGACATCATTTTATTAGCTGAGTGTTTTAAAGCCATTAATCCTGTTAATTAGTCACAATGAAGGCTTAATTTCATCGGCACTAAGACAAAAATTCCATTTCTGCAACATGACAAATATTTTTATTGACATTAAAAGTAACATCTGCACATCACAGACATTCCATAACACATTTTTCTATTTTCCGAATTTTTCATAGTGTCGCAACATATACTAGTATATATTTTTTGAAAGACCAACATTCCAATAACTCATTTTATAAATTGTCCTATGCAGTGTTGAAAAACTGTGTTTAGCCTGTTTGCAATCTGTTTATTCTGAAGAGACCAGGGTTGGTATTAATAATAGATATATCTTTGCTCTGTCCATCAAGTTCCATTTACCAACAAACGGACAATATACAAGTCTTACTATAAAGCTTTATAAATGTAATTTCTACATTCAGAACTAAATACTTGAATGTCTCTATACAATTATTTAGATGTACTTTGTAGTCTGTGCATACATGCAAGCTGCTTTTAACATGCTCAGTCAACAGGTGTTATATTCTTAACATCTTCGTTTGAACATGGTGGGGGTTAAGGGTTGACTATTCCCAGCTGCTGTAATCTCATTAATTCATTATTAACTTTGATTTTCAACCTGAACAGGCACTGCCATAGCTGGATAAATGTTATCTTTGGTGGAAGGAATTAAAGCCATAGATACTTTGAAATGAGTAATTAACTGGCTTTAGACTTTGGTATAAATGAAAACAAAGAGAAGACACACCAATGTCAAGCAGATGGCTTCCAATCAATCCAAAGTTATAGGAACTTTCGTTAACAACAAACTGATGAGAACGAGAATTATGCATGACTTATAATCGCATCTCATTGTTAATATGACAGATAATAGGGTATTTTTAAGCTCGCATGTGTTGAATGGAATTTGTTGAAGGGGGATTTTCTACAGACAGATTCCCTTCCAGTCGCCAACCCTCAACTATTTCCGACTTAGATGATGTTTCCCCATGACCAGATATATTTTACACTACTTGCATGATGGTGACATAGAGAAACAGTAACACACACACATATATATATATGTATGTATGTATATATGTATATATATATATATGTATATATACGCGTATATATATATATATATATATATATATATATATATATTTGAATAATGTGGGAAAACGAATTTCCAAATCGATCAGGTACACACTCTTTAGCATTACTTGCGTTTTAATATGGAGAATATATACCGTGTATTCCACATCAGTATATCGTGTACTGGTGTCATAATTATAATATATTTATATAGAAATATACAAAATATATAATAATGGAAATTAATAATAGTTCAGTTATTGGGATTTCAATCAATAGATTTGTGGGTATTCCATTTCAGATAATGCAAAAATCATAACGAGTATTTATGATGGAAAACTCATGGTGTTTATATGCACATCAAGAAATAATGCTTGGGGATTATTTCTTGATGTGCATATAAAAACCACGAGTTTTCCATCATTAATACTCGTTAAGATCTTTGCATTATCTGAAATGGAACACCCACAAATCTATTGACTGAAATCCCAATAACTGAACTATATATATCTATGTATATGTGTGTGTGTGTGTGTGTGTGTGTGTGTGTGTGTGTGTGTGTGTGTGTGTGTGTGTGTGTGTGTGTGTGT
>NC_068981.1:181959358-181960368 GCF_001194135.2 Octopus bimaculoides | reverse complement strand
TATATATATATATATATATATGTATATATATAAATCATCATCATCATCATCGTTTAACGTCCGCTTTCCATGCTAGCATGGGTTGGACGATTTGACTGAGGACTGGCGAACCAGATGGCTGCACCAGGCTCCAATCTGATTTCGCAGAGTTTCTACAACTGGATGCCCTTCCTAACGCCAACCACTCAGAGAGTGTAGTAGGTACTTTTACATGCCACCAGCACGAGGGCCAGTCAGGCGGTGCTGGCAACGGCAACGCTCAAATGGCGTTTTTTACGTGCCACCTGCACAGGAGCCAGTCCAGTGGCACTAGCAATGACCTCGCTCGAATGTTTTTCACGTGCCACCGGCATAAGTGCCAGTAAGGCGACGCTGGTAACGATCGCGCTCAAATGGTGCTATTGACGTGCCACCGGCACAGAAGCCAAACAGCTGCTCTGGTAATGATCACGCTCGGACAGTGCTGTTAGTGCTCCACTGGCACGGGTGCCTGTCATCGAATTTGGTTCAATTACGATTTCACTTGCCCCAACAGGTCTTCGCAAGCAGAGATTAGTGTCCAATGAAGGAAAGATTGGCATGGGAGTCCTCGAATTTGGTTCGATTTCGATTTCACTTGCCTCAACAGATCTTCGCAAGCAGAGTTTAGTGTCCAATGAAAAAAGGTACGAATAAGTGGGCCACGGATTATGGTCTCACTTGGCTTGCCGAGTCTTCTCACGCACAGCATATTTTCAAAGGCCTCGGTCAGAAGTCATTGGCTCGGTGAAGCCTAATGTTCGAAGGTCGTGCTTCACCACCACATCCCAGGTCTTCCAGGGTCTACCTCTTCCACAGGTTCCCTCAACCGCTAGGGTGTGGCACTTTTTCTCGCAGTTATTCTCATCCATTCACGTCACATGACCATACCAGCGCAATCGTCTCTCTTCCACACCACAACTGATGCTTCTTAGGTCCAACTTTTCTCTCAAGGTACCTACACTCTGTCGAGTATGCACACTGACATTACA
>NC_068981.1:181954472-181955126 GCF_001194135.2 Octopus bimaculoides | reverse complement strand
TATATATATATATATATATATTTTTATTTATTTATTTATATATCTATATATATCAGGAGACCAGCACATAAACCTAAATTAAGGTTTAAGGATTGCCTTAAAATGTTCCAATACAGGCAGGAATTGTAGCTGGCAATTGGGAGAGGGAGGCACAAGATCGTGATGGATGGAAGATAGTGCACAATGGTTGTTCAAGGTTTGAGAGGGAGAGAGTGAAGTATGAGAGAATAAGGAGGGGGCTTAGAAGTGGGGGAACCTGTGGAAAGTGAGAGTGTTGCTTCTTATGTGTGTGGTTTGTGGGCGGAGGAGTTCGAGTCGTGCAGACTTGGTGAGTCATCAAAATTCTCACAGAAATCGACCCATGCTAAACAATGATGTGGCTATTAAAATCCACAACAGAATGTGTAAAAATGTGGAAGGGTGTGCCTCCCAGTTAGAGAGGTCTAAAAAGACATGTTAAGAGTGTGCATATGGTGGCACCTGTCTCTTCTGCCAGCCATTGCCCAGTATGTAATAAAAAGTGCGTAAAAGCTTGGCCAGGCTTAAAAGTCATATAAGGGCATCACATGGCAACAGTCATGAATCATTCCAGTAAGTCCTCTTGGCAATGGCTTTCTCATGTAACGAGGATGTGTGTGTGTGTGTGTGTGTGTG
>NC_068981.1:181949332-181954462 GCF_001194135.2 Octopus bimaculoides | reverse complement strand
TATATATATATATATATATATATATATATATATGCATGTATGTACACCACAGGCTTCTTTCAATTTGTCTACCAGGGATCACTCACAAAGCTTTGGTCAGCCCAGGGTTATAGAAGACGGCACTTTTGTAAGGTGCTATGCAATGGAACTGAACCGAAGACTATGTCGTTGGGAAATACACTTCTTACCATACGGCTATGCCTCTCTGTTAATAATAGGCTATCAGAGTCTATTTGGCTGATGATCTGCAATTCTGAACAGTCAAATGAAATAAGGTGATGTGATGAATGTTTAATTAATGATCCTAAGGAAACAGCACCAGATAATGTAGTTTGATATACACTATGCCTAAAAAACAAACGGCTGATTACAGTTGGAAAGTGTTTGCACTCACTATGCTCTGTCAAAACTGTCTTAAATCAACACAACAGAATTACCTTTAATTTATAATGCCAGACTATTAATCAAAAAGTGAGATTTAATCTGGTGTTAATTAGAAAACTGGAAAGAACCAACCCTATATTTTATATATTTTTTCATTTTATTGGTTTAGTTAAGAAAAGCTGTGTCTGCAGCCATTGTAGATTCTGTGACAGGTGAGATTAATGCAGATAACATTCCGCATGAGCAGTTGCCAGTCAACTGTTGCAGAAAAAAGAAGTTGTGCACCAACACCATTGCCATCATTCAACATCTGTTTTCCATGAAAACATGGGTTGGATTGTTCAACAGGATTGAACTACTTTGTCTGGTTTGGAATGGTTTCTGCTGCTGGATGTCTTTCCTAATGCCAACCACTTTACGGAGTGTACCAGGAGCTTTATCTTAGTACCAGCACTAGTAGTCACCAAGTAATTTGCAAGACAAAGTAATAATAGTAATGGTTTCAAATTTTTCCACATGGGCAGTAATTTTAGGGGAGGGGATGAGTCGATTACATTGACCCCAGGGTTCAACTGATACTTGTTTTATTGATCCTGAAAGGATGAAAGGCAAAGTCGACCTCGACAGTATTTGAACTCACAACGGAACAAAATACCGCTAAGCATTTCGTTCGGCACACTAACAATTCTGCCAGCGCATTGCCTTAATAATAATCCTCTCCTATAGGCACAAGGCTTGAAATTTGGGGGCATAGACTAGTTGATTACATCGACTCCAGTGTCTTACTGATACTTATTCCATCAACTCCATAAGGATGAAAGGCAAAGTCAACCACAGTGGAATTTGAACTCAGAACATAAAGACGGACAAAATGCTGCCAAGTATTTTACCCAGCATGCTAATGATTCTTCCAGTTCACCGTTTTAATAATATAGATGGAAAACCAAACAGCCATTGTTCTAAGCACATGTGGCTGGGTGGTGGTTAGTGGACAGCTTCAGAGTAGACACAATGTAGGTGAGGAGAAAAGAGAAGAGTGAGCAGGGAATGTCTGAGTGGAAGTGGTACAAGACCAGGCATAGAAGCCACTGTAGCTGTGATAGAAAAGTCAGAAGAGAAGAGGAAAAAAGATGTGTGGGCTGGGCCAGAGATTGGAGTGTGTTGGTGAGTGGTTTCAACGCTTTGCTTTGAATGTGGTCTGAAGTATGTGTGCGCATAACAGTAACACCATCCTAGATGTGGGAACATGAGTAGTATTGCATTGTGGACCTCGCTAAAGCTTTGTAGGAGTTAATTGTTGGAGACTGAAGTGCCTTTTGGTTTTGAAGAAGACCAGATTTTGTGTCACAGATTTTATGATGTGAATGTGTCTTTGCCTGGAGAGATCTTCAAAAATGGTGAAGACTAGTGCTTATAATGACACTGAGGGTTCTGGATGATTGTATTTGATGTAGCAGGGGCCGTTTTCCATGATATATATAATGATTAGGCATGTGCACCATTGAAGGAGGCAAGATTATCACGTCTCTATTGGAGGGGGCTATAAAGATCTCTGTTCCTGATGTTAGTCTAGATATGATGTGAGCTGTTTAGGGTCCATGTGGATGACACATGCATATAGATGGTTAGAGAGAAATGAATGATAGTATTATTTCCAAGGAGGTCATTGGTGTGTAAAGTAGTGAGGGTAGAGGACAAAACTGATTGAAAGATGGGTCAAAGGATTGCTCCATCAATGTGATGGAGCACATTGATTGAAAGATGGGTCAAAGAGAGCTCCATCAATATGACCCATGATGACAATATAATCTGACAAGAAAGCAACAATCAGAGAGAGAGGAGCCATTAGGCATAAAGTTTTACCAGGAGATTCACATTCCAGCAGAATGAGAATTTGGCACAGAACATTCAGCCTGATTTGGTGACAGCACTCTTTGGCACTGGAATCAAACATACATGTATGCAACAGAGAGAGAAAGAGAGGGGGGGGGGTAAGAAAGGGAAATTACAATTCTCTAATTGAATATAACTGACAGAAATAATTACCCTCTCTTCATACACATAAAGAGAAATATGCTCCAAGACAAACAGAGAGAAAGAGGAAGGAAAGAACAAAAGAAACATTAAAATGTCTGATGTCAAATAAGTCAGCACTGAATTAGCAATGCCAAAATGTCTCCTACCTACATGCCAGATATGATCAACAATTTTGCTGATGTGGAGGACAGCAATGTTTCCACTAAATTTCTCTCAGTTGAAAGCCCATTGATGATTGATACAGAAGACGAGGTCTCCAGTAGATCTGGTTTTATAAAATCCATATTGATGATTATGAAATTGATTTAGATTCACAAAAGCTGTATGGATGGTCATTAAATAAAATAGATCAATTTGAAATACAGATGCATAGAAAAAGCTTGATAATAGAATTTGTAGAGAGAAATACAAAACATGCAAACAATTATATTTGTTAAAGATAACAAAACACTTTCATAGAGAAATTCTCCTACAAATACTTTCTTTATTTCAATAAATTACAATAAGATTTATTTGCAAAATAATCTCCTTTCCAACTGACAAATTGGCAGCAGTCAGCAAGGGATCCAGTATGTTATGCACAATTCTATTTAATTCAAAATACATTCAAATTAGACAAAATATATGAATTGAAGGAAGCATAAATTGAACTCCACATACACACACATACATAATGTAATATCAGTGTCTAGTCAGTTGTAGGTGAATGTATGTATTTACTTTGAGGATGGCCAAATATACATATATCTGCAAGTACTGATATGTGAACAGAGTATACAAACAAATACCTTTTATTTATACTTTCTTCGTATGAGGAATAAATAAATCACATGGACCCCTGCCCAGTTAGACATGATTCTCCACCATGGATTTTGTGACAAGTTACGAAACGTCACAAAACCTGAAAAGAATATATATGTCAGGGCACGTCTGCACCTGTACATATTAGTGCGCCTGGAAAGATGTTAATTTGCACATAACACAGAAATTAACATCAGTTGAGTGTGTATTGCTATCATAAGTGGCCACCATGCAGTGGAAGAAGTCAAGTTATAGGCAAAACTCAGTTTGAATAATTAACTATTATTAATCTGTCTTTGCACAGTACTGTGTGCATTGATGTATGTTTAAGGTATTAAATAGAAAAGTGGCAAAATATACTAATGACAACATCCGACACAGAGTGTCTTCATTTAAATGAAGAAATGAATATTCTCCATCCCATGTCATTAGGTGCTTATTAAAGGAATATAGAATGGTTTCATTAAAGATCTCAGTAATGTGCAAGATGGGTTTGGTTTTCTGTGAAAGAAATGGTAGCAAAATGGACTTAGTAAAAAAAATAATGTTGAATTTATATAATTGTCAGTTAATCCATTTGTGATAATGGAGAAAAATGGAAGGATGTGATGAAAAGCTGTGAAATAATCATTTGAACACTGATTGCTCTGCTAGTTAAACAATAGGAAGAGAGAGAGAGAGAGAGGAGGGAGTGGGAAGAGGGAATGGAGAAAAAAAAAACAACAACTCCAGAGAACTTCTACAAAGAAAACTAAACAAGCCAAGTAGTATTAAGAAGGGTACAGTTTTCTGACAATCTGGTAACCATTGGACAAACAGGTCTACTACCATTGGTCATTGGACAAAATAAACTAGCAACAAATTCTTATCTTTTTTTTTTTTTTTCAGAAAATAAATTTGACAGTATTGCAACTTAATGAAGCTAATTAGGCATATAAGTAATTTCAAGAGCAACTACACTTCATGTACAAAGGCAGCATGTCCATGGAAAACTTGAATGTGTATAGGCAATTTCAGGCAAGGCTTTTGTTTTCAACTAATACAAAAGGTTTTCTATGAAAAAAGATATGATAGCTGTTTATAAATTAAACAAGTTGTTTTAATGAAAATTTCTGTAGAAAACTATGAAGGAAAAATCTGTAAAAATGGGGGCAGGAAATGGACCCTAATAATAGCTATCATAAATGTCAGCAGACATTCAAGAACAAAAAACAAGAAAATTTGGACACTAACATGAAATGGTCTCCTATAAGATTAATTGTATACATTTTTTATGTTGTATCAATAAATCAGGAAGTTTCAGAATATAGATTTTTCACAAAATAATTACTGTAATAAAAGTAAGGCTTAAGTCATCAACTTGTTGAATTCTGTTAGAGAAATGTTAAACTTTCGATTGTGAACTTTCTTCAAATGTTATCAGTTTTTAAATCAGTGGATTTTCAAAATGCTTCCATTTAGAATAATAAAATAGAATATAAATAATATAACAAGTTTACATAAAGTATTTGCCAAGTCTATCAAATGAAGAGGAGTTTCTCAATGGTGTGGAATTTGGTAAAGTGGTTGCAGATTGTGAGATAAATGTAGTAAAATATTAATTTAACAGACTTTATTAGTCAACAATATTGATACGGGGAAACATACCCGGATTTAATGTATGCAAATATAATCCTAATTTCTTTTTTAAAGAGTATATTTTTAAAGAATATTTTTTTCTTTTCACTGTCAGACTAGCATCTTTGTCTAGACTTGGGTTATTTTTTAAAGACTGATAAAATGTTAGTGAAATGTTTTTTGAGATTTAAATTCCAAGAGTAATTGAAAATATTTAGAAAATTTTAATTCATTTTCTTTTTGTAAAAAAAAAAAAATTTTCTTTATGGAAAAAAGATATACAGAAAAGCT
>NC_068981.1:181942875-181949162 GCF_001194135.2 Octopus bimaculoides | reverse complement strand
AGCAGTAGCTGTCTTCAGTTTAAGTTTTTGTTTCATTCAAAGATGGCAGAATTAATAAGGATTAACACTGGCACATGGTCAAATTTTGGGAGAGGGCACATTTGTTGATTATATCAACCCCAGAAATTAGCTGGTGGTTTATTTCTTTTACCCCCACAAGATGAATAATAATTATAATATTACTTCTTCCTAATTTTGGCACAAGGCCAGCAAGTTTGGGGAACAGAGTTAGTCAATGATATCAACCCCAGTACTTGACTGGTACTTTATTTTATCGGCCGTGAAAGGATGAAAGGCAAAGTTGACCTTGGTAGGATCAAAACTCAGAATGTAAAGAACTAGGAAAAATACTGCAAAGTAGTTTTTTCTGACACTCAAACAGTTCTGCTAACCTACCACCTAATAACACTTTATACTCTAGACACAAAGTCTGAAATTTTGGGGGAGGGGTTAGTTGATTACATCAACCCCAGTGCTTAACTGGTTCTAATTTTGTTGACCCCGAAATAGTAAAGTCGGCCTCTGCGGAATTTGAACTCAGAACGTGAAGCCAGAAGAAATGCTGTGAAGCATTTTGTCCGACACACTGATTCTACCAGCTCACCATAATAATAATAATAATAATAATGATGATAATAATAATATAATGATAATAATAATAATAATTCATTAATCTAAAAACAAAGATATAAATAAATAATGGCAAAACATCAGAAAAAAAATTTAGTAATTTCTTTGAGAAAAATTAACAGCAATTTTCTCAAATCCTTACCCATTTTAAATGAGAGCTTTTTTAAATGTTAAACCATGTATTAAAGTACAAAAGATTCAAGCAAGATAGAATTTCTAATATTTCAGAAAAATATTGAAAGGATATTTTTGGTAAAGTTATTTTAGAGGAGAAAAAAAAAAAAAATTATAGGATTAGATGGAGAAAATTTTTCAGAAAAGTTTAAACCACATTTAACATGGAAAAGACCAGTTTTAGAACCTTCGTTCTATGTATGTGTGTAAGTGTACATACATCTGAGTGGGCAAGTTGTGTGTGTGTGTGTGTATGTGCATATGTGCACATGAACATGCATACAGAACCACACATAACGCAAAAGGGGTTTGAGACAAAATAACATTCTTCATTGAACATCACCTTGTAGCACCTCAGTTGTTGGTGGATGAATGCATAATGGCTGGTTGCTGGTCATGTGAAAAGGAAGTAATGCTGTTATCAGGAATCTGCTGAGTTAGACAAAGTCGTTTATGTTACTAAGCATCTCTGCTGCGATCAAAGATTAAGTTTTGGAGGAAAGTCACAGTATGTTGTTATTGGAGAAAGAAAAAAAATTATTAAAAAAAAAAAAAAGCAAAAGCAGAGAGAACTTGTCCAGGATAATGAATGAGTTAGCAAATTACTTATAGCAGCAGTAGCATGAATGCAAGCTGGGTGGAGAGTAGTAATGTGTCATTTTTAGACAGAAACACAAACCAAAGTCTAAGAGGGAACAAAAAGCAACAAGCTAAATGAGGAAAATGGTTGTAAATCTAGAGAGAATCTTCAAAAGAAGCCAACATTTATTCAGTGCCATACTCAAGAGAGTTAGTGGTGTCAGTGATGAAAAATGCCATGAATGTGGCTGGCATTAGCAATGGTATTAGCATTTTAGTGAAAACCTTTTGGATATTGCAAATCTGAGTTGATGTCCTTACAAACCTCTTGATTTGTTGGCTTAACAGTAACTATTATTACAAAATCTTTTTGTCACATCATAACTATTGAAGAGTTTAAATTCTATGAGAGACATTTAATGCATCCTACCATATTTTTCTATTGTTGAAGCAGTTCTGGTTGAATTCAATTGATTTAAATCATTGTTCCCAGTACCTTAGTGACTATGTAAGACTATGTAACATGACAAAAGATTTAAATACTACAAACAGAAGGTACTATAAGCAGAGCTAGCTATATATATATATGTTATATATGTATATGTTTTATATATATATATATATATATATATATATATATATATATAATGTAACAAAACAGTTTAGAAAGAACACAATTATGCATATATGATTTTCAGTTTGGATTTTAAGCTCAAAGTTTATTTCTCACAGACACATATGCACATGTATACCAACACACAATAACGTAGCTGTTTTTAACATGGCACTCCAATAGCATAAACATTGTGAATACTTATCTACAATACAATATGCTATTAATATTAGATATTCAAATCAAATTCTGCCATCTTTCAAAACAAAAACAATGCAAACACTCAAATGAAGAAATATTCTTGTATTATTGTTCTCTCAAATTTTGAAAAGAAAAAGAAAAAAAAATTTCTTCATGATATATAATTATAATCAAATAAAGTGTTTAGTTAAATAATCGAAATACTCAATTTAAGAATTTAAAAAAAGCATACTATTGAAATCAAACTTTTTTTTTATAACTAACTGTGTAGCAAACAGCACTGGCCTGTTACCTAATACTGATTTAAAGACTAGATGAGTATTTCAAACACTACCAACATAGATAGTGATGGTGGGTAAAATTTAGTATTAGGTGAAAGAAAGAATGTTAAAAAAAAAGAAAGAAAGAAAAAAGGTTTCAAGGTAATCAAGTTATAAGAGAAATTGGGTGAATGTTAGAATTAGTAAAGGTTGGCCAGGAATTGCAGTAAAGGTGGTGGTTGAAGAGGTAATGACAGAAATGAGAATGGCAAATTTTAAAGTTTTTAGGAGGTGGTTCTGTTGTAGTAAGCTTTCAGCCAGACTTCTGAGTAACAGGAACATGGTTATCATCATCACTGACATTTTCCTCTGTCTCACTCCGCAGATCTTCTGTCTGTTGGAAGAAAGAAAAAAAGCAAGTTTCTCATTATTCAGTGCATTTGCAAAGAAATATTTCACTGAATATCTGTAAATATTCAGTAACAAGTATTGCTACTATCTCCATATTTGTTTTAACCCTCTCAGACCTGGGCCTTTGTGTCTTTCCCCTCCACCTTGGCTCCTGATCAAAAAAATAGTTGCCTGTACTGCTCAAGAGTAACAATTACATGCAAACTAATGAACAGAATCAGTCACATCTTTTCCTGTGTGTTGTTCTTTACCACTTTACCAGAAATCCAACAGTGATGATGTTTAACCTATTTCTGCAATAATGGGAATATGATGTAACAGGATTAATGATAATCTGCTTCTCATACCTTACTATTTGGAGCAATCATTCACTAACTGGAACATAATACATTTCATTCACTGTATATAGTAAGTCTAGTGAACAAGACAAACAACAACTATTTCAAGACCATTTTTCTGGCTAGAACAGAGGTGAACTTTGTGGAGCCAGATGACAGTTTTCTCCAGTTTCCCCTAAATCAAACCCCTTGCTTTCAGTTTCTTTTCTATCAACTTTAGCCATGTCTTTTTTGGTCTTCCCTGTCCTCTACTTCCTACCACATTTCCATCACTCCTTTCACACTAATATTGTCATCCTTCCTCAGCACACAACCTAATTATTTCATCTCATTTCTCCTCCCAACAACATCCAGCATCAGCCCTGTCCCCATTATTCCCTCCATACCATTGTTCATTTCTATCATTTCCAACTCACCAGCCTCCTCTACAGCTCCATGTTCATTACCCATGCCTCACTCTCACAGCAAAGCTCTCACGCATGCAGAAGACATCTTTTTCTTCATTTTCAGAGACACTTCCTTCCTCATTACCATGCCATTCAGTTCATTGACTGTTTTTTATGTACATCTCCATGTACAAAGGACAGAGATATCTGGCACCTTGCCAAACTCAAGAAAACCCATTCAGCACAGCAGAATTGATACTGGGGCTGATGCCACATAAAAAACATTGGTGATGGTGCCATGTAAAAAGAACTCAGTACATTCTGTAAAATGGTTGGTGTGCCAATCTTAAAATCCTGTCAAATCGTCCAACCCATGCCAGTGTGGAAAATGGACGTTCAATGATGAAGATGATCCCAGTCTGGTTATCCTTGTCAAGTCTGATCCATTGATGTCATTTAACATATCTCCTTAGATAACAAAATCTTTATATGAACTTCCACCTTCATGCCATTTCCAAGATCCAACTTAACATTTCCTCCATCTGCAGCTCCCTCCATTCACATATCACACTTAAATGTAGCTGCCATATTAGTCAATGTTTTATTCAGTCTTCTATAGTTAAAAATCTTATAAAATTTATAATTTTTGACAAAGCTTATCACAGAGAATATGGTTTTCTTTATTCAAATTTGTATTCGTAGTTTCATTTGAAATAGCAGACCATTGCAGATGAATAAAACTGGAGAATAAAGTTTTCTGCTAATTTTCTACAAATATCAATTAATATTTCCCCATGGCAGCACATTTCATGGAAGACTGGAAACAAACATTGCTTGTTTGGCAGTGATGCTTCTTTGCAATCATAACATTATGTTAAGACAAGGGCACACATCAGGCTTCCACACAGTTTCCATCTACCACATTCACTTACAAAACTTTGGTCAGCCTGGTGTTATATTAGAATACACTGGCCCAAGGGTGCCACACAGTGGAACTGAACCTGAGACACAGAGAAATGTCTGCCTGTGACTATGAACCACACCTCCACCTCTTTTACTCAAAGATTATAAAGTTTAAAACTGCAGTACAATCAATAAAGGTTCTAGTGAGTTTATCAAAGTATATAGATCTATTTTGTGTTTTTAGGGCTACAAGAAAAAATTGCACAGATTTTCTTTTTTTTTTTTTTCCTTAATTGAACCAAACCAGATAACCACCATGATCGGTACTATTGATGTTGGAGGCAGAGAAATCAAAAAAAATCTGAAACAATATGAACTGAAAATCCAAAACAATATGAATTATCCTCAAAATATGCTTCTTTGTTCATGTTATATTCTTCAATTTCCTGACACAATTGTTGGGGTTGTTTTTTTGTTTTGTTCATTTCAATGGATTAGTCAGATGTATATCATCAGAACACCGACTATTATTTACTTTCAATATTTGGCTTTTAGCCATCTTTGTGAGCACGCATCTCTGTGAGATTGTTTTAGCTATATATTGCATTCTGTGAACAATAACATCATTGGTTTAGAGGTTTCCAAACAATCTGATCACTAATTCTATAGGTGAGAGTGACAATGGAGTGTTTGTGCAACTTGGGTGGAGTAAATATCACAACACATTTTTGTTCTGATATACTAGTTTACATCTTTTGCCGCTGAATATTATTGAAAGAAAGATAGGCAAACAGATGAACAATTACTACCCACCATTCCCTCCCATTGGAACATGCCTCATTCACCTGTCTTTGTTTTGGCATAATTTCTACAGCTTGTAGCCCTTGCTGTCACCAACCCTCATTTGTTTGCCACGGTCAGGCATGTTTTTCATGGAAGACTAAAAACACATGACATTACTTGCATGATGGACATGCACATTTACAGCCATCATGTAATGTCCATGACAAGGGTGTACACACACAACTGGCTTCTTACAATTTCTGTGTAACAAATCCACCCACAAGAAAAGATGCTCACCCAAGGTGCCATGCAGTGAGACTGAACTCAAGATCACAGTTGAGAAGCAATCTTCTTAACCACACAACTATGTCTGCACCTAACTTCATATGTATGTATGTATGCACATATATATATATATATATATATATATATATACAAACACGCACAGCTAAGTGACACTGTTGCTTATGGCGACGACAAGGGTTCCAGCTGATCTGATCAACAGAACAGCCTGCTCGTGAAATTAACATGCAAATGGCTGAGCACTCCACAGACACGTGTGTACCCATGACAGTTCTCGGAGATTCAATGTGATACAGGATGCAACAAGGCTGGCCCTTTGAAATACAGATACTATTCATTTTTGTCAGCTTAGTGAATTAGAGCAATGTGGAAATAAAGTGTCTCGCTCAAGGACACAACGTGTCACTAGGAATTGAACCCTCGACATTTATGATCTAACCACTAAACCATGTGCCCTCCCTCTCTCTGTGATGGCTGTGTGGTAAGTAGCTTGTTTATGAACCACATGGTTCCGGGTTCAGTCCCACTGCGCGCCACCTTGGGCAAGTGTCTTCTACTATAACCTCGGGCCGACCAAAGCCTTGAGTGGATTTGGTGGACAGAAACTGAAAGAAGCCCGTCGTATATATGTATGTATATATATATATATGTATGTGTGTGTTTGTACCCCCAACATCACTTGACAACCAATGCTGGTGTGTTTACA
>NC_068981.1:181939236-181942865 GCF_001194135.2 Octopus bimaculoides | reverse complement strand
TCCGGGTTCAGTCCCACTGCGCGCCACCTTGGGCAAGTGTCTTCTACTATAACCTCGGGCCGACCAAAGCCTTGAGTGGATTTGGTGGACAGAAACTGAAAGAAGCCCGTCGTATATATGTATGTATATATATATATATGTATGTGTGTGTTTGTACCCCCAACATCACTTGACAACCAATGCTGGTGTGTTTACAGCCCCGTAACTTGGCAGTTCGGCAAAAGAACTGATAGAATAAGTACTAGGCTTCTACAAGAATAAGTCCGGGGGTCGATTTGCTCGACTAAAGGTGGTACTCCGGCATGGCCACAGTCATCCCTCTCAATAGGAAAATGATAATTTACATAAAAACTATCCATAAATAAAATGATACTTACTTTTCCAGTTCTGATAGCATAAACAGCAACCCGACATATTATAAGAAACCATTTTATATGGAGAAACTGAAGTGTAAGCAGCAAGCCATTATATATATACCAGCCAGGACAGAAACCAACAATTGGATGAGCCAAGAACAATGTACTATATACAATTCTACAACAAAAAACATATAAAACATGTATTAAACAGTTAAAGGTGAATAAAATCATTAGATTATACATACAAACACATTATACTATAATGACCTTAAAATTTGAGAATTTCTTGAGGTCATTAAGCAAATTAAAAAATGCAATGAATAATTACAATTTCTCCCTCGTAATAATTGGTCATTTATTTTATTTATCATTTTATTTTTTTTGTAACAATTTACTGATAAACACTGAATATTAATGATTGTTTCTAACAAAAGTTTGAATATTAGTAATGAGAATTAAACTATAACAATATTGTATTAGAATAGACATAGTTACATGAAGTTGCACTGTTTGTGGAGGAGTAACTTTCAGAATTTTATGACCAGTATTTAGCCAAATATTCTCTGGCAAGATATGAAATTATCAAACTATTACATCATTCATGAGAAATCAAGTTATTCGGCTTGCCATTGAAATTTGGCAGACACTGTTGTCTGCCAAGTTCCAATGATGGAACATGAAGAGAATCGAGCACCATCTGGTGGCAAACACCAGACAGAACAAAATAAAATAAATGGTAATCTAATGGCTTCTAGTTTGAACTTTTGGCTTTAAAGTCAAATTCAAGAATTCGATATTCTGAACCAGAGAAAAATCTGCATTTTAAAGCAAAGAAAATATTTCTACAGGATGGTGTAATTCCTCACAAAAATGCTGGAAACTCTTCTTCAACTGAGAATAGTCTTAAGAAGCCTTTACTTTATACACTGACAACAAACATAAAAAAGACATGTCAAATTTACCACACCTGCCAAAAAAAAAACCCAGTACTTGTGACCTTGTTTATCACTGATTTATAATCATTAATGTTATATTTATCTGTGATAAGCATAACATGGTACACTCAATTTTGAACCATGTGCTTTTCACAGATTGATCTGTGATAACACAAATTGGAAATCAGTCAAAGATCTTGCTTGTTCCCCCCTCCCCCAAAAGTGCCCAGTGACCACCTGCAATGGTCAATTACTCAGAATGCACTGACTACCACTTCTGTTTACATGACCAAGCTGTATAGCTGCTCATTTTTTTAAATATGGATTTATGTACTTGCACACATCAACATGAGAACAGTGAACAGCATAAATATGAAGGCACCTGACTCTAACCAATGAAGTAAACAAGTGTTATTCTCTACAGGAAAAGGTAGAGATGAACAGGAAAAGGTAGAGATGAACAGGAAAATATATGACAGTGGAAGCTTTGCTGCTGTGGACCACGAGTTTGGTGTCAATGAATCAACCATTTGTTCCATTTACTAAGTGCATGGAGATGATTCATTTATCACTATTATGGAGTGTTTTAACTAAACCTTCACAATGAGTGAGGGCAGAAGCACAAAATTATCTCTTCAGCCCTAAGATTACAAATATGTAGGAGGATCAACCGGATTTCTCACTTGAAATATTAAAATAATACAGTTTAACTAAAGTACTGCCAAATGACAATACAGGGAAATAAATAATTAAAACCCAGGAATATAAACGTGAAGAATGTTAAAATAAATATATATATATATATATTGAATAGTAGGATGTGTAAAGCAGGGATTCCCACTCTGGGGAGCCAACATCTCCTAGGGGTGCAAGATGATATTTTCAAAAATGCGACAAGAGAAGGAAATATACATTGTAGTAACATTTTGGTTTTCAGAATAAAATTATCCATTAACTTTGAAACTAACTTTATTTCATTTAGTGCAGAGAGAACTTTAAGAGATTATGATCAAGAACAACATCCTCATTCCATTTGTAATGACATCCTTAAGAAAATCTACATCCAACTATCTTGTTTATCAACACAAGATCTAAGAAATACGTGAATCTCTAAGCAGACCTGCAGATTGCAGTCAGCAAGAAAGTTTTTAAAAGAGTCATAAATGAGAAGTAGGTGTAATAAAGTCAGTGAATTTTAAGTTCGCAATTTTGACTAATTTCACAGTTTTACACAGTACCTTAAGGAGGATTAGAATAATGATCAAGGATAGAGGATATGGTAAACAAATGCTACCAACTTCATCATTAACATCACCACCACCACCAACCTCCATTTGAAGCGATGTGAAATTAAATGTTTTTCATTCAAGCTTATAAAGTTATTTCCAGAAAAGTGAAGACTGGTACTTACCTCCATGGAAATATCACAAGCCTTGTAATAAACCAAGTGCTAGCAAAAACAACAAAAAGTATGTCGCACATAACTAGCTTGCCACAGTATTTCGCCATTTTAGCAGACTGTGAAGAAAAGAAAAGGAAATTATAAGAATATTTTTGTGTTTAAGAGCAGATGTCGAGAAGGATAAGATGGAATAACTACAGGGAAAATAAATAATGATAATAATAATGGCTTCAAATTCTGGGATGAGGCCAGCAATTTTAGGAGGTGGGGGTAAGTTGATTATATTAACCCCAGTGCTTAACTGGTACTTATTTTATTGAACCTGAAAGGATGAAAGGCAAGGTCAACCATGGCAGAATTTGTACTCAGAAAGTACAGAACTGGAAGAAATATGACTAAGCATTCTGTCTGGCAGAGTAACAATCCTGCCAGCTCACCTGTTTCTAAGCAAGGCAAAATTTTACTCATAGATAGACATGTCTCTCAAGGAAGACTGCAAACAAACAAACATCTCTTGTATGACAGTGATGCTCATTTATATCACATGATATCTAGACAAGAGCGAGCGCACGCACGCACGCACGCACGCACACGCACACACGCACACACACACCACAGTATTGACCAGACCATCAAATGCTGTTATCCACAGCTGGCCGCAATATGCTTCCACTTAAGACTTGTTTGTGCCATTCTTTTCCATCTTGATCCAGATTACTTGACCAGCTCATCTTCCTGTTGTCGTGGAGGCCTTCTCCAAACTCTTGGATACCACCCAGTAACTGCACAAGTCTACCTGTTGTCTGTGAACCTTGCGACATATCTGGCCCAGCAAAACTTGCGCTTTTGGTATTCTGCAATCACATTGTTTACTTCATTCTGTTCTCCCGCTATTTTATTTATATATATATATATATATATATATATATATAT
>NC_068981.1:181929180-181938369 GCF_001194135.2 Octopus bimaculoides | reverse complement strand
TTTGACCTCAAAGGCATACCTCGTTTTGGCCGTCCAGTTGAGTTCGGTGAAAAGTGATTAAACCAACTTTTGCATGAAAATACTTGTCAAACAACAAGGGAATTGGCAGAGAAAATGGAATGCTCCCACACTGCTATAGAGAAGCATCTTCACTCTATGGGAAAGGTTCAGAAGTATGGAGCATGGGTTCCACATGCTTTATGTGACAACAACAAAAATCAACGAGCCACAATCTCAGCTGGTTTGCTTGCTCGTCACAGCTCAACTCATGGACACAAGCAACAATTTCTTTACTGAATCGTTACTGGCAACGAAAAATAGTGCCTGTACATCAATATGAAGCAGCGTAAGGAATGGCTTAGCCCCAGTAAACAAGTGACACCACGCGTGAAACAAGATCCTCATCTGCGTAAAACGATGTTGTGCATATGGTGGGACTGGGAAGGGATTATCCATTACGAATTGCTTGAACGGAACCAAACGGTCAACATGGAACTCTATGTTCAACAGATGTAACAACTCAACACGGCTATTCAAGAGAAAAAACTTAATCAGCAGCATGGAGTTCTTCTGCTGCATGACAACGCCCACCCTCAAATCACCAATATGACCAAGGAAGCCATTCAAACTCATGGCTGGGAAGTGCTGCCATATCGCTGTACTCTCCTGATTTGGCGCCAATGGATTTCCACCTCTTTTGATCTCTTTCAAATGCTATGCATGGAGTTTCATTCAATACTGATGCAGAATTAAGAGCTTGGTTGGATCAATTTTTTGATTGGAAATCGGGTGATTTCTGCCAACGAAGTATTGAAAATCTTGTTGAACGTTGGGAAGAAGTTGTAAACAACAAGGGTGAATACATTATTGAATAATTAGTTGTTATTTTTTATTAAACCTTTCAAAAAAATTTTTATTCAAAAGAAACGGCTGGAACTTAGTTGCCAACCCAATAGATTTGCAAATAAAAAAAGAAACATGTCTACTATCAAAATATCAAATTTACAAGAAAAAAACTAACTAACCCCAGTTACTATCTACTGTGTTATTTTTTTCTTTCAAATGTGGCCAATAGCAAACTTTAAAAGTTAGATAAGATAGATATGGAAATAAAGAAACAAAATATAAATTGAAATTAAGGAAAACATTCAATTTTATCTAATTACAATCACAGAGAGTAGAAGTTTGGCGGAAGCATTTTTTTTTTCTGTCATTCATCACAACTAGTTCGAAACCTAAATTTTATCTTGTCAAAACATTTCACCTAAAACTCCATTTATTAATAGCTTAACACTTTTAAGAATACACACACACAAATTCACACCCACATACACATGCACAGTCACACACGCATATGCACGCACAATCACTTCCTTTCTCTCTCTCCTTTTCATGTACATGACCATACAGCTATCTAAATATTGATTTCGAATTTTGGCACAAGGCCAGCAATTTAGGGGGAGGGCCTAAGTCAATTACAACAACCCCAGTGCTTAACTGGTACTTATTTTATCAACCCCGAAAGGCTGAAAGGCAAAGTCAACCTTGGTAGCATTTGAACTCAGAACACGTAGACAGATGAAATGCTGCTAAGCATTTTACCTGACATACTAATAATTCTATAAATATTAACTGGAGGACAGATTTGAAGCTGACCAGGAGGAGAGAGGACATTATCATTTATAAAGCCATGAATGACAAAGAAAGGACTCTGACAAACAACCGATAGATTAATTAAGCAAGTAGTTAAAGAACTAACCAACTGATTAATAAAGAAGTGAAACTGAACCAGTGCATGTGCTTATTGTTGGCAAAATGACCCTCCCAAGATACGATAAACATTACCATTAAAAATAATTTGATAAACTAATTTAAGAAAATTCAGTTACAATGTCACTTTTTTAACCTGTTTCAGTCATTGGACTGTGGCCATGCTGGGGCACCATCTTGAAGGGTTTTAGTTGAACAAATCAGCCCCAAAATTTACTTTAAGCATGGTTTAATTTATCAGTTATAGGCGCAGGAGTGGCTGTGTGGTAAGTAGCTTGCTTACTAACCACATGGTTCTGAGTTCAGTCCCACTGCGTGGCACCTTGGTCAAGTGTCTTCTACTATAGCCTCAGGCCGACCAAAGCCTTGTGAGTGGATTTGGTAGACGGAAACTGAAAGAAGCCCGTTGTGTATATGTATATATATATACATACATACATACATACATACATACATACATATATGTATGTATGTATGTATGTGCGTGTAGACACTGAAACTGAATACAGCCCCTGGACACATCAAAACCTGTAAGACCATCCAGCACATGCCAGCACGGAACATGGACATTAAATGATGACAATGTACATATCTATAAATGTATATCAGGCACGTGCCACGAGTAATTACTCGTGATAGCAGTCGGTGACGTTTATGTTTTGCAGCTTTCTTCATGCAGTATTAATTTCAGTATACAAGAAATTATGCAAACATGTTTGCAGTAATATGTATGCTCAGTATTATACAAATACAATTGTATATTCACAAATAAATAGAAATAAAGAAAGCTAGTTCATCAGACCACCAGAACACCATGGTCCAGTTCCAACCTTCCATTCACTGTGTATATAAGGAGTGAATTTTGTGTGACTATGTTATGATGCAGGTATACACCTCTGGTATAAAACAGTGTCACACAACTAAATAGTTGGTCCTGGTTATCTAAAATAACCTTTTACAGAATATTTATGTTAACACAGAAATCACTCCATGTACTCGAACACAGGTGTGATATTCAGTATACACTGTTCAGCTACTGACTGTTAAACCAACACACATTGAACTAACAATAAACCAACACGGTTGAACTAATACTGTCAAGTACCCCCTTGACAGTTCACTCAGTTCTTATTTATTGTAATCAGTCCACCTTCAGTCATGTGGGGGTGTTCAGGATTCTCCCATAACAGAATATTTAGAGTTGAACTGTTGATGTAACTATGATGTTCTGGTGATGTGATGAGCTAGCTTTCTTTATTTGCATTAATTTGTGAATATACAACTGTATTGTATAATGCTTGAGCACACATTAATGCAAACATGTACACATAATTTCTGGCATACTGAAATTAATACTGCATGAAGAAGGTTGGTAGAAGAACTGTAACCTATGGAAGTCAGTTAAATAAATCTATGTTCACCTAAGGGCTTGAAGTTTTAGGGGATTACAAGTATACATTGTGATGTCTATACCCTACTCAAAAGTAATTTCTGCTTCAACTAAAGTTGGAAATTGAAACCTCATTCTATGAAGGCTATCCTGATGCTTACCATTTGCTGTGTGATTATTGACAAGAAATGAGCAGGAGTGACTGTGTGGTTAAGAAGTGTACTTTGCAATGACAAGGATTTGAGGTTTAATACTTCTACACAGCACTTTGGACCAGTGTTAGCAAGAAACTGTGTGAAACTAGATCGGAAGAGCTGTTCATGTGTGTGGGTGATAGGGCTCAATCTGACACCCTGTTTAAACTGGATTCACAGATGCCTTTAGGAGTCCAGTCTGTTGCAAATATTCAGATCAGATCTCCAACCTGAGGTTAACTTCCTTGCCTTCTCCTTTAACTAAACCATAAAAAGATCCTGTTTAGATCATCCTTTAACATCTATTTTCTTTGCTGGCATGGACTAGAATGTTTGTTAGAGGCTGGTGTGCCAAGGTCCAGTATCTGCCTTGGCTTCTACAGCTGGATGCCCTTCCAAATGTCAACCATTTTACAGAGTGTAACTGGGTACTTTTTTCTCATATCACTGGCACCATTGAGGTCTACACATGAAAATACTCAATACTTAAAGTATAGATACAGCCATAGTTTCACTGATGTGTATTTCTGCAAGGAAGATTAATCAATGTACCATTTGATAAACATATCGTTGTTAAAAAAGAGAAGTGAATTTTATAAGAAAGAAAAAAATAAAAAGGCAATTTGAACTGAAATATGAACGAATATCCCAACATGACAAAAAATGTAAGACACTTACCTCTACAAGGGGATCAACAGTGTCATGAATTACTAGCACCAAAGTACCAACTCTGATCATATTCTGAATCCATGAGAAAGTCAGCAACAATAAAGTTATAATATGGTGAATGAAGAGTTCCCAAAAGTCCTGTAAATAATAAATACAAGAGTAAATTCCAAATGTAATATATATAGACATACATTATATATATATATATATATATATATATATATATATATAAACTCTGCCAAATTAGATTGGAGCCTGGTGTTGCCATCCGGTTTCACCAGTCCTCAGTCAAATCGTCCAACCCATGCTAGCATGGAAAGCGGACGTTAAACGATGATGATGATATATGTATATATGTCTTCTCCATAGATATTTCCATGATCATTACTCAGATAAACTTAAAGGTCTTGGCAGAGAGTATTAGACCAGTAAGTGTCACTCCTCTTCCCAAGTGCATCATTTCTCTGTTGATCTTCCTCTTAGTCATATGTCTTTTATTCTGTTAGCTTCTTTCTTTGAACTGCTGTTCTCTGGAACTTGTTACCATTGTCTTGTTTTCCTCTAGTCCATGATATTCAATCCTTTAAGCTTTTGGGTAGTCAACATCCTTTGAATTTGTAAACTCCCTTTCTTCTTCTTTGTAGTCCTTTACACTATAGGAGCCAGAAGCCTAGTTCTGGACAAAAATGTTGAAGAAAAAATTACGACATGGCACTTAATAACAAATATGTAAATGCTTTTTACCTTTCGACGCACATCTGTGAAATGAAGCACCAAACTGGAGAGGTAGTAGCCAATCTCTATTATGTAAAACCAAAAGATATCATTGCTCACATGCTGAAAAGATAAATTAAAAACCTTAGTTTAGATATGCTGATATGAACTGTCGATATTACATCATGATCAAATAAGCAGTCAGTGTCTGATGATGTGAAGAGTGAGAGGAATCTAAAATAGCTTCTTCCAAACTGTCACCTCACCTAAGAGTTTCCAGTTTTCTTTATCTTAGGCCTTTTGACCTAGTGTTACTTCTCATGTTTCCATAACATCAGGATGTTTCCTGATAAGCAATATCTAACCCCTCGTTAGATATTTTCTTTACTTGAAGCACCATTAATAATTAAAGCCTCTACTTCAGTTAATCATTTTAGCAGCAACTCAAACATAAAACTTCTAAAAGTTGCATTAAAAAAGAAAAAAAATTTTTTAAGTGCAAGTCTTTAAATTTTAATTCTACACAAATGTCAATTCTTACCATTGTTAAACATCATTTGGTAATTTAATACTCTTTACTACCCGCTTGTGTATACCTGGTTTCATTAGGCACAAAACTGAAATGAGCCCACCTTCAGAGGTACAGCTGATCATGATACAGTATCAATACCTTTAATGTTCAAATCTTAAGTACAATGTTCCACTGATCCACTGAAATTTTTATCATTAACAATACTGAGTACCTACATCAGTACAAGTTATATACATGTAAAGGAAATAATAAGATTGCATACCAGGATTAGCTCAACAATATTAGTATACTGGATTGCTGATTTGGATAGTCAAACACTGCTACTAAACATCCCTCTCACTTTCTGTTGAAAGTATGTAATTTAACCCTTTAGCATTCAGATTTCTCTGTCAAATGTAATGCTTATTTATTCACATTGTTTTGAATTAATCATGTATTATCTTGTAGCCTTGAAATTTTAATGATGTGATTGTTTATTTTTAGAATGACATTGTGAGGTAAGTGTGAGAAGCCAAATCTGTCTGGTTTGAACATAAAACAGGTAAAATAGCTGGGGTGGACACAGCCAGTTTAAATACCAAAGGCTCTCTTTAGTACATCTTTATGTGCCTCACAATATCTACTCAGCTGACAAAAATATAGCATCCAAATAGCCTTCAATTTTCATCATATTCTAAAAATATTATACCACTAGTATTAATTTGAGGCTGTTTCACATGCATATATTAACTCGTTTCTAGCCTGGCTAGATTGCACACAATACATTATCAATTTTTCAAGTGAAACAAAGCATTTTTGGCTTGGTTCAGGATATCTGAGGTATTCATCAGTGAGGAGACCAAATCAGGTCAAAGCATTGTCTGGTGATCCACCAGCATTCTGATCGAAGCCCTGTGTTTTAACACACAAGCCATTGAGAAAATTTCTCTGAGACAAAATATTACAAGTAGTGCCATTCCACATTTATACACATTATAAATCCTATACACACCATTATAACGTTTCTCTGGGTTTTCATCTTAGATACTAAGCATCACATATCCTATAATGCCATTCAATTCTTTCTTAATGGCAGCCATTCCACAAATGTAGCTCTCAATTTATAATTAACACATTCTGCATTTCTAAGTTGCTTCTATTTTATTTTACTTTATAAATACATTTCTCAAATTGCTATTTTGTGCTTTTTTTCATTAGTCCCCAACCCCACCCATTTTTCCTATCTGTTTTAGTAATTTACCTGGCATCTTATTCATCTAACTACAAATAGTACACTAAATTCAATAAACACTTCTGATATCTCCCATGTTCTCTCTCTCTCTCTCTCTCTCTCTCTCTATATATATATATATATATATATATATATATATATCAAAGAGTGAAAAGTTATTCAAGATACAAATATGAAATTTTTTTTTCTCAAATCTATGAGGATAGAATCAGAGAATAAATGGCCAAAATATCTTTACATCTGGTGTCTAGTAGGCAACTAACACTTCTGTTAGTTAATGCTGCCATTTTAATATTTTAATGCAGCAAACAATTCTATGAACCCAGGCCAGCAAGTAAGTTATTACAAATACAATGTGAAGAAATAATGCAACAAAATGAGATGGAAGATAATTGATGATGAGCATGCAATATGTGACAAAAGTAACATCTTGAAGTACTATATGTATAGTCATGAATAACTTGGAGCAAAATAGTTGGGATTGTCTGTTGAGATACTCTAGCAAACTGTTCTGGTCATCTATTCACATACTCAGGCAAACCACACTTAAGCCACATCATTTGTCTCTTCAGATACTTTGGCAAACTGCAGTGTTCATCTTCCAAGATGATCCTATATACTAAGCTATATACCCCATTACTTGAGTTTTGGTGTACCCAGGTCAGTCAATAATCCCTTGGCTCTATATAGATTTTTGTTGCATAATATAATTTGTATCTACTCCTGTAGATAGATATAAATGTATATATGGTTGGTATATTTGCAGACAACTCAGATGCAATAAATAAATATTGAAAATAGTCTCCATTTCTTTGCAGAGTGTGGTTTCGATCTACAGAACCCCAGTGTTATGAGCCCATTACACTTCAACTGCGCCACTCTGCTCAACAAGGGATTAAGCAAATATATAATGTATTATTTCTTTTATTGTCTGTTCTGGCTTACATTACTTTTATTACATCATCCATCATGTTATTTATTTATTATTCATTTATTTACTTCTATTCACTGGACTGTGTCAAATGTATGAAACAGTCACTTTACAATACATGCTGCAGCACTGCACTGTTAATTCATTTACTAAAAAGCAACATTTCCTCCTCATGATACTCAGAGAGTCACATGCATAGATCTATATGTTGTAAATGTTATCTGGGTCTCTTTATTTACCATTTTCAGATCAGCCAGAAGCAAATCAATTCCATAAATGCTTCACCAGCACAGACTAGCAAGCGAGCTGGCTAGTCTGATGAACTAATTCAATCATCTCTCCACAGTCTGCTGTACCACCTTATCCATCTCTCCAGATATTTTAATACACCACACAAGACATTCGAGCGAGATCGTTGCCAGTGCCACTGGACTGGCTCCTGTGCAGGTGGCACGTAAAATACACCATTTTGAGTGTGGTCGTTGACAGTACCGCCTGACTGGCCTTCGTGCCGGTGGCACGTAAAAAGCACCCACTACACTCTCGGAGTGGTTGGCGTTAGGAAGGGCATCCAGCTGTAGAAACTGCCAAATCAGATTGGAGCCTGGTGTAGCCATCTGGTTCACCAGTCCTCAGTCAAATCGTCCAACCCATGCTAGCATGGAAAGCAGACGTTAAACAATGATGATGATGATACTCCACTCAACTACACTATGTTTCTCAAGCTGCTCCAGCAGAACCACACTGTTTGTCTCTCCGGATACTCAGGTGAACCACACGTCCATCTCTCCAGAAACTCTAGCAAACAACATTGTTCATCTCTTTACATACATTATTGCTTATCCTGCTGAACTAAGGAGAAAACATCAATGAGCATGGTCAACTAGCTAAAAAATATCAACTAAATGTCCCTCAAATTGCACTCGTTTTAAAACAGGAAAGACACGTTGAATGTAGTCTCGGAAGAAAACCATAATAGACATGGCTGGAATATCTTTGACCACGAGTCAGTGCAATTAAGGTTGATCTAGAGTTGGACAACAACAACAAGTTTCTCAGTTGCTACATATCTTTATTTTTACTTGTTTCAATCATTGGATTGTAACTATGCTGAGCCCTTCACTCCCTCAAAGTGTTTACTCAAACAAATCAACCCAAGTACTCATTTTTAAGACTGGTACTTATTCTGTTGTAGTCTTTTGCTAAACTGATAGGTTACAGGGATGTAAACAAACCAGCACCAGTTACCAAGTGGTGGTGAGAGACAAATATACGCATTCTATATATAAATACATACATATCATCATCATCATCATCATTTAACGTCCGCTTTCCATGCTGGCATGGGTCAGATAGTTTCACTGGAACTAGTAAGCTGGAGAGCTGCATCAGGTTCCAATCTGATATGGCATAGTTTCTACAGCTGAATGCCCTTCCCAATGCCAACCACTCCAAGTGTGTAATGGGTGCTTTTTTACATGCCACTGGCACAGGGGCCAATTACATGACACTAGTAACAGCCACACTTACAGTTATGGTAGGCTTTCACACAATTTCCATCGACCAGACTAAATTCACTTACAAGGCATTGGTCAGCCTGGGGCTGTAGTAGAAGGCACTTTCCCAAGGTGCCGTGCAGTGGGACTGAACTCTAAATCACATGATTGTAAAGTGAGCTTCATAACCACACAACCATGCCTACACCTACATATATTGACTTCATTGTTATGTCTAAAAATACGCAACACTAGCATAGTT
>NC_068981.1:181927149-181928531 GCF_001194135.2 Octopus bimaculoides | reverse complement strand
CACACACACATATATATATATATATATATATATATATATATATATACATACACACACACACACACGATGGGTTTCTTTCAGTTTCTGTCTACCAAATTCACTCACAAAGCTTTGGTCAGCCCAAGGCTATAGTAAAAGACACTTGCCTAAGGTGCTACCACACAATGGGACTGAACCCGGAACCATGCAGTTGTGAAGCTAACTTATTACCACACAGTTACACTTGTAGAGAAATTATTTAGTTGAGCATTCCAGATTCTTCGGGCAACAGTGTTATATCCCATATTGTAAATAACCAGAGGTCCATTATCTAAACACTGATAAATTGAAATATCACGCATCAAGATGTTTTATGCTAATTGCTGATTTGGTTCTGTGTCATACTGAAACCAACACTGATCAATAAAAGATCACATCTACAACAAACAGCTGTATGTGACCACCATCTCTTATATCAAACTTCTCTTGCAGTTTGTCCATGATATTTGCTTATAAAACATTCCCACCAAGCCATTCTCTCTTGATTTTCAATTCAATGGATTCCAAGTGTTAGGATGAACATTTATGAACTCAAGACAAAGCCTTGTGAACACTTACCTAAACCTTAAATTTCTCACTAAGTGATCCTGCATCAGAGAAATTTCTGGACGAATTTCCTGCAAGTCAGATAAGCAATCCTTTGATTACTCTTATTTAGCTCCCAAAGACATAGCTGTTCAATTCACAGGAACCTGGTCCTTACTAACTACTTCACACTAAAGGTAGAAACTTGACAACACTGCTATGTAAAGCTATGATCAAGTCCACTCTTGGTTTAACAATACATAGAATATAACTTTTTAACCAGTAATAAAAACCTTCAGCATGGAAGGAATCTGAAACCAGCTGACAACAACTTACATTAGATAGTGTCAAGAGAACTAGATTTGTCAGGTTTTATATTTTATAGGGATAAACATCCATTTCATTCAGAACAGCTGTTACACAAAATGACATTTAGACTATAAATTATTACTATTAATATATATATATATATATATATATATATATACATACACACATATATATACATATATATTGTCAGTAAATCATAAATCCAAAAGAAAAGCACACACTAAGTTATAGAGCAGTAGAGTATTTAGAGAATGTTAGTTATGGCCAGTTCATAGGGTTACCCAAGGTTTCATGTCCATAAAGCTAAGCACTTTATGAACGTGAAATCATGGGTAACCCTATCAACTGGCCATAACTAACATCACATATATATATATATATATAGCCTAACAGCTATCATTAATGTGAAAACGATATTTTAACTAGTTTTATGTGCAAACTATATTCTAACTAGTTTTGAAGTAACAGGTTTCCATTCTAGTTTATTG
>NC_068981.1:181915887-181926939 GCF_001194135.2 Octopus bimaculoides | reverse complement strand
TATTTAGTGAGAGTTTTTTTCTTCCCTTTTCCATTTAGTTTTAAAATATTTCTAACAACCAACTGAAAAAAAAAAAGTTTTTATTCATGTTAACTTCTATAAAAATATTCATATACTAAGTAAAGCTAGAATAATATTTTAAAAATATTATGGTTGCAAACATAAAATAATTCTTTTGGTTTATTTACTATTATTTTTTTTAAATACTTTAGTTTTCACTGTCTTTTATCAACCCTTTTACTGCAGAATTCAGATATATCCACTCAAAATTTAATTACCTTTAACTGTGGAAAACAGTTTTATATGCTAATCTATCTTTTGTTAAGGTGTGTCATGTTTGAAACTATTTTCTGTCAAGTCTATTGAATCAATGTGACTCACAGAAAATACCAATTCTATTTTTTGGTAGATATTTAATACCATTCTTGGAATAACCATGAAAGTTAATTCTGCAGTTAAAGGTTGAAATTAATTTATTCCTTTCATTTCTAAAGAATTTTATAAAAGTAACAATATTAGGAATAAACTAAAAATACGTTTTTTGTTCATCTTCGCTTCTACAGACAATTTTGGCTGAAACTGTTTCAAATTTAGTTTTATATTTTTAGAAAGTAACCATGAAAGCTTGAAACAACTATCGCAGTCAATGTATATTTTTGCTTTCAAGAATGTCTTCATAACTTATCTACTTTTCCATGCTTGTACAAGGCAGACAGAATTTGTTAACGTAGATTTTCTATGGCTGGATACCTTTCCTGTCACCAATACTCACCTTACTTGGGTAAGGTAATATTTCCCCAAGGCCAGACATGTTTTCATGGATGATTGGAAATGGATGACACCATTTACATGATGATAGGACTCACAGCCATCACATGATGTCAGATAAGGAGACAATAATACACACACATGATAGGCTTCTTTTAGTTTTTGTCTACCAAGTCCAACTTATAAAGCTTTGATCAGTCCAGAGTTTTAATAAAAAACAATTGTCCAAAGTACAATGCAGTGGAACTGCACTTGAAATCATGTGGTTGGAAAGCAAATTCTTGCCACACAACCACATCTGCACATCGGACTTTTCTTAGTTTATCAATTTTATGCACGTTCTTTTTTGAAGTGTCATCTTACATATTTAAATTTTAGTGAAATAAAACAACACACTGAAATATTTTGAGGAGGAAAAAAAAACAAAACAACAAAAACATTTTATAAAAGCTTTAAACTGTATAAAAATTGTAATCTTACATGATGTGGATAGCCTATCCAACAATTAACAGGTTTCCACAGCCAGACTTTCTACAAAGGAAATACAACACATCTGAAGCATCATCAATACAATTAAAAGTAATTTTAAAAAATTATGCTCGTAGAAGGAAAGGGAAGTAAAATAACCACTGTTAT
Source organism: Octopus bimaculoides (assembly GCF_001194135.2). Lineage (NCBI taxonomy): Eukaryota > Metazoa > Mollusca > Cephalopoda > Octopoda > Octopodidae > Octopus > Octopus bimaculoides. The sequence goes on along the minus strand of NC_068981.1, from coordinate 181,925,535 downwards.
AGGCATTCAAAAATAGAAGAGTTATACTGAAAGTAATGCAAAACTATTTCTATTAACTGATGTAGGTCATTCAAACTGTACATGTCCTCTGTAGTAACTCTCCTTCCTTGGTTTCATTGCAGGAAAATAATGGGTTCCACATGAAACAACAGGCTGTTATCGAGTTCTTGGAAAAGGAGGAGTTCAGACTGTCTGACATCCACAGAAGGCTACAGGTTCTTTATGGAGATGACACCACTGACAAAAGCAATCTTCACAAATGGATGAAGTAGACAAAAATCATGTGGTACGAGACCATCGACTGCAACCACTAATATGAATCACTATTAAGTGGGCAAATTGATTTACACAGATGAATGTGTCACAATTTGTGAGTTTATGGCACAATATGTTACTAAAAGATGGTGGAAAGCAGAGTACTGAAAAGTGTGAGCAAAGTGAGTACCTCAGCAGTTGACACTTAACTGAGAGAAGCATGAAAGTTTGTTCTGATTTACTAGAAGTGTCTGAAGCCAATCAAGACACCTTTATTTTGCCAAACTGGCAACAGGTTATGAAATGTGGGCATATCTTTATAATCTGGAAATAAAGGCTCAATCCATGGAATGTTATCACACCTTTTCTCCAGGGATTAAGAAGAGTCAACAACTGACACAGAAAAGTGATAGTAACTGATTTTTGGAAAGATGAAGGCATCATTCACCTTGATTTTGTGGAACATGGAAGTACAGTGAACAACAAAAAGCTGTTGAGACACTCAAAAAGCCATTAGGAGGAAGGGGCAATATATATGATTAATAAAAAGATCATGCCCACTTCTGACACAATACTAGAATAGCATTAAACTAAAATCTATTCTCTTGTACAATGTATTCTAAGTCATTCATCATTGTACTTTTTATGCCCATTTCTGACATGGGGTGGATAGAACTTACTGAGGCAGTATGCTGGATGCTCTTTCTGATAACATTTACTTGTTTACAACTAAAGTACTTCATTCCACTGGTCCTAATACATTGTGAAACCAGTGAGCTACCAGACATACTGTTCATGTAGGATATAAACAAATGTTACTACTGCCCAAGCAGTGTAAGTGCAAAGACACATGGAGACAAACACACATACATACAATGGGTTTCTGTCAACCAACTTTCACTCATGTGGCAGTGGTCAGCCCAAGGCTATAGTACCATTGTCATGTAGTTAGAAAATGAAACCATATGGTTGCAAAGTGAAGTTCTTAACTGCAGGGACATGCCAAAAAGAAATGGTAAGCAATACTTAAATTGTTATATTAAGAAAAAAATAAAAGAAACATACAAAACTAACATGGATACCAGAGGTGTTAGAATTCTAGAAGCTGTTAACTTTAAATTAAATTTTTTTTAATAAAAATGATTACAGTTACTTACATCCAAAAGCATCACCATTCCATAAATGAATATTGCAGAATAAAATGTACAACGCCATCTAAGAAAGAAAATGGTAAGAAAATATTCCAAAACGTTTCTAAGTGGAATTAATTCAATACAATATTTGATGGCATATAAGATCAATTTTTTTTTCAAGGAAAAAATCTCAAAAAATTCCCTACCCCCAGGTCCTACATGCAAAGTTGCTTTAAATATTTCTATGCGTTAATGCACTAAAAACTTTTTTTCCCCCCAGCTTTTGAATCAACAGCTAAGTTTTTAAGTTCATATTTTATTCAAATGTGACAGTCAATGTTTATAAATTTCCCATTTCTCATAATATCCCATTTGCCAAGGCCACATGTATTTCAGCCTGTCTTCCTCATTGCATAATGTTTATATGATGAAGATGCTGATTAAAATGTACATGTGTATTAATATGGTATTATTATTATTAATAATAATGATTCCTCCTATTAAAGGGACAAGACCTGAAATTTTGGGAGCCAGGGGACTTGTCGATTACATCAACCCCAGTCATCAACTGGTACTTATTTTATCGACTCCAAAAGGATGAAAGGTAAAGTCAACCTCGGCAGAATTGGAACTCAGAACTTAGCAACAGGTAAAACACCACTAAGCATTTCATTCAGTGTGCTAATGATTCTGCCAGCTCGCCACCTTAATAATAATAATAATAATAATAATGATAATAAGAATAATAATTAAATATTACGACTCCTTGTAAGTCTGTTTAACTATGAAGATTGGTATTTGTTTGCACAGGTTATGAACACAGTGTGTGTGTTTGCATACTCGTTACAATCGCCGCCCCCCTTCCTCCCACCATTTTAATTTAAACAGTACATGAACAGTTTCACCAAGCGGCTCATATACCCCACCTCCTGTACTGTGGATAAGGGTAAAGGTACATATTTTGCTTACTTTCTTATTTGTACCATATACCTCAATGCAAGCATCCATGAGTGCCATATACATCCAAGGGTATCGCATACATAAATATTTAGATATAATATTTAACAGTCCTGTGTAGCCACCCTCTCTCTTCTCTTCCTGGTCAACCAACATGCCCTCTTCTCATACTGTCTTCATCACATCTTTGCTGGCTCTTGCTCTGCATGTTGTAAGGGATTGAGGGAATTATAAATCATTGTAATTCATTAAATAAACTGTGTCCCAAAGCTCTACACTAGCTGGAAAGTGTTTGCACAGATCTTTTTAGTAATGGCAAAAGTTCCACAACTGCCTTCTCACTGTCACTCCCAAGTACACAATTTCAAGGCCATTACCATCAACATTGACACAATGAAAGGAAGGAATGGGGATATTATTGAAATACTGGAGCGATGCCATGTTGATGTGTGTGGTGTGCAAGAAGATGGAAGGGGAGCCTCTGGTGGATTCTTCACAGGTAAGAAATAGAGATTCAAATCCTTCTAGGTAGGCAGGAGTGATGGACTAAGTGGTGTAGGTAGAAAAGTGGGTAGATAAGGTAATTGAGGTAGTCAGAGTATGTGATAAGGTAATTTAGTTGAGACTTATCATAGATAAATTAACTGTTACATTTATCTCTGCCTATGCTACTCAGTCTGGGTTGGCTGATGAGTAAAAAGACTGATTCTACGAGGTCCTTTTGCAGACTACCTTAATGACAAATGACAGAGACTTTATTATTGTGGCAGATGACTTCAATGGACATGTTGGACAGCATCCCCACGGAGTGCATGGTGGTTATGGCTTTGGCCCTAGAATGAGGAGGGAACAAAACTGCTGGAGTTCTGTGATGCAAATGATCTCACAAGCTGCAACACTAACTTCAGAAAAACAGCCAGCCACCAAATCACTTATCAGTCGGGGGGGGGGGGGCATATAAACCAGATTGCTTACCTCCTCACCAGGCAATGAGATAGACAGATGCTTACAAATGCAAAGTTTTACAACCCAACAGATTACTAGTTAGCGACTTCAGAATTAGAGCTAGAAAGACAGAGATAAACCATTCTGGAAAAGAAGATTACGGAAGCTCAAAGACCCAGCAAACAGAAATTTTCATCAGGTAAATCACCCTGCTCAGAATGTAGGAAAGGAGTTGGAAGTAATTCCATTCGTTGCACCCAGTTTAAGCTATGGACACATAAGAGGTGCAGTGGAATCACAGGTAGATTAACAGATAAAGTCATCTTTGTATGTGGCAGATGTGCAGGAACAATAAGCAGTAAGGACACAGGCTCTCTGAAATGCCCAGGAGGCTCTCTTGGGGTTGTAGATAGTTTCTGTTACCTAGGTGACCAAATTAGCAATGGTGGAGGATGCTTTGAAAGTATTGTTTCCAGAATAAGAATAGGATGGAGGAAGTTCAGAGAGTTATTACATCTGTTGGCAATATAAGGACTCTCTCTCAGAGTAAAAGGTAGATTATATGATGCTTGAGTGCAATACTCCATGGTAGTGAGGCATGGGCTCTGAATGCAGAAGACATGCACAGACTAGAGAGAAATGAAGGCAGTACAACTATAAGAATTTGCAGATCTATCCAATCCCAAGACAGTATAGAAAAATAGAGTAAGTAAAGCAATCTAATCATCATCATCATCATTTAACATCCATTTTCCATGCCAACATGGGTTGGATGATTTGACAGGATCCAGCGAGACACAGAGCTGCACCAAGCACCATTGTCTGATTTGGCAGGATTTTTACAGCTGGATTCCCTTCCTAAAACTTGCCATCTTACAATATGTACTAAGTCGCCCCCCCCTGCCTTTTTTTTTTGTGCCACTGGTACTAGTGTAGTTGCTGATTAAGTTGTAAGGGGGGAAAAGAAGAAACTCAGAATTATATAGTTTAAAAGCAAACTTTGCATCTACATAGCCATGTCTGCACCTATACAAATATAAGAATTTGCAGATTCCTCCAACCCTAAGTGGGTACAGAAACAGAGAAATTAATGTAGATATTAAAAATAACTTTAGAAAATATATAAATAACCGAGAAAGATTACAACCCCCAAATTCCAGTAATGTTTTTATGAAAACTGATCAAAACTTAACTGGCTAACAACCAAATATCAAAATTAGCAGAAAACTTTTTGGCAGATTTCTGGACCAAACATATCTCACAGCCCACTGATTGAAACTGGTAAAAGGTTTATATTTGCAACAGCAGCAGCAAATGGGTGTAACATAACACTTACCTTACAACTGGCATTCCATCGGTTACAATGTTGCAGGTTTCAGTCGATATGAGTAGAACAGTCTGCTCATGAAATTAAAGTGCAGGTGGCTGAGCACTCCACAGACATATTTACCCTTAATGCAGTTCTCAGGGTGATTCAACATGACACAGAATGCGACAAAGCTGGCCCTTTGAATTACAGGTACAACTCATTTTTGGCAGCTAAATGGACTGGAGCAACAAGAAATAAAGTGTCTTGCTCAAGGACAGAATGTGCTGCCAGGAATCAAATTTATGACCATGAGCTGAATCCCCTAACCACTGAGCTATCTGCCTTCACCCACCTTAGAATTATAGACTTTATAAATCCTTAATTTCACGAGTAGGCAGTTCTACTGATTGGATCAACAGGAATGCTGGTTATTGTTACCGATGGAGAGCCAGGCCATACACACACACACACACACACACACACACACACACACACACAAAGAGGATTCTTTTAGTTTCTCTTTACCAAATCCACTCACAAAGCTTTATATTCAGTCCAGGGTCATTGTAAGAGACACTTACCTAAGGTGCCAAGCAGTGGGACTGAACCCAAAATGATGCAGTTGGGAAATAAACTTAACCACATACTTATACCTAATTTGTCAATAGTATTCTAATTCCAATCACATCTAAGATATATTATAGGAATATAAATGAACTCTGGTAATTTATTTCATTTTCCTCAGAAAGTAGAAAGGCAAAGATGACCAGAGGGATTTGAACTTGGAATGTAAAAGGTTGGGCTTAAACACTGCAAAGCAATTTATCTGACATGAATGGTTTTGTCAATTCATCAGCATCCTGGAATGTTTATAGTTAAATCATGTCCTGCTTCAGTGAATGAAATACCGCCATCTAAAAATAAGAACTCAAATAATAAATGAACTCGTCGTATCCAGTAGCAGCAATTTTAAGAAGATAGACTAAAGTAAACATACTTAAGTACCTTCCCCAAACAACTTTTTTTTTCTTTCTGCTACTACGTACTATATATTAAACTGATAAGCTGCCACCTACTCAGTTATTATGATACTATGATACACATAGGCTAAAATATAATCTCTTTCTGCTGCTGCCACTGCAATCACAGAGAAATCTGTGCACCTAATGCTCTTAGGAGAGAGAGAGAAAAAAAAACAAAAGAATCAAACCACTAGTTGTTGAGAAAAGTTCCTATAATTTAAACAGCATTAATCTCTGTCCTTAGTTTAGCTTTAAAGCCGATCTTACCCAGATTCCACAAATTTCTTCAGTACACTCGGTTTTTCTAGTTTCCGTCGACCTCTGAACCATCTTTCCACCTGACGAATGCTTAGATCTGTCTGCTTTGCTAATCCCTACAGGAAAGAAGAAAATGTTTCAATTATATTTTATACAATAAACGACAATCAATTATAACATGCAATCTTAGTATTTTTTTTTTAACCGAAGTATTAACTCTTGATATCAGTTTTGTAACTTGAGATGAAAGATAAAGGTGGCTTCCATTCCCACCCAACCTCCTATCCCAACAATTTTGTTTTCACAATTCCCAGTTGTTACAATGTTCCGTCTGTTCCATTGATTAATCTAGTCTGTCAAGAGAAACAATGTGCTCACATCAAAGCAGAGAAAATAGTTGACTGGCAATAACCCATCAAAAATTAAAATACACGTTTTTTTCATTCTTTCCACAATTTAGATTTTTCACAGCATTTTACAGCAGGCAATCCTAACAGACATACTTTTAGTGCCATGAAAATACTTAGCTTTTGAAATAAACAAATTCTAAAGATAAAGTAGTGTTAAATGTATATCTTTATAATATCATGAATGATGATGATGATGATGATGGTTATGTTGCTGATGGTGGTGGTGGTGGTTATAGCGACAGTGATGGTGACTGACCTTGCTTCACCATACGGAGTTCTTTCTATATTTAGCAACTGATGCACTTACTTTCATTACATAGTCAGGCCTAGATGCATTCAAGTATAATGATAAAAGCAAACCAAAAGTTGAACAAAGGAATATTCCAGTATCTGTTTACAAACTGGGATACGAACATGATTGGTGCACATTATCATTTAACAACATTTATCACAACTTAACCTTCTAACTATCAGATTACTTTGTCAAATGTAATGCTTATTGATCAGTTTCAAATTGATCATGAATTATCTCATGAGTTATCTCATTGCTTCAAAATTTCAAAGATGTGATTGTTAATTTTAGAATCACATTGTCCAGTAAGCAGGTGTGAAAGGCCAGATTGAACATAAAACAGGTAGAATATGTTGAGATTGAGATGGCCACTTTAAATGCTGCAGGTTAAACTGAAGATGACAAATTAGGTTAATTAGAATTAATGAAATTAACAACAAAATTACAGAATTAACACTTTAGACTAAAAAAAAAAAAAAAATGGAAGAAAAACATCAATTTACCATTGATGTGGTAATGGACCTTCAGTAGAGTCCGCTGGGGTTAGGGGGTTAAGTGTTCAAAAAGATCAATGTCTGTAGCCAGAACTAAGTTGTTAGATGAAAGGTGATTATCTTGGATTAAGAAGAGCCAACTCAATCCTCAGAGAATACTATACTAATGAAGCAGTTATCTTTTTTATTGATTGAATAACAATTGATAGAGGTGCATCTTAATGTTTGTCTGTGGTGAAATAAAAATAAAGGAAAATTGATAAAGCAATATAATTAGTGAGGATGGCCTATGTAAACAAGCAAACCAGAAAGATATTCCACACCTAAATAATACACCAACAATTTAATCAGTGCAAGTCATATCCTGTCCTAACAGGTTTAGTGATGACTGTTGTGCAACTTCATTATAGAGAAACTTGTCCAAGTGAGTCGTTATATCAACGTTGTTAGGAGGAAAGAAAATCTATAAAAAGAATTTTAGGCTAGCTTTACATATAATTATGACACATCATATCTTCACAGAGATATCAATTTTTTGTTTTTTTTGTTGGATATACTCAAATCAGGCAAGTATAGACCTGATGAGATGAGAAATGTTTATCGTGGAATTAAACAGCATCTTTGATTATCTGTCATTTTTTTTTTAATTCAATAATTTTGAACACATTGTTATCTTAAAAAACAGAAAAACTTTCAAAGGCAATTTAAAGCAAGACATAAGACAAAGTGATTACAGTATTAGTTTTGACTCCCTGCACACACGGTTAAAACACTGCCAAAGGCAACGTCACCTTCATTCACACAAAATAAGCTACAGGATATCGTATTTATGGAAGAGATAAAACACCATTTTTTTTTTTCTCAAACAAAGACAATATGAATACACGGTTTTTGCTAACTAGGAGCTACTATATGATGTGAGAGAGAGAATTGCTATTTTAGAGGATAAAATCACTTCTAAGTATATTTTTTCTTTTTCCTTATATTGAGAAATCATTATCAAAGCATGAAAACAGCATACATATTACACATTTTTTCAATGTAATTCTTTTATTATATGGTTGTGGATAGTACCATTTCACCCTGGTTCTGGGCTCTTCAGCATGACATAACTTGAGATTTTAAAATTAGTTTATCTAAAATCATTCAAAATCTAAAATTAAAGATGATCAACAATAAGAAAATTTATGCTTATGCACGTGCACACATATTCGATAGGTTTCTGGATAGTCTGACTACCAAATTTCACTCACAAGGTACTGATTGGCCTGAGACTATAGCCCAAGATAGGATTGAACCCAAAGCTTACAAGTTGTAAAAAGTGAACTTCTTAACTACTCAACTGTCTTGAAATGAATCACTTAAATCTAAAAAATATTTACTGAGTTATTTGCAAGCGTCCCCACCTCAAAGCATGTAAAATACTTTGCTTGAAGATAATGTAATGAAACTAGGAATAAAACAGATTATTCATAAAAACAACAACAAAGAACAAAAACAAAAAATTAAAAAAAAAAAAAAACAGGGTCTCGGATATTAACTGATAATCCTTTCAGATTATCAAATCTAAAGAGCCATATTTTCTGCCAGGCAACAGCTAGTCAAGATTACATATAAATAATATATTGCTAGACACATTGCTATCAAGATTTTATATATTATTTCCAAGATCATGTTGATTTCATCCAGCATCAATTTACAAGGTTTGTGAAATGGTTTTCATTATGTGCTCCATAGACTCACCACCCAATATGCTGCTCCAAACTTCCTCCCTCATTCACCACCATCCTGCACCATGTAAATTCATCCAGAAAATCTTATCTTTCATCAGTTCTAGGTCAACATCAGATTCACTGTGAAGTACTTAATGTTATTTTCCCTTGCTACACAGTATTTGTTTATCTGCACGAGGCGAGAAGGCTCTTACCTCAGTTAAACATGTCCCATACCGAGTTATCAATAGCTCACCAGCAGAAGTAATTAACTCGCAAAGTATTAATAATAAACCAAATGTAAAGGCCTGGAACTAGAGATAACCAGAATGGGAGGATTGAAAACAGAAATAATCTTAGTAATGGTTATCTTGGGGAATGGTTAAAAAAAATAAATAAATAAATAAAAACATGCAGGCGCAAGTGTAGCTGTATGGTAAGAAGCTTGTTCCCCAGCCACATGGTTCCAGGTTCAGTGCCACTGCATGGTACCTTGGGCAAGTGTCTTCTACTATAACCTCAGGCCAACCAAAGCCTCGCAAGTGGATCTGGGAGATGAAAACTGAAAGCAGCCCATGATATATGTATGTGTGTATCAGCATGACCGCAGCCACTTGGCTGAAACACATAGATAAATAAATATATATATATATATATATATATATATTATTTTGTTTAAAAGAGTTCCAACACTGTCTGTTTTTAATGTTTTATTTATATTCCTGCAGAACCAATGTGGGGTATAGAATATGGAATATACAATATATAATATAATATACAATATATAATATAAAATAAAATAAAATAAAAATGGATGGCACCATGAAAGAAAGTATTGAATGTAGATGAAATATTGAGTGT
>NC_068981.1:181908942-181915299 GCF_001194135.2 Octopus bimaculoides | reverse complement strand
ATATATATTGTTGTATTTTGGGATGGTCATTTTTGTTTATTTGCAAAAAAAAAATTTTTAAATGACCATCCCAAAATACAACAATATCTGTTTCAACAAACGATTTCACATCAGGAATCTTGCAACACACACACACACACACACACACACACACACACACGTGTCTGATAATCTGACAATTCTGCCAACCCACCACCCATTGTCACTAGTGTAGCAGCAGTGATTCAAAACTGAACCCCATGGATACACAATCAGACATCACAAGCAAACCACTATAGTTTCACATGACTGGTTTTCTGGAACATTCTAGAATTTGACATCTGGCTCTGTATAAAAACCATTCAGCACACATCTTTAGGAGCCTGATGGTCCAGGAAGGTGGCTATGACAGATGGCACAGAAAAATGACAGGAACCTCTGTTCCCACAAATATAGCACAACTGCTTCCATTTATGTTAGGCAAGCCGCATGTTGCCATATCCAATAGCTAACCGTATACTCCAAGCAGTATCTCTCTCTCTCTCAGTATGTAATCATTGCTGTTATCTGTAAAAGGACAACACAGTTCGTTTTTATGTGTAATAACAAAACCTTCTGTTAAATCAGTGGGTCTCAACTATTTTTTACTTATGGACCCCTCTGATTCCTGTTTTGCTCTCGTGGACCCTCGTGGCCATTTGATGTTTAAAAAATCCTGTCATTTTTATAATTAAATATAGTTAGGAATTATATAAAAAAAAAAATTAATTTACTCGTTTCAGTCATTTGACTGTGGCCATGCTGGAGCACCGCCTTTAGTCGAGAAAATCGACCCAGGACTTATTCTTTGTAAGCCTAGTACTTATTCTATTGGTCTCTTTTTGCCAAACTGCTAAGTTACGGGGACGTAAACACACCAGTATCGGTTGTCAAGCGATGGTGGGGGGACAAGCACAAACACACATACACACACACTATATATATATATATATACATATATACGACAGGCTTCTTTCAGTTTCCGTCTACCAAATCCACTTGCCCAAGGTGCCACGCAGTGGGACTGAACGCGGAACCATGTGGTTGGTAAGCAAGCTATTTACCACACAGTCACTCCTGCAGAAGTATAACCAATTTATTGCACATAAATTTTAACAGCAAAATATTATATGGACCCCCAGTGAGAACTATTGCGTTAAATGCTCACGGGTGTTGTTCAGTTACTTCTTCATGCAGCTGAAGAAACATTTTCATTCATCAACTCAACCAGCTACCACAGCAAACAACAACAACACCACCACCACCACCAACATGACAGTAGCATAGGCACAAAGCCTGAAATTTGAAGAAGGAGATTAGATGATACTATCGACTTCAGTGCTTGACTGGTAAATTTATTTTTACCAACCCAGAAAGGGCGAAAGACAAAAGTGACCTCAGCAAGATTTGAACTCGGGATGTAAAGAGCCAGAATAAATATCAGAAAGTATTTTGTCTGATGCTCAAACAAATCTACCATTTCATGATCCTATCCACTAGGAAATAGGTTTTACAGGTAAACAAATTCTTTGGAGACTTTTACTTAATGTATATGGGATTTCTATATTTAAATATGCCAATTCCATTTGTTGGATAGCATCTATATTATAAAGGTTCTACTGCTATTTTTTTTGTTTCTTATGTAGTATCTTTTCAACTTTTAGTGGTTTGGTGAAATTTTACAGTATCATCCTGTTTTAATTATAACTAGGCAACTTCATTCGAAATCAGATTATTAGATACAGGATTAAGGATTTACTTCGCATTATCATTGCTAAGGAGGTGGGCTGACAGAATCATTAGCATGCTGGGAAAAATGTTTAGCAGTATTTCATCCAACCTTATGTTTTGAGTTCAAATTCTGTCGAGATCAACTTTGCCTTTCATCCTTTCAGAGTCAATGAAATAAGTACCAGTTGAGCACTGAGGTCAATGTAATCAACTTAACTAGTCTTCGGTAAGAGTATAAAAACTGTACCCCTCTGCCAAGCCATGTCAAGCCAGTGTGGCAGATCAGGCTCATCAAACCAGTATGATCTCAAGCTTAAATTCACAGCCTCCACATCAGATCATGGCCGGTGGAAAGGACATGCCAAAGCTTTCATCCTACAGTGGACTGAACATGGGCAATCCAATCCAATATGTCTCTGTGTTAATAGGAGTTAAACTATTTGTGTTGTTGTTGGTTTGACTCAGGTCAGCCCTGATTGGTGGACTTCCAATTCCAGATGTGTCCATCCCAACTTTGTTAGTATATCCTTATTTCATCTGGGACTGTATTGTCCAATGTAATATGATTTAAGATGAAAAGGACTGATTTGAAGATTTGGTAGCTACTTCTAACAGGTCAAGCAATCATATTGAAGCTTTCTCATTGGCTTCTCTAAGTATGCATGCTAAGTAGGTACAGCTTACCACTTAATGTGTCATTTCAGACCTCACCACTTAGGAATATTTGTTATTTCATAGCAAACCCAGTAAATGATTCAATTGAATGATTGACAATATCCTGATTTATTTTCAAGAATCATCCAAGCTGTTAGAGATAACAATAACCAGCATTTTAAGGCTATTTCCTGCCTAAAGCAGAAGCTAACCTCACAGGTCCCATGATAGTCTCCTCCATTTACCTAGTCTTCTATTCCCCAACCTCATTACTCCACTTGCCCTCATTTCTTCCATCATCTTCAGCCAGATATTTCCAGGTTTTCCGTTTCCTCTATTTTCTCCCACAATCATTTCCATCACTTCTCTCAGTCAGTTACTCTTATACTTCCGCAGGACATGACCAAACTATTTCATCTCATTTCTCTTCACACAGGCTCTGTTCCATTACACTCTGCAAATCATTGCCTTCCTTTCCATCAGCAACACTCCACTTATCCATCAAACCATTCTCATTTCCGTTCTTTCCAGTCTTCTCGGTTGATCTACATTCACTACTCATGTCTCACTCCCATAAATCCTAGCACTTTTCACACATTCAGCACACACTTTCCCTTCAGTTTCAGAAGAACCATCTCCACCATCTTCATTAACACATGATTTTCATACCCCTCCACCCCCCACCATCATGGCAGCAATTAGTAGCATGCTTAATACTGACCCCCTAGTGTACTCTGAACTTCACTTCAAACTCATTGATCTCATCTTTCATCTTTGGGATTGTGTGAATATTCTCTCATACACTCTCTGAGTGGTTGGCATTAGGAAGGGCATCCAGCTGTAGAAACTCTGCCAAATTTAGATTGGAGCCTGGTGTTGCCATCCGGTTTCACCAGTCCTCAGTCAAGTCATCCAACCCATGCTAGCATGGAAAGCGGATGTTAAACGATGATGATGATGGTGATGATAGCAACATCATTAATCAACCATTTATCTACTCCTAATTCTATCATTGTGGAACCCTACTGAAACTTTTCTCCAGATCAACAAACCCAAAACAACTTTTCCCAATGTCCTTGTACCTTACACAAAAGAATGTCTTCTCAGAATTATCCAAATTTTATTTCACTGATCTTCACTTTCTTCCTTATTTTCTTCTCTAATACTCTTCTGCATGTTATTGGAACATATTCTATGATCCAATAACTTGTTCTACCTATAGCCATAGTCCAAGAGATAGCCTTTTCTCCTGTACAGAGGAATGAGCACTCAACTCGCAATCAACTGGAATATGGTCTTCTTTTACCCCCAAACAACACTTCTTGGATATTTTCTTCCCTCTCCTACAGCCTTTACCAGATCTCACATAACTTCTATTGGGTCTCTTACTTTTCTACACTTCAACATCTTTCTCAGTCATTACTTCTACCAGTTCTAGAACTGGATTCCTATCTATGTTGTCATCCAATTCATTCTCTACAAACAATCTATATATATTTCATCCACCTTCCCTTAATTTTATCTGGGTCCACAATTTTTCCTGTTTCATCTCTCAAGCAGCTCATCCTTGTCACATCGCATCTCTCTTCTGCTAGTTCCTTTGCAATCTTAAGCACTTCTCACCAATCCTAATCTGAAACCATACATTCTCCAAACATTTTCTCCTGTGTCTTCATACCTTTTGCTACCTCTTTCTTTGTAACCTCCTCATGCTGCCACTTTTGCATGCCCATCATATCTATCATTCTCTGAACTTCTTCCCCATCTCATCAAGCTTCTAAAGATAAAGTGATATGAAAATCTTAACCCCATGACAAAGACTTTTTTTATCAGGCAACTAAGTTGCACTGATGGTAATTGTCTTGGTAATCATTTCTTGAAATTTACACAGTGGTCTCTATTATCAATTCCGTGAGTGGTAGCAAATATTTATATCAATTGGTACACACACAAGTACAAAACCGCAGCAGATAGGGATGCGTATATCTTCATCATCTGATTCAAAGCGATTACACAGCACATGTAAATTTACGTCAACCGATGTTATGGGGTTAAAGCTAAACAGGGAAACTCTGAAACAGTTTTGGTAACGTGTAAAAAACACCCAGTACACTCTGTAAAGTGGTTGGTGCTAGGAAGGGCATCCAGCCATAGAAAACAAGCCAAAACAGACAATTGGAGCCTGGTGCAGCTCTCCAGCTTACCCGTCCCGGTCAAACCATCTAACACATGCCAGTATGGAGCACCAGCATTAAATGCAGATGATGATGAAATATTTCAAACTCAGATAATGTTGGCTATTTCATGTATATTTCTAACTATTCTATATGATATGCTATTAAGAATGGATATCAAGCAAAATGGTTCCAGGTAGTGAAAAAGATTGATAAAATATCTGATTTTGGGATATTTTCTTCAATCAAGTATTCACTGGAATGTTCTTTCACTGGTTTCAATTATTGGCCACAGTCAGCCAAACACGAGGCACCACCTACAAAGATTTTAGTTAGCACATCAACCCCATATATATATATATATTTAGTCTTCTGGTGAAACATTCTTCAAGCAGGTCACAGGATCTTAAATAGCTAAGAGTGGAGAATCAGCTGATATGTGTTTTGTATTCTTAAGACTCCAAATTCTCAGCATCTAAATTACCAAGGTCTTATAAACAAAAACACCAGTAGAGAGCTGTTTTGAATATATGTGTACTTGAAATCATGTAAAGAATGTTTGATAAACATTCATTTGGTCTGATGTATTTATAAATCTTGTCTGTCAGATTTGCAACATATAAAGGACATTGCACCAGTAACATCTTATATTTTACACAAGATTTTATTCTTTGTAACTTTAGTAGCTGAGAGGTGAGGTGAGTGACCACCAATGAGCCTTGAGAAGATAGAACACATGCCAGCCAGTCTCTCACTCTTAAATATTGAAAATTTTGTGACCTGTTTATAGAGTATTTTCACACCAAGACTAAATATGTTTATTAAGTATATTGTATAGGATTTCATAATGTGTTTATTAAAAAATAGTTGTGGTGTTGGTACTTTTTATTTTAACACAACTGTATCCTTGTATGCTGTTGGAAGCTATGAAAAAGGCTGGAACCATGAAGATCATCTGGATGTAAAACAAACATGTACCTATATATGTTATATATTAGATGAAATATTAAAAGTAATCCGAGATGAAAAGATGTCTGTCATAGTTGCTAAGCTCTAGATCAAATCCAGTCAAATGGGTGAATGATCAAAGGCATTCCAGCCCCACCTTCACCAGTGCCTCCTCTTTGGCCAGTGTTTCAAGAACCACATGATCCAATGTACCCTTTTCTAAAGCAGCGAGTGTGATTTGAAAAGACTTAGCTGCTAGTTCTAACAGGTTGAGTAACAGTAGAAACTCCTTGATTGACTTGATGTGCCTTAGTACGTGTCCCTAAGCTTTGAAAATAAAAGATACAAGAAAGCTATTTAACAGCAGGAGAAAGCTGTGGGAGCTAAAAGAACCTCCCCAACCATCCCATGATGACTAGCTTCTATTTACCAATTCTTAAGGGATGCGTACTTCAACAGAGGGCAAGACAATTGGATATCATGTAGCTGGAATGAAGGTATATATTATATATTATATATATATAGTTAAAAAAAACACAAAAAACAATAACAAAAAACAACAAAGTGAGGACGTGATACGGATAGTGTTATTGGATGCTCGGGAAAGGAAAGAGAGAGAGTATGACATTTTGGGTGGAGCCCTTCGTCAGAAAGACGGAAAGTTCAAAGAATGGAAAAACGGAGGAAGAGAAAATCGGTACCGATGCCCACGAGGTTACATTGTGGAAGGACCGGAAGAGGAGGTGGTGGAGGAAAAGTTCTTTCTAAGACAGGAGAGTGAAAAAGGGAGGTGAATATCTGTGCGTGTGCGAGAGTCTGCAAGTGTGTGTGT
>NC_068981.1:181904239-181908569 GCF_001194135.2 Octopus bimaculoides | reverse complement strand
ACATGTGTGTGTGTGTGTGTATTTTGTACGTGTGCGTGTGTTTATGTGCATGTTTTTGTACGTGCGTGCGTGTGTGTTTGTGTGTATGTGTATGTTGTGTATATGTGCGTTGCTGTGTACGTGTGTGCGTTTGCCTCTGTATGTATATATATATACACACACACACACACAAAACATTGATATAATAGTGGTAAAGAAAACAAATAAGCAATACATTCATCATCATCATCATCGTTTGGGGTTGGACGATTTGACTGAGGACTGGTGAAACCAGATGGCAACACCAGGCTCCAATCTGATTTGGCAGAGTTTCTACAGCTGGATGCCCTTCCTAACGCCAACCACTCCGAGAGTGTAGTGGGTGCTTTTTATATGCCACCGGCACAAAGGCCAGTCAGGCGGTACTGGCAGCATTATAGATAAGAAAAAAAAGAGTAGGGAATTACGTTAAAAAACAAAAACAAAAATAAGACGTTCCATTCATAAACTCCAGCTGAGCTGGCAAAAGAGAGGCAAAGACAGAAATGAGAAACTAGAGCAACAAAGCCTGAAAAGATCATTGTCAAGATACTGAAAGTTTTAGGTTAATTAACAATATGATTAATTAACTACATCATGTAAGAAGGTCTTAATCCTATTTTACTTGTATAACAGGATGATGTAACAAATAATAATGCAGAGGTGGGGCACCAGAATAAGGTAAATTAATGCAACAGTAGAAGCAGCATGTCAGAAAAGGGGAAAAGAGCAGGGTTGGCATGCACCAGAACAGAGGAAGCTACTGCAGAGTTTAACACTTTGCCTACCATGGCCATCACCAGTGATGCCCATTTTATGTTTTTAATATACTGTGGGAGTCGCTGGTGACGCCCAGGGGTGATAGTTTTTGTCTTTTTTATGGTGCCTCACATTACTGTGGTTCAAACTATAATATTCGAATTTTGGGAAGTATATAGGACACATTTCTTTGTATTTCTCAGACGCTTTTCAATTTGAATTAACAGAAAGCAAAGACGAGACCAGGTAAGGATACAAGTTACTGTCATTGCAGTCATTGGAGCCATTGTCCTTGTTAAAATAACCTTTTGTGCAAAAGAAACCATTAAAGCTTATATAATATAATCTGAAATATAACTTGTAGAAAAAAATAAATGCAAAGAAAAATCTATAAGCAGAGGTATAATAGATATTTTAACACAGTGCTGGTGCCATGACAAAGCACCAGTGCCAGTAACATAAAAAGCACCCAGTACACACTGTAAAATGGTTAGCATTAGGAAGGGCATCAAATTGTAGAGACCATGCCAAAGCAGATAATTGGAGCCTGGTGTAGCTCCTGGCCTTGCCAGCTCTGTTTAACTGTGCAACCCATACCGGCATGGAAAAAACAGATGTTAAATGATGATGTATCACTAGTGACTCTTGTGGTACTAAATGAATATAATATTCATTGTGTAGCACAGGAGTCATTTGTCATATCCATGCTGTAAATCAATGTGGTGGTTTCTATAATGAACTAGAACATATATATGGTTAGAAAAAAAAAACACTTTAAAAAAATGCATAATTTATAACAAAATTAGATTGTTGGTGCATAAGAAAATATGGCACAAAATGAGCTAAATGGTAGGCAAAGTGTTAAGGAACCAAACAATAATTAACAATACTAAAACACAAATTCTGCTCATTTACAAAAATATAAATTAGGAAATTATGCAATCAAGCTTTCAATTACTACATATACTGAGTCTAAACAGCAAATCATTACTGGAAACTAGATGATTGAGCTTGTTCTGGATTTAGTTTTTTTTTTTTTTTCCTCCTCCTCTTCAGAACAAAATATTTTTGGCCTAAACAAATGTGGACGTGTATGTTATCCAGTTAACATTTTTGACTGAATACTTAGAAGCACAAAACTAACGGGTAAACTTTCTCTAACTGATAATCTCCATGTGTAAATCATTTTGTCTTAACTGCCCGTGCAAACATCATTTTAACATCTGCTTTTCCAATGCCTGCAAGTCATTGTTGAGCCAGAGTTTTTCTACAACTGGATGCACTTACTGTCACCAGCCAATTGAACAGCTAACAGACTGGACGTGCTTTATATTGCTAACTGAAAGCAAACTGCACTGTTTAAGGACGATGTTGTTTACAAAGATCATACAACATGTTAAGACATGTTAGGAAGACCAGATATCTTTTCATAATGAACTGCAAGCCAATGGCACTAGCAGAAAGCTGTCTACATATCAGTGAACATGAGTGAAACACACACACTTTATATATACACAGACATGCAGGAAGTAAATAGACACCTTTAATTTTCAAAATTTCTGATCTAAGCGTCTTAATGTTTTTAGTGGTATAGAATTTACAATGTGATTTTTCTTTCTAATTCCAGGTGTCATATTAAACATTTGTGAAGAGTAACCATGCCATGGACAAAAAAATTCAGCAGAACTGTCAGATTTTCAAAACAATCGTATTGTTGGGCAATCTGAGGTTGGTCTGAGCCAGCGAAAAATTGCCGACAATCTTCAAATTCTTCTTGCTACTGTTAATAGAATTATAGTGCAATTCAAAAGCCAAGGAAAAGAATCAACAGATTCTCGTCCCAGCCAACCTGGGTCCTCGGAAAGGAAGCTTCGCTGTTTGAAGAGAATTGTGGAAAACGAACCCTGTTTGAAGGCTTCTGACATTGCAAAACAGCTAGAAGTTAGTCCAAGAACATGTGTTACATATCTGCATAAGCTTGGGTATTATGGACGAGTAGCTAAAAGAAAACATCTTCAACCAATTAATGTAATGAAAAGAAAGAAATGGGCTAAGGAGATGTCAGAAAAATCCAGTTCATTTTGAGATAGAGTGATTTTCTTAGATGAATCCAGATTTGCATTATCTTCAGACAGTGGACGTGTTTGGGTCTGGAGGCTTCCCAATCAAGAATTTGATTTGAAACGACTCCAACCAACTGTGAAACATGGCAGTTTCTCTGTAATGGTATGGGGAGCTGTCATCAGCAATGGTCGTTCTGAGCTGATTGAATGTGTTGAAACCATAAACTCTGAAAAATACATCGAAATACTTAAGCAAGGACTACTTCCGATTATTCATGGAAGATGGAGCTCCATGCCACACAGCGAAAAGGAATCAACAATGGCTAAGTGAAAATGGGATCAAAAAGCTGCCTTGGCTGAGCCAATCTCCTGATATGAACCCAATTGAAAATCTTTGGAGCATGCTAGATAGAGCTATACAAAAAAACTCAACAGAAACCTAACTCTAAAGATGAATTGTTCCGACTGTTGCATGAAAAGTGGGCAGAAATTCCACAAGAGACAATCACAAAGCTCATCAGTTCAATGCCAAAAAGAGTTTCTGAATTAAAAACTGCAAAGGAAATGTCAACTAAATACGAAAGGATGTAGTCCTACCTATCGATTACATTTCAACTGTTCAAGCATATTAAATAAAAGATTTTGAAAATTAGAGGTATCTATTTACTTCCTGCATGTGTGTATGTCTATGTATGTGTGTATATATATATATATATATATATATATATATATATATATATATATATATATATATATATATATATATATCATCAGTGGATCATATATCTGAAAAAGAAGCACACTCTAAAGATTAGAGAGTAGTAATGTAACATGAAGTTAAATATGTGTCCGGTCATAATGACCAGTGGTTTTGAATCTATAAAGCACTTAATTCTATAGATGACTCATTGGACTCTAATGGCCAAGGGATGCAAAACCATTGATCACTATGACCGGACATATATTTAACTTCATGTAAATATATGTATTTGCCTGTAAAAAGATTGAATGTAGATTCGTCCTTTAATTTGGAGGTTTTCAAAAAAGATATCTAATGTTGATTCTTCAAATTTTGCTGGTAGTTTACAGGCATAAATTTGCGAAGATATGAAAGTAATACTTGTATATGATGTGTGGTGAATTTATGGAAAGAAGTCCAATAAAACTTAGTTAAAAATGGAGAAGACAAGTTATTAAAATATATAAGAGAATTTTAATTCATGCAGACAATCATTTCGTACAGAGATATAAAAATTCATGATTGAATAGAATTAGATTAAATTAATTAAATTATATATATCAATGTACTCTTCAGTGCAGGAAGTGAAAACGAAATTTACAATGAACGATCGTCTGCATGAATTAAAATTCTCATATATTTTAACAACTTTTCTCCATTTCTAACTAAATTGATGAGTTTTATTGGACTTCTTTCCATGAATTCACCACACATCATATATATATACATATATATATATATATATATATAT
>NC_068981.1:181900391-181902695 GCF_001194135.2 Octopus bimaculoides | reverse complement strand
GAAGCTGAAAGAAGCCTGTCGTATATATGTATATATATATGTGTGTGTGTGTGTTTGTCCCCCCAACATCGCTTGACAACCGATGGCGGTGTGTTTACGTCCCTGTCACTTAGCGGTTCGGCAAAAGAGACCGATAGAATAAGTACTAAGGCTTACAAAGAATAAGTTCTAAGGTCGATTTGCTCGACTAAAGGCAGTGCTCCAGCATGGCGGCAGTCAAATGACTGAAACAAGTAAAAGAGAATAAAAGAGAATATTATAGGTACAGGCATGGCTGTATGGTAAGAAGCTTGCTTCCCAATCACATGGTTCCGGCTTCAGTCCCACTATATGGAACCTTGGGAAGGTATCCTCTGCTAAAGCTTCAGGCCAACCAAAGCTTTGTGAGTGGATATAGTAGACAGAAACTGAAAGAAGCCAATTGTGTGTGCATGTGTGAGTTGAACAGGATATTTTGAGGCTAAATGTCCTTAAACTCTAGTTGCCTATTTCAACATTCATGAATACAATGCATTGTATTCTAAAAATCAGGATATACATCATACAGATCTTTTATCTTTTACTTGTTTCAGGCATTAGACTGTGGCCATGCTGGGGCACCACCTTGAAAAATGTTACTCAAATCAACCCCAATATTTATTTTTAAGCCTAGTACTTATTCTATCAGTCTCTTGCCAAACTGCTAATTTACAGGAACATAAACATATCAACATTGATTGCAAGTGGTAGTGGAGGACAAACATACACACAAATGCAACAGGCTTCTTTTAGTTTCCATCTACCACCAAATCCACTCACAAGGCTTTGGCTGGCCCTAGGCTTCAGTAGAACACACTTGCCTGAGGGTGCCACACTGTGGGATTGAACCGGGAACCATGTGATTGGGAAACAAGCTTCTTACCACACATATAGGCCTGAGCCTATATGCACAAAGAATCAAAATGTCATACACACTTTAAACACAAAATTTGTTAACACGTTTTAGTAGAACAAGTGTTAAGACTTACAGCTGCAAGCAGTGATAGAACCACTTATCTAAAATATCCATTGTGAAGTGTGTCATACAATAGAACATTATACAAACACTTGTAATTACTCATTAAAAGTGAAATATTCTCCTCTTTGTAATAAACAGCACAAAAGAACAATGTGTGGTAAAGTGAAATAAGTCATAATTAAAGAGACTGCAAATTATAGGAAGTTGTTGACTGGAAGTTAATACTGCTCTCAGAAATAGTTGTATATAATCATAGATATAACAAATAGCAACTAAAACTGACAGTTTAATTTATCTTACTTGAAGATGGTTTATAAACAATAGCCAACAGATAAATGCAAAAAAAGCTTTTACGTGAATCTGGTATATGCAACTGAGGAAATATTAAATTAAAAATAGCCATCTATGTATCATATTTAATATATATACATCACTGATGGGCCATTTACTGCAGTATTTCTCCTGCCACATCTCTTAGTTACACACTGTGTCAAAAACACAAATATCAGGTGAAAGGTTGCAGAAGCAGCTAGTAAGAATGGCAGACACATTTTTGCATTTTGGGGCCTTTTCAATGGCACCTAATTTTATTCAAATGTGCAGTTATTTGAAACATCAGTGAATACTTTATACACAGTTTTCAATATCATTGGTGCCAGATTCTCATCCAAGTATGTAGTTGGTTGGGAATATGCATTATTGAAAAGTGCTCCTAAAATCCAAAATGCATCTGGAACTTTCACTAGCTGCAACTGGGATGAACATTCATCTCTCTGCAATATTTATTGTGCTTTAGACACAGCACATACATATGACATGTTATCTCAGAATAAATACCACAGTAACTGGCCTATCAACAGCATATGTATGCATCTATGAATGTGTGTGAGTGTGATGCCTGTATGGATGTGTGTGTGTATGCATGCATGGATGTGTATGTATGCATGCATGCATGTGTGTGTGTATGCATGTATGGATGTGTGTGCATCCATGTATGGATGTGTTTGTGCATCCATGTATGGATGTGTGTGTGCATCCATGTATAGATGTGTGTGTGCATCCATGTATAGATGTGTGTGTATGCATGTATAGATGTGTGTGTGCATGTATAGATGTGTGTGTATGCATGTATTGATGTGTGTATGCATGTATAGATGTGTGTATGCATGTATAGATGTGTGTGCATGCATATATAGATGCGTGTGTATATGCATGTATAGATGCGTGTGTATATGCATGTATAGATGCGTGTGTATATGCATGTATAGATGCGTGTGTATATGCATGTATAGATGCGTGTGTATATG
>NC_068981.1:181895590-181900233 GCF_001194135.2 Octopus bimaculoides | reverse complement strand
GTGTATATGCATGTATAGATGCGTGTGTATATGCATGTATAGATGCGTGTGTATATGCATGTATAGATGCGTGTGTATATGCATGTATAGATGCGTGTGTATATGCATGTATAGATGCGTGTGTATATGGATGTATAGATGCGTGTGTATATGCATGTATAGACGTAGATGATGTTTACATTATCTTTGCTGATAAAGCATGAGTTTTACACATTGTTGGTCATCTAACACAAACCATTCAACTGTGAAATGAGAAAGGTTTGCTGCAAAATGAATTAAAGGCATTGTCTAAAACCTAACAAAACAACAGAAAATCAATTTTTAGGTCAGTGATCCTAAACTGACCGCAGCACCCAAAGTAAGTCCTAACTATTTCTGCTAATCAACTTGCCTTACATTAAATGCATGAAAATGACTATCAGTCACTTCATACATTCTCGTTTCTTAACAGCAGTTGCTTGTATTACTAAATAAACAATGCTTATATTGTTTCATATACTAAAAACAAACAAAACTAGTAATACAAATTCATGACAGAAAAGTTCAAAGAAATTTACACAGAATTTATTACTGTTATAAAATATGCATGTTTAAAAAAAAAACTTGGGGGCTGTGCTGTTAACTGAATTACACCAGTTTCTTTCTTTTTCAAAATAATCTCAGAATTTAAAAAAAAGTTTACATATAAAGGCAATACTTGTAGTCAGAAAAATTCAATCTGGCAGTGTTGGTTACATCAATGAGGGTTCCAGTTGATCCACTCAATGGACTAGCCTGCTCGTGAAATTAACATGCAAGTGGCTGAGCACTCCAGAAACATATGTACTCTTAGCATAATTCTCAGAGAAGATTCTGCAGGGCACAGAATGTGACAAGGCTGGCCTTTGAAATACAAGTACTACACATTTTTGCCAGTTGAGTGAACTGGAATAATGTGAAATAAAATATCTTGCTCAAGGATATAACATGCCCCCCCCCCCGGTATTGAACTCAGAACCTTACGATTGTGAGTAGAAGAACCTTTACCACTAAGCTATGCTGTAGTCCAGGGATGGGGAAACTCCCGTCCGCAGGCACAATTGCACCTACAAGCCCATTGTATTGCACCCACAGGCTGGTATACTTGTATGTACAAAATATAATACATTTTTCAATTATAAAATTTACACAATATTCATATGGCTATTTGTAACATAGGTTGTGTTTCCATTACGGCTAAAATGGTTAGACTCGAACAGAAATCGTCTGGTAACTGTCATTTGATTGGAAATTTTGTTTTCACTATAAAACACATATTGCTAGGTTTGTACCACCCCCTTGAGACCCAACTACACTCTAGCTGAAAAATATAAAATACCGCATTGGTAATATAAATGTCCTAAATTCAGTGGCGGCGTTAATGAAAATGTTACATGCTAATTTAATGTCTCAAACTTATCTTTATTAATGTATCTCGAATTATACAAAGATATATACAAGATTTACACAAATATAAGAGTTAGAACTTGTGATCTGTCCGAGGACCTTTTTCTTTGGAAATTTTTGCCCACCACACTAAAAAGTTTACCCACCCCTGCTGTAGTCAGAATTTGTCCAAAAAAGTATATGTGTGGGATAGGCCTACTTAATAGTTATTCTATTAATAGTTAAAACCACTAACTGTAAATTATTCAAGATAGTGAACTCTCATTAACATCAAAATGGACACTAGTGATGCTGACGAACTTAACCTAGTTAAAAAGCAATAAACAAGAATGAGAAACAGATCAGTTAATTGTTAAAACTTTATTCAAATTATTCTACATCAGCTAGAATACTTATAGCTATTATTACAATCTAATTTTATGAGGAGGGGGTTACCTGATGGCAGTATTCAAACATTCTGACAAATCTTTCAAAAATAAAACTCATGCAAATTTTTTCCTTTCTTCTCTTCTCTAACCAACAATTCTTTAGCTCAAATCAATTACCAGATTCTATAACACAATCCGTATGTAAGTGAAGCCAACTGCAGAGAGGCAAATATTTCTTTTAACCTTTCTTTGACTCACAGTTCAGATAAATTTCCTCCGATTTTCTTGGTTAATAGCTTGGAAGAGTATCAGCTAAAAATTCCAACTTTATTGCAGTCTTACAAAAAGTTTCACACTACTGAAAATTTCTATTCACACACTCAGAATAACAATGTTTCATAATACTTCAATAACCAATAAATGGCATCTTCCACCTTCATGAATCTCCATAGCATTCTCATCATCTTTTATCTTTTACAGGACCACAGTCATTGGACTGCAGCCCTGTTGGGATACCATCTTGAATAGTTAAGTCAAATAAAATCGACTAACACTTTTTTTAAAGCTTGGTGCTTATTTCATTGGTCTCTTTTGCCAAACTTCTAAGCTATGGAGATGTAAACAAACTGGCACCAGTTGTCAAGCATTGGGGAAGGGTTGAAAAATACACACAACAGGCTTCCATGCAGTTTCCATCTTTCAGATTCACTCACAAAGTATTGCTTAGTTCAAAGCTATAATGGAAGACACTTGTTTAAGAGGCCATGCAGTGGGAACAGAACTCAAAACCATATGGCTGCAAACAAGTTTCTTGACCATACAGCCATGCCAGCATCTTATGTAATTTCAACAACAAAAACAAAATCTATAGCCACATCAAGCCGAGAACACAAATTCACATTTGGTCATCAAACTTAATATTAAGCCTAATTAGTACTAAAAGAGGTGACAGCTTGGGGAACTTAAATGCCATAAACATTAGACAATAAAAGCATTGCTTACATTTTCCAGTCAAACCTTTCTCAAATCACATCATATCACCATCACCTAGCATCCATGTTCTATACTGGCAAGGGTTGAATGGTTTGACAGGATCTGATAGGCCCAAGCACTACATCATGCTCCAATGCCTGCTGTAGCATAGTTTCTATGGCTGAATGCCCTTCCTAATGCCAACCATTTTACAGTAAGTACTGGGTGCATTTTGCATGCTACCAGCACTAGTGAGGCTGTCATGCAGTTTGAAAGACTACAAACTGAGTGGGTATTGGATAGCTTTATACCTTGAGAATAAGGTATATAGAGGAGTAAAGTACGAGAAAAAACAGCTGAAGAATACTGTTTTAATAAAAATAAAAAAGGACACATTAGATAATGTAGTCCAAGATAGCCATAGGTTTCTTGCTTGTGATAAGTTTTATTGCTTGCAATAAATCTGTCTTATAACTATAGTTTTATTACCAAAACAGCAAAACCAGTAATCAACAAAGAGATAATTTACATAACAGCTGGAAAGTAAAGAACGTAGATTAGCTACCATTAACAGATAAAGAAGTTTACTTTCATTTGCTCAGAGCAATGAGAAGCCCAGCTGGTATCAATTCTGTCAATATAATACCAATTTGATGGACTGCAGTAAATATAACTTAAGTTTACAGTAACATATATTTCAAGCACACCACTATCATTAACTTTGTTTATTTTTAGGAATTTGTTTTTTTAAGTAACGTACTTCTTTGTAACTTCTCTAATGCAGCTCAGTAGTTCATGAATATGGTTATTTTAAAGACTCCAACTTTATCTAGTTAGACACAGACCATTAAGACTACATCTAAAAGGCTAGGTCTAATATTTAAGATCCATCCCACATTGAATACAATAATAGATCTCTGCCTAAAACAAACATCCTTTTACTTACTGCTTCAGAGCTCTGACACATTTTCATAGTTCACAAGGTCAAATATGCCTAAAATAGCTATAGAACAGTTAAATTTTCTACTAGCGAATTAAAAACAAAATCTCATTAAGGACAATGATTCTCAACCATTTTTTACTTGGACCTCTTTAATTCCTATTTTACTCATGTGGATTCTCATAGCCACTCAAATTTTTTTTTTTTAAATCACATTTTTATAATTAAATATTAGAAATTATGTTAAAAAAATATTTTGTATATTATAGAAGTATAAACAATTTCTTTCACAATTCTAACAATGAAATCTTATATGGGTCCCCCAAAAGGTCTCATGGATGCTGGTTGAGAACCACTGATTTTGAAGAAATACAGTAAAGAAAAATCTATAGCATATTTGTTTGTATATAAAACACTTCTTTTCCAAAAAGTTTAAAAAAAAAAAATATATAAACTAAAACCACCCCAGGTTCTTTAAGCAAAGTTGTGCCTATATTACATGCATTAATGCACTGCTGAAATTGCAGCGCATCTAATGTCTGTGCATCTTTTATGCCTTCAAATACAGTTGGGAGAAAAAAAATGTCCGTTTACAAGGAATACAGTTGCTTCCCAACCACATGACTCCAGGTTCAGTTCCTTGGGGAAATGTCTTCATCTATAGCCTCAGGCTAACCAAAGCCTTGTGAGTGGGTTTGGTAGATGGAAACCGAAAATTCACTGTGTGTGTGAGTGTGGACAAGAGAGAGAGTAAATGTGTGTGTGAGAGAATGTATGTGCGAGCGAGAGAGAGTGTGTGCGTGTGCATTTGTGTCTGAGAGCGTGTGTTTATCTGTGTATCTGTGCGCGAGTGTCTGTGCCTGAGTGCGTGTGTATCTGTGCCTGAGTGCGTGTGTATCTGTGCCTGAGTGCGTGTGTATCTGTGCCTGAGTGCGTGT
>NC_068981.1:181894469-181895570 GCF_001194135.2 Octopus bimaculoides | reverse complement strand
GTGTATCTGTGCCTGAGTGCTCGTGTATCTGTGCCTGAGTGCTCGTGTATCTGTGCCTGAGTGCTCGTGTATCTGTGCCTGAGTGCTCGTGTATCTGTGTCTGAGTGCTCGTGTATCTATGTCTGAGTGCTCGTGTATCTATGTCTGAGTGCATGTGTGTGTCTCTGAGAGTGTCTGAGTGTGAGCGTGTGCATGTACGTTTGTCCCCCACCCTTACTCAACAACTGGTGTTGGTGTTTACATCCCTGTAACTTGGCAGTCTGGAAACAGAAACTGATAAAATAACTATCAGGGTTTAAAAAAAAAAAAAAAAAAAAATTAACAGGGTTGAGCCATTCAACTAAAAATTCTTCAAGATTGTGCCCCAGCATGGCTGCACTCTAAAGACTGAAACAAGCTAAAAGATATTGCGAAACATAATTCAACATAAAATAGACCATAAAAAGAGTATTGTCAACATATTTACCTGTACAAGTCCATTACATGGAGTTTTATGTAACTTAAAAGCTTTCTCCAGTGCTTCATGATGAATAATTCGAATATGTTTTTCTTCTTTAAGACCTAGTGTTCTACCTATTGGGCTGAATAGATACCTGAAAGAAACAATGAACATTGTTCACTTACAAATGCATCATCACATTTAACAAATTTATAAATCAAAATTACATGTCCAATTATCACAGAAGATTTTTAAATTCAAAGAGTTAATAATAAATTCATTAAAGGAATGAATTGTCAAATAAAATTTTTCTTTGAAAAAGTTCAAGGCAGAGAAAAAAAAATTCAATAAAATTTAACAACTGTGTGTCTTTATGACTGTGTTTGTTGATTCTGTATTTCTGAAATGTGGAATTTTTGTTTGTCTGTCCGTGGACAAGATATCTCAAGAACTGCTGGATAGATTTAGAAACTTTCAGGGATGTTTGGCCTAATGCCTGGCATGAAGTGATTAGATTTTAGGAATGATCCGGTACTGAAAAAGGATTCTGGATTATTTTTCATGTTTTCAAGTTATAGGGATGTAAACATACCAACATAGGTTGTCAAGCGATGGTGGACACACACACACACACACACACACCAGGCTTCTTTCAGTTTCCG
>NC_068981.1:181882351-181894459 GCF_001194135.2 Octopus bimaculoides | reverse complement strand
CACACACACACACACACACACACCAGGCTTCTTTCAGTTTCCGTCTACCAAATCCACTCACAAGGCTTTGGATAGCCCGAGGCTATAGTAGCAGACACTTGTCCAAGGTGCCACGCAGTGGGACTGAACCTGGGACCATGTGGTTGGTAGCAAACTACTTACCACACAGCCCCTCCTACACCTATATATACATGATTATCACAATTTAACATCTGCTTTCCATGCTGGCATGAGTTCGATGGTTGACAGGAGCTACAAGCCAGAGGACTGCACCAAGTTCAACTGTCTGTTTTGACGGTTTTTATGGTTGTATGCCCTTCCTAATGGTACCAGCACCATATATATGTGGTGGGGAATAGTATGTGTTCATAGGTGTGCCTGTGTGTGGATATACATATATGTTTGTGCCTCCCTTGTTTTGACATCACACAACAGCTGTAAACGAGCATCACTGTCACACAAGTGGTGTTCTTCAATTCCAATCTTCTATATCTGGCCATGGGGAAGTACCACCTTGTTCAGAAGTAGGTGTGGACAAGTAACAAGAATGGTATCCTGGTGTAGGAAACTGCCTCAGAAAATTCCAACCCATGCAAACATGGAAAAGTGGACATTAGAATGATGATGATGATATGAATCTGAGAATGATTCAATGATTCAACAGAAAAAGCTGATGTAAGCTTAAAGCTAAGTCACTCTGAGAAGTAAATTTTATTTAGTGAGTAGACAGCGGCTTGTATTTGTTTCAAATAACTAAAATTACCCCAAAACATTTGAAGTAGCAATCACAATATAGAATATCATTATTAACTTGTCTATTTCCCCCGAAAGATACACTTGTGTTTAGTCCCGAGAAACTAAAAGCGAGAAATCTAAATCAGATCTGACATATCATTTAGAACATCTCTCGAAATTGGTTTGACTCCAGTTGAAATACAGTCACGAAATTGTTAACATGGCCACAGCCAACAGGTTAGAATCAGTAATATGAAAGCAAACCTTTCTTCTCTACCTGCCCACCCCCCACCAAATTTAATTATGTCTGATCACATTCAATAAATCACGATTGATTTTTAAAAAAATTTGATGGATAGTAGAAATTAAAATTCTCTAGGACAGCCTTAAATGAATAAAAACATTAAAAAAGTCATTTGATGATGCTGATAAGGAGGGGGAAAGAGGATGAGGAGGAGGGGTGTTTAGAAATGAGAGATATGAAATAAATCATTTTTAATGGTGGAATTCAAAGTAGATGTCATCATCATCATCATTCTCAATGCTGGCATGGGCTTTAGATGGTTTGACAAATCTATAAAATAATTCAGTGAAGAATATTGGGATAAAAAAAAACCTCTTTTTCCATCCAAGGGGGGTTTTTTGACCCAAAATTCTGCATGTTATTTATAACTTTATATACTTCAAGTTCCACTATTTATTCATTAGGAATTTATTTAATAATATTATTGCTCTTAAGGGAATGAGCTGGCAGAATTGCTAGCAAGCTGGGCAAAATGCTAAGCAACATTTCGTTTGTCTACATTCCGAGTTCAAATTCTGTCGAGGTTGACTTTACCTTCTGTCCTTTTGGGCTCAATAGAATAAGTAACAGTTGAGCACTGGACACTGACATAATTAACTTACCCGCTTCCCCAAAATTGCTGGCCTTGTGCTAAAATTTGAAATCAATATTACTATTGCTTCTGATTTAGACACAAGGCCAGCAGTCCTGAGGGAAATGACCCTAGTATTTCACAGGTATTTGATTTTACTGACTGCAAATGGATGAAAAGCAAAGTTGAGCTCAGCAGAAACTGAATCCAGAACATAGATTATTGGACAAAATGATTTGTGGTATTTGTTCTAATCTAACAATTCTGTCGATCCACTGCCCTGAAGAGAAAGGGCTAGCTGATTACATCAACCCAGGTGTTAACAGGTAATTTAATTCGACTTCAAAAGGATGAAAGCCAAAGTTAACCTCAGTAATAATGATAATTGCTTCAAATTTTGAGACAAGGCCAGCATCTTTAAGTAGGTGAGGGCTAATTGGTTACATTGACACCCCACTCCACACCCCCAATGCTCATCTGGAACTTATTTTATTGATCCCAAAAGACGAAAGGCAAAGTTGGCTTCAAAGAGATTTGAACTCAGAACAAAAAGAGCTGGAAAAAAAATTGCTAAGCATTTTGTCTGATGCGTTGAATCAGTGGTTCTCAACCAAGGTCCATATAAGATTTTATTCTTAAAACTTACGTGCAACAAAATTGGTTATACATATATCAGTGGTTCTCAACCAGGTTCCATATGACCCCTGAGGGTCTATGTAAGATTTTGGGGGTCCATGTAACAAAATAGTAAATTGGGGATCCATAATAATATCCTAAATAGTATTCTGAAAAAATGTTGCTTTAGGTGTATGCTTTGGCATTTACTGCAAGAAACAGTTGGGTTTCTTTATCTAACATTTTGCATAGATCAAGCTACACAAGTTAATGTGTGAATTACAAAATAAGAATTTTGAAAGAAGTTTCTGTAAAACTAGTTTCCATGCATTGATTGACTATAGGAGACCACCAGGCTAAAATAACAATCAAAGGCTTCCATGGATAAAAAATGGTTGAGAACCCCTGACGTATATAAATATAAAACACTTACATGCACATGTAATTTCATGAATTGTAAAACTGCTCTGTTAGCAAGTTATGATTTATAGATGCAGCAAATGCACATGCTCTGTGTACACTTACATAATTTTCACACACTCTGACATACATTGTATTACTTTGAGACTTTTTTTCTCCTGTCTGCATTCTGTCATGCTAATTCAGTTGTTTATTCTCTACTGGTTAAAAATATTAAAAGAATTAAATTCTAGTCAGAAAACACAGCGACAAGAGATAATAAGCTTTTGGGTTCTCATCCCCATTGTTCAACATGTTTTCTGTGCTGGGATGGGTTGGACAGTTTAACAAAATTGGAGTTCAACTGTGTCAAACTCCAATGTCTATATTTCCTTATATGAGTCAACACACACACACACACACACACACCTATATATAATTAAGTTTTCTAATCTGTTTCTCTTTTAGCTATGTGAGTGCAATGGTTCCTGTGAAGACAATGAAAGAATATGATATATTGCAAGAGGTGACTGTTTTGTTTTCAGAAACTGTGCATAGGTGAGTGAAATCACTTGATTATTTTGTGACCATGTCTTTGAAAATAATAAAGAAGTCAATTTAATGTATGAATCTCATCTTATCTGGAACATTATTAGTCACATTGTTTTGAATTAAACATGCATTCTTGTAGCTAAGAGATTTCAATGAAATGATGGTTTATTTTTAGAATGACATTGTATGGTAGGTGTGAGAGGCTGGATTTAGTTGATTTGTACTCAAAACAAGCTGCATGTTGCTTGTTTAAATGTTAAAGGTTAAAATGTGATTTTGCTTTATAAGACTAAAAGAAATATCAATCAGGTTGATATCAAAACAGTTAATGTTCACTGGAACAAATCAGTATTTTGTTAGTTGAGACACTTGACAACTTCTCATTTGCAGTGTATATTTTGCCTCAACCCTACAAAGCTTAAATGCAGGTAAGGAAGGTTTACATGGAAATTGATGAATATAATTTCCAAGGAATCTTGTCTTTGGTAATTTGGTAATATGACTGCTTGTAATAAGTTTGTCATATTTTTCTTTTTTGAATGGTGATATTGCAAGAAATATATTTTCTTTTCCTCTTTATTATATTCATATGTTTAGAATAGGAATCAACCAAGTGGACAGGTGTTGCAAATAGTCTGAGAAGTTGATATCATCACTGTATGCATAATATCTTGTGCAAGGTTCTCCAGACTGCTACTCTGCCATTTGGAGAATTTATTTTTGAGTTATTTTCCTCACATGCCTTCATTAATTGGAAAATATTGACTCAGTGCATAAATGATTGAGAACTTTGATCTAGGCATTTTTATATTTTCTATCATCATGGTTTTGACACCTGTGTTCAGTTTTTATGTTAAAATTACTGAAAGTCTGACAAAAGAAGCTCTATCTGTTGACTTCCTCACCATTTTGTAACCTTATTTTTTTTAAAATACACAGCCTAATTAATCATCATTTTAGTGTCTGCTTTTCTACCTCTTCATGGATCTGATATTTTAAAACTAAGCAATCATATCATTGAAATCTCAAAACTACAAGGTAATGCATGACTAATTCATATCAATGTGAATAAACACATTAAACTTGAGAAATCTGACTACTTTAGGGTTAAAAAAGAAATCTAAAATATAAGAAATATCAATCTAATTTTTGATATTTTACACGTATTATTTGCCTCATGCAAATAGTACTGAGATTGTTGTTGCTACAGCTATTATTTTCATAGTTGACACTTCACAAAATGCTCACCTGCGAAATAAGTGTTATTCACAAACACTAAGTCCTTACAGAGTTATATACCTTACCAAAAGGGTGTCACTGAACGGTTGTAGCAGTATCATGTGAACTGTAATCCATCCACCTATATCTGTCATTGTCCTTCATATATTTTGACAAACAATTTTTCTTTCCAGTAGTTTTTATATATCTTTAATCTTCACACACTGATTCACATGAATGCACATTTATACTTTTCTGTTTTCGCATTGACTTTAAGAACTCCCTCTCTCATAGATACTAAACAGCAGGCTTTAATGTTAAATTTTTATTTTTTTTCCTCAACTATTCTCAAGGAGTGGTTAAAATGGATCAATTTCTAAAACATTTGGTTACAAATTAAGAAGATATATCACTCTTATGTGTGCATTCATTTGGAGACAAAAATTAGTTGTTACAATTTTGAGTGTCATTCTTTAATTAAAGAGAAATTTTAAATTTTTTTGCAGATCACTAAAGTTAGGTCTTCTTACTCAGGAGATGATAGATGACTATGACCCTGCACTAATGTTCACTATCCCTCGATTGGCTATTGTTTGGTAAGTATTTAAGACCAGAGATTACCAGTAAGGGCAACAGCATAGCATCTCTTTCTCTAGTATTTGTTACAAAACTTCAGTGTGTCATTTTAAAATGATGCATTGCTGTTTTAAGAAATTTCTAGTAAAATCTTATCCTGTATCTTTTTAATATTGAAAAAAAATATATATAAAGATGGTGAGCTGGCTGAATTGTTATCATGCTGGGCAAAATGTTTTGTGGCATTTCATCCATCTTTACCTTCCAAGTTAAAATTCTGCCAAGGTTGACTTTGTCTTTCATCCATTCAGGGTTGATAAATTAATTACCAGTTGAACACGGGGATCAATGTAAAACGATTTACCCTGCCCCCAAATTGCTGGCCTTGAGCCAAAATTTGAAATCTGTGTTAAAAAGTATATTTTACTTATTTTAGAATTAGGTATCCAGAAAATTCAAAATTTTTTACTCATGATGAAAACGAAAATTATTTCACTTTCTTATGTTAAATATGTTAAATATAATTTTAAAATGTTCATATATTTTTATATTCCTTTAGTGGCATACATACGTACATAGGGACATACAAACATGCACATCAGTACTTGTGCACATCAGTTAATAAAACAAAAGATTTTAAAAACGATCTTCAAGCTGTAGGTACTTGTTACAAACTACTAAAATTGTGCTTATCATGTTTTTAATAGTAGGTCCCTGAATGACAAGCACATAGTTGCATCCTGTCACTTGCTTACTTCTTGACCCTGTATTTTTATTATTGGATTTGCTCTGCTCTATGACTCACTACAAGGCTGTCTGCTGTAACCCTTGTTATAGCATTCAGTTTCTTTGTAATGTTACATGTCTTCTAAGCAAGCCACATATGTTGGTTTGTGGGCACCGACAATGTGTGTCCTTGTTTCTTTGCTTTATACATATGTAGCATGTGTAATGTATATATATGTATGTGAAAGCACTTGGCTTGGTGGTTAAGGTATTTGGCTCACATTCGTAAGGCCATGAGTTCAGTTCCCAGTGAAACATTGTTCCCTTGAGTGAGACACTTCATTTCACATTGCTCCAGTCCACTCAGCTGGCAAAAATGAGTAGTACTCATGTATTTCAAAGAGTCAGCCTTGGCACACTATGTGTCACACTGAAAGGGTACATGTGTCTGTGGAGTGCTCAGCCACTTGCACTTTAATTTCATGAGCAGGCTGTTCTGTTGATCAGATCAACTGGAACCCACATTGTCATAACTGATGGACTGCCTGTTATATAGGTATAAAATGATGAATAATGTTCCTCCACTGTCACATCTATTTAACCTCTCCCTCTCCTCGCTTGACATAATGTTCCAATAGCTGGGATATTCTAGAAACAGCTATTTAGACCATGGACACCATTTTATTATATAGCTAAATTAAATGTACATGAGACAAAGACAGCAATTTCAAGTGCAGTGGGGCAAGTTGATAATAGTAGCCCCAGTTCTTGATTGGTACTTAATTTATTGACCCTGAAAGGATGAAAGACAAAGTCAACTTTGGCTGAATTTGAATGCAAAACATACAGAGCTAGAAGAAATATCACTAAGCATTTTGTCTAATATGCTAGCAATTCTGTCAGTCCTCCACCACCACCACCATCATCATAATAATAACAGTAATAATGGTTTCACATTTTGGCACAAGGCCAGCAATTTGGGAGTGGGGAGGGGGTAAGTTGATTACATTGACCCCAGTGCTCAAGTGGTACTTATTTTATCCATCCTCGAAAAGATGAAAGGTAAAGCCAACCTCAGTGGAATTTGAACTCAGAACGTAAAGACAGACAAGGTGCCACTAAACATTTTGCCTGGTGTACTTGTGATTCTACCAGCTTACCAAGCATCCATGTTTATAAGGCAGAAGTATATACCAGACATTGATATGCAAATTTATCTGATTTTTCTATTGATTCTGTTGTTCTTTCACCCTCATTTCTCTAGTAATTCTAATTTGTTTCAAGAAGGTTGAAGCTATTTTCTTAAAGTAACAAGTCACTGCTTCTCCCCATCCTAAGGAATATGGCTTTTGTCTAAACTTACTAGTGAAGCCAGCTGGAAGAAACAAACCTCTGTATTGATTTCTTACAACTGACTTTCAATGCATATTCATCTGTTAGTGTGTAAGTACAGATGTCAAAAAGGGCTAAAAATTTGTTGTTTACAACTTATTACCAAGACAGTAACTAAGTCCTGAGTTTACCTGACACAGTAGTTTTGATGATTGGACTTAAAACTGTTCACACATACACACACACACATATAAATAT
This sequence comes from Octopus bimaculoides, assembly GCF_001194135.2. Classification (NCBI taxonomy): domain Eukaryota; kingdom Metazoa; phylum Mollusca; class Cephalopoda; order Octopoda; family Octopodidae; genus Octopus; species Octopus bimaculoides. The sequence continues at coordinate 181,887,173 of NC_068981.1, read as the reverse complement.
ATGAAATCTCGGTGGCAGTGGCGTTTCTTTATTGTTGTTGAGGATGTTTCCAATGTTTTCTGAGTCTGAAACCCCAGGAACCATTTGCCAGTGAGTTTGGTTAATGTGGAGAAAGAGACAGGAGTTCAGTCCCTTGCGTTCTTTGATCTTCAAGGTTTCTGTAACGTTGACTCAAACTGTATTGAGATGACTGGTGGCCTTTCTGATTACAGAGAGGTGCTGCAGTGTGTCATAGTCTGCCTTGGCACATTGCCTCAGTGCAGGAAGGCGGGGTTGGTGACATGGGCATCAGTAGGATTTGTAGCTCTTGGTGGAATTTGAACGATGGATGCAAAGACCCAGAACAGGCATCTCCTTTTCTCCAACGATTGCTGCCATCTCACTACCCTGTACTGGTACTTTATTACTAATCCAGAAGTGATAAAAGAGAAAGTTAACCTCAGCAGGATTTGAGGTGAGAGTAGAAGGTGCCGGAACAAATGTTGCAGGACAGTCTATCCAATGCTTTACTGGCCTTGGCATATATGTTTGTATCTTTATATATATATACATATATACACATACGTATTTATGTATGCATGTATGTTGGCAAAGTGGAGGCGCAATGGCCCAGTGGTTAGGGCAGCGGACTCACGGTCGTAGGATCGCAGTTTCGATTCCCAGACCGGGCGTTGTGAGTGTTTATTGAGCGAAAACACGTAAAGCTCCTCGGCGCTCCAGCAGGGGATGGTGGTGGACCCTGCTGTACTCTTTCACCACAACTTTCTCTCACTCTTACTTCCTGTTTTTGTTATGCCTGTAATTCAAAGGGTCAGCCTTGTCACACTGTGTCTCGTGCTGAATCTCCCCGAGAACTACGTTAAGGGTACATGTGTCTGTGGAGTGCTCAGCCACTTGCACGTTAATTTCATGAGCAGGCTGTTCTGTTGATCGGATCAACTGGAACCCTCGTCGTCGTAATCGACGGAGTGCCATATGTTGGCAAAACTTAAGAAAGCACCAGTGCAAAGTTGAATCAAGCTAAAGCAAAAATAATGATTTCTGTTCCTTGGTGTCAGTTATTTGCATGTAAACAAAATTTTTGCAGGATTTTTGTATTTTATTTTCCCTAAATCTAATTTAGTCACTAATTTATGGAATTATCTAAAATTGTTTACTTGATGGCACCACAGATGCTTAAAACTGATCACCAATTATTGTTTCAGCGGTCTTCTTGTATACCCTGAGGGTCCACTAAATCCAGACATGGAAACTAGCAATATGTCGGAGATGTTCCGTCCTTTTCAGCCCCTCCTTTATAAAATAAGGTATGTTTTTTTATGAAATGTTTGAAATAATGTGGTCAATGAAAAGAGGTCTTATCTATAAACATTGTACTTAGATATATCTATTCTTTACCTTAAATTTTTTCTGTGGTGTATAATGGTCATAAATGATGCAGCCTGAACAATTATTACTAAATTTGCATCCTTGGAAACTTGAAATTTATTGACTTTTAAGTTTTCAGGGACTCAAATTCAATACCATTACAGCTGTCACAAGCTGGGTATGGTTCTTATATAGATATGTAATGTGAAAATAGATATGTGAATTATTATTTTTTTTTTTTGACAACTTTTTTCTAAGTTTTTTCTTTTGTCATTCAGTGAACAAACTTACATCAACATCAAAGACCTCATGTCATGCATATATATATATACACACATATATATATATATATATATATATATATATATATATTAGTAAACTATACAAGTAAAGTGAAATAATTTGAAAAATGTGGATAAAATACATTCTGAGTGTGTAAAATGGTACCATGTAAAAAAGCAAAATTTATTTTTAATTTTTAAACCTTTTTTCTTTTCTTTCTATTCTTTTATCAGAGAACTTCTTTACACTCTCAGCCGGGATGAATTATTTACCTTAGAGAAGGCCCTGTGCAGTGCAGATGAACCAGAGATAGACCTGTCGTCCTCGTTGATTCATCAGTCTGATATTGACAGCCAGTCACAGGTGTCTTGTCAAACAGAAAAAGTTGCATCTATGGATGCCCGGTTTTTAACCATCTCTCCACTAACTCCTGCCCTCTACCAAGACTCCGCTGCTTGTCAGGAAGATATTTTGGTCCATTCGCCCAGCTCAGGTAGCCCAGTCACTCCAGATAGTGAGGGTGAGTTTAGTATTGGACAGATGAGTCATTCTCCATCTGTGGTTACCATAATACTCAAAGGGTCACCTGCCAGTGACCACCGAACTGTTGAAAGTGTAGAGATTTCATCTCTGAACAAATGTGCCAGTAAAGACTCTGGTTTTTCTAGTGAGAACATTGGCTCCAGTGGGAGCCTGAGCAATCCGGTGTCATCATGTGATGATGATGATCACCACAGTTCTGCCGATTGTGCCATGGACACTAGTAGCAATAGCAGTAGTAATAGTAGTACCAGTAGTAATACTAACAACAACAACAACAACAACAACAACAACATTCCAAATGACAGAGTTGATGCTGCCCAGGCTAGTTGTGGAGCTGAACTTTGTGACACAGCAAGTTTACCAGTAAATCCATCTTACCAGTCACCATCACAGCTTCAACAAGAGTCACATTCATTAAGCTATCAACACTCTTACCCATCCTCACCATCATCTACTCCATCCCCTAAACAAGTTCGACACAAACCGGAGGCTTGCGAGAGCCCCAACACATCCACAGATATTCTGACCACACACCATGATATAACTGACCGCCTGGTGAGCCAGAACCTGTCATTGCCCTCATTCATGCCACCCTCTTCATCTCTGTCACCCCAGCTCCCTTCCACTATGGATATACCGCCTGCAATGACCCAAAGTTGGCAGTATGATATTCAGTTTGAAATTCCTCGTATATCAATACAGCCGTCGAGTTCTGTCGAGGATATAGATGCTATACATGAAGTAGGACTGCAGCAGAAGCAGCAGAAGCAGGATGTGCAACAGAATTCTTCATCTTCACCTCCATCACTGTCACAGCAGCCACAACAACAACAACAACAACAGCAGCAGCAGCAACAGAGTAACCACAAACAAGTTCACTCAGCACACAACCCAAGCCATGATCATCTATTACAAGAGTGTGCTGAATCAGCTGCAACAATCCGGCCATCAAGTCACTACTTAGGGAGCTGTCGTCGCAGCACAGAAGCAACGAGCCATGCTGGAGGAGACCTCATCAAGAACAAGCGGAAAGTGTGCCACTCGAATCGCGTCACGGAGCCAGACTGCAAAGGAACATTGAAGTTCAGTACAGCAATGAATGCTTGTGCCCTTGAAAAGTTCCAACACAAGGCTGGCAACCCCTACCGTCGGGGTAGTGTTGGCGGCGGTGGTGGTAGCAGTGTGAGCCATGGTGCTATGTTACCAGATGACTCGGAAGCCTGTCTGGAAATTCCAAGGATTCAACGGCTGCGCTATACTGAGAGCATCAGTTCAACCTGCTCCAGTTGTCGCAGTGGATGCAGTGTTGGTAGTGACTGTGAGTGGGATCGAGAAAGGTTAGTAGCTACCTTTGTTTTGTTTTTTTTTTCTTCTATTATACATTTTCTTTTGGTGTTTTAACTGCTTTAATATATCCAAATATTAAATTCACAGTTTCAACTGATTACATATTCATATTATTGGGATGACTGTTTTTACATGTCTGTGTCTTTTTTTTATATATATATATATATCTGTGAGGTAACAGTGGCACTTAGGTACAGCTATGCAGATTTAGGTATGCATAGTTGTTGTTTAAAACCAGGTTAGACCTCCACTCAAAAGCATCTGTCTTTGATCAACCTTTCTGTTTTCCTGTCATAGTATATTTAGGCTTACATTGCACTGTGTAACAATTTTTTTATTTTTTGGTCTTTGATAAGTGTTATTTCCTATTTGGTTCTATCTAGAAATCAAAGGAAATGACTACTATTCCCTTCACACTTTGCTTTTGTGCCCAGGATATCAATGTTGTGAAACTGACCTTTTTCTGTGCTCAGTTGCAATTGCAGAAATATTGTTACAGCAAAATGTTCTGCTCAATAGCACAGATTTGTTTGTCAGTTGCTTGATCTTAACCACTTGAGCATATCCCTTAGTTACTGACAATATGTACATCTGGGGTTTGAATAAATGAAACAAAAACGAAGTTTGAAGGAAATATTGGCTATTTTTCACACCTTCTAGGGGTAAACAAATAGAAAATAATATTTGTTACCCAAGGACAAAATTTGTACAAGATGTATTGGATACAGGAGGTATTGGATAACAGGATGTATTGGATAACAGGATGTTATCCAATACATCCTACTTTTATAAGAGGTATGGTATGATTGAGGTTGATTTAGTTGCTGTTTTTAGCAAATTAAATAACCACATAGACTTCATCTTTAGCTTTTATGTTAAGGTTTCTTTGACTCTTGTACGGATGTCTATTCCAAGGACTCAGCACAGTAGTTGGAGCCAGGCTTGAAACGAAAGGGCAGTAGTCTAAAACAGTCATGACTAGTGTTTGACCCATGGGACTTAATGGCATGCCTAAACAAAAACTAAGCTTCAGTGTTTTTAATAATACAGCCTGCCTTGTGATGAGTCATGTCTTGTGGGGCCTTCTTCTCACAAAAAGTTGTCTGTGCCTGTTTTTTTTTGTTTGTTTTTTTACTTCCTGAATCTGGAGGAATGACTAAGCCCATAATCCTTGCAGTTCCTCTGAGACTGGAGAAATTGATGCAGTGAATGTTGTGTTTAATTTGTTGTACATCAGTGCCTGCAGGAAAGACAAGAATGGGGAGGAAATTCCGGATGGATG
>NC_068981.1:181880643-181882207 GCF_001194135.2 Octopus bimaculoides | reverse complement strand
AAATAACCAAGTTTCAAGAACTCATCGATGAAAATCCACTATCACATATAGAAAAATTAATAATTGAAAGCACAATAAATGAGTATAATATAAAGTAAAGTAAATATCATAAGAATAATATAATATTACATTATATTTATCGTATGATTTTACTTTACTTTATATTATACTCATTTATTGTGCTTTCAATTATTAATTTTTCTATATGTGATAGTGGATTTTCATCGATGAGTTCTTGAAACTTGGTTATTTTCCCTAAAACTATATATATATATATATATATTTATATATATATATATATATATTATTTTCTTGTTCTGCATGAAACCATACTAGTATCAAGAAAATATATATTTAAAAAAATTGTAATTACTTGGTTTTGGGTTCAGTCCCACTGCATGGCACCTTGGGCTAGTGTCTTCTATTACAGTCCCTCACCAATCAATGCCTTGTGAGTGAATTTGGTAGATGGAAATTGTGTTGAAGCTGCCATGCATGTGTGTGTATATATATGTGTGTTTGTCCCCACTGCTTAATAGCTAGTGTTGGTTTGCTTACATCCTTGTAAAATTAGCAGTTCAGCAAAAGAAACTAATAAAATTAGTTGGGTGGGGGTCAGTTTTTTTTTTTCTTTTTTTTTTTTTACCTAAACCCTTCAAGATGGTGCTCTTGCATGGCAGCAGTCTAGCAACTTGAAGCAAATAAAATGTAAAGTTCTCACTTTCTCCTTACTCTCCAACTAATGTAGTGTGTGAACGTCGATTGCCTCCTGATAGTTTGTTTATTGCACATTGTAATGTTATACTGAGTTTGAATGTGAAACATGAGAGAAACTGCAATGTGAACTTGAGAAAGTAACTGGATGTTAGTTGCATTTGCTGTTGAATAGAAAACATGGTAATATGATGATGATGCAGGCAGAGCTGACAAAAAGAAAAGAAAAAAAAAGTTATGAGAATGAACAGGAGATATTTGGATGCTGAAATAAATTTGAGAAGCAATTGGACAAGATAGATCTTTGTGAAGTTTGAACCTGCACAGATATCAGATACATGTAAAAGAGAATTGTATAGAAGTTTGCTGTTGTGAAAAGTCTATCCAAACTCATGACCATGCTTAAAGACTTAGTTTCTTTTACTTCATGGCGTCTTACCATATCTTAATGTCTACAGCAAGACTGCAGTCATTTGCAACGATAATCTGTTTGAGCATTCACAACTTCAATTATTTGCCTGTGTCTACAACTGGAAACAGCTGTCTTGATTATATATATATATAATCATTTTCTTGTTCTGCAGAAAAAAAATATATTTGCTTAGTTATAATATTGTTATGTGTGCTTGTGACATATTTATTTTTAGTGAAACACGAATAGATATGCCAGCATGTCGTGTGATAGTAGTTTGCTTCCCATCCACACAGTTACAGATTCAGTTCCATCTGCATACCACCTTCATTTATAGCCTCAGGCTGACCAAAGCCCTGTGAGTGGATTTGGAAGACAGAAACAAAATTGAGGTCTCTCGTGCGTGCGTGTGTGTGTGTGTGTGTGTGTGTGTGTGTG
>NC_068981.1:181870526-181880484 GCF_001194135.2 Octopus bimaculoides | reverse complement strand
AAATAATTTCATTTAATTAGTCAAGGAATTAAATTCTCTTAAGGGATGCAAGCATCCTAGTTCACCAGTTTATACCAGCGTTCAGAGACTGCCAAGTATATTAGTTTATCACCAAAATGTAAAGGTATTTAGATAAACCTTTTTAATGAAGAAAATGGATGAAAATTTACATACTTATGTTTTTATTTAAAGACATTCAAATTCATACATAGAAACTCCTACCTACAGCTGTTTCCATACCCAATTCTTTAATTTCAGAAATAAAATTCCATATTTGAAACCAGTGAATTGGGTATATCCCCAGGGAGAATTTCAAAAGGAAGTCATTTAACAATGTGTAGGCCAACCTACAACAAACCCAGAAGTGTGTGTTTTTTTTCTGAATGCAAGCGTTCCATAGAAACCCTCATTACTACATATATATATTGGCATGAGCAAGGACATCTTGAATGTGTTTATTTTTGTATATATGTGGTTATGACAGTTTCTATGGAATGCTTGTGTTTGTCCCTCCCCTCTAACCATTTCTTGACTACTGGTGTTGATGTATTTATGTCCCTTTAACTTAGTGGTTCAGCAAAAGAGACTGATACAATAAGTACTAGGCTTACAAAGAATAAGTCCTGGGGTTGATTTGTTTGACTAAAGGCGGTGCTCCAGCATGGCCGCAGTGAAATGACTGAAACAAATGAAAGAATAAAAAACAAAAAGAATATCAAACTGATTTTTCAAATGTAATTTAACAAAAGTTTCTTAAATAACATTTTGTCAGAAGGTTTTAATTCAAATAGGAACACTTTAAAATAGGTTTTGTATGACAGAGCCAGAGGTGAGTAGATGATTATATTAGAAGACTAGACTTCATTTATTTTTAGTTTAGAAATAACCTTGCATCGGAACACTTTATCTTAAAGAAAGACTGTAATAGGATTTTTAAGTTCAGTAACTTTTAAAAATGCTTTTGTTTCTCTTTCTAATCTTTCAGTTGTGCCAGTAGTGAAACGAGTTCGTATAATTCTGATTGCCATGATGATGAAGAGATAGCACTTGCTATCCAAGCTGCTGAACTAGCTTCCCGAAATGAAGCCCGTTCACGCTTTCAAAACAGTAGTGATCTCATTCATCGACTTTTTGTATGTATATCAGGTGAGTGAATATTTTTTAAGCTCTGGTGATGGTGCCACGTAAAAAGCATTGGTGACAGTTCCACATAAAAAGCACCCAGTACACTATAAAGTGGTTGGTGTTAGGAAGGGCATCTAGCTGTAGAAACCAGACCCAAACCAACTATGGAACTTGGCCTTGCCAGCTTCTGTCAAACTATCCAACCCATGCCAGTAGGAAAAACAGATCTTAAATGATGTCCTTCCTACCACCAATTCCCTTGCAGCATTGGATGGATGTATTGGGTCATCCCATAAATAATGCAGTTTTTTTATACCTTTTTTATTTTTCAAAATGAAGATAACAAAGTTCTTTTTTAATGTAAAATACACCCTCCTTCATTTTCTACAATGCTCATCCATCTATCTGGTAGACTTGCAAGGCCTTTCTTCCAAAATAAAAAATATTCTTCCAGTACTGTTCTGACCTCGTCTACAGAATTCATATTTTTTTGTCCAAATGGTTTTGAAAACTGCGGAATAAATGTTAATCAGATGGGGCAATGTCCGGCGAATATGGTGGGTGAGGCATTGTTTCCCATCCAAACTGCTCCAGCCTGTGAAATGTCATCCTCATTGTATGTGGCTGAGCATTATCCTGATGGAAAGAACCCTTTTCCTCTTGAAACCAAAGATGGTCACTAATAGCAAAGTAAATAGTAAAGTTGCTGTTGGTTTATTTGATGCAGTACACTAAGAAACATTAATTAAAATTACATCTTTAGTGATGAGAATTATTTCTAAATGGCTAATTCTGGTGGAAAAAAAAGAATGAGGAAAGGAATGAAAGAGACTACTCTGAAATTTTAATTTGTTAAAATTATTGTATTTCCCAATATTGAGGACACTCCTTTGAAGGCGCATCTCAAATTTTAGAGATAAAAACTGATACAAACAGAGACCTATATCTCAACACTTTCTCATAGTTTAGCAGAGATATTTTTGTTAGTGGCTCAAAGCTGGTGCCACATAAATTGATAAACAGAATACATGGTACCATCACCAGTGCTTTTTAAGGTCTATATTTTTACTTTTACCGAACACACACACACACACAGTAAGGCTCGCAGAGATAACCTTCATCTGAGGTTAGAATTAATTTACAAACAATTTAGCAGTTGTTTTCTAGGATCTATGTCTGTGCTTTTATCCACCAAGCGCCTATATGAGAGGATCTCTCAGGGCTGATAATATAGGGGTGAAAACTGGCATCGTTGATATTTGGGAACTCAGTGAATTAGGAATTATGAATCAGTTTTCTTTAGTTCATGGTTCCAAGGGAAAATAATTTAGTATTGGTTCAAAAACGTTTGATCAAGTTTGTTTCAATATTCACAACATCACATTTGATTTCTTTCTCTTTCTAGGTGTGGCTGATCAATTGCAGACCAATTTTGCCAGTGATCTACGCAGTATACTTAAGGCAGTTTTTGATATTAACTGTTCAGAGCCTTTAGTAATGGCTGACAATGCTATCGAGAGTGGCTCTCAACTTTACACAGCCAGCTCCAATCACGCAATGGGAAGTGTAGGTGTACCTCATCACATTGCTGCTTCTGGCTCAACGGGTTCGCCATCTCCTCCATTATTAGCTCGTAGTGCCAGCAGTGATGATGAACAACATCTTGAACAGTATGCACGCTCAAGGTCATTCCAAGGTAAGCTTTCTATCCACCCAGATCAATCATTGTTTTTTGTCAGTCAGTCTGGTCTGTCAGCAAAGGATATACCACTTTTTTTTTAAACAAAATTATTAAAGATGAGTAATATTTCAACATGATCAGGAAGGTTGACATAAGATTCTGAAAGCATCAATTAAACCTGGAAACTGCCATGGAAATAATAGGTTAATTATTTAATAAAAAACAGAAAAAGAAGTGGGGAACTGAATATTAGTTTTGTTTTTTCTTTAATGTAAAACTTACTTTTGCTTTGCTAACTGCTTGAAATAGAACTGAAACTTATTTCATTCCTTTATTTGCAGAACCACCTCCTTGGGTTCCAGATGAACAGTGTCCCCACTGTTCTTCTTGCAAAGCCCCCTTCACCTTCGTGAAGAGACGACATCATTGTAGAAACTGTGGCAAGGTAAACATTGAATTTTACTATAGATATTCCTTTTTTTTTTTTTTTTTTTATTTCATTATTTCAACTCATAGCATTTAAATTGACAATAAGAATTTAAAAAATATCTTAAACTGAAATAAGACTTAATTAGAATAGTTGATGTCAAAAATGACCTCATAACAGAACACATTCTGGAAATAAAGAAAATAACCATGATACTAAATGGATTGATAAAAATCAATGCTAGAAATTATCTTCACATTCATCTATCTGCCAAATCTTTTCTTAAACACATTCTTTTCTTCTGTACTACAACTATGTAAGTCCTTAATTCACAAGGACTCCTATAAAAGCAAAAACAAATAGTCATTGACACAAACCATTATTAAACTGAACTCAAGAGATTTGGCTGCCAAACAAAAAGGAATGATTATATTTATATAACTGTTATGTTATTTTCACATGTCCTTGGTACTGAAGCCATGACCTCTCGATGTGGAGAAATAATGGTTCAACCTAGAGCGGCTCTTTCATCTCTGAGTTATGAACTCTGTCATGTAACATTACTCCAGAGATCCTTTGGAGGAACCCCATTTCGACCACTTGGATTCATGATCATACTCTTTTGGTCAGTCATTACCCAGCATTTTGAGCATCTTCAAGCCAAGCCAACTGGCAGGAGACCTCGGAGTAGACTGAGAATGGGATGATTGGATAATGTCCATAGCTTCAGTTGGTTATGCTTGAGAATCCAGCCAGAGAGTGTAATGATGGTTTCTTTGATAGGACTCCTATGGAAGGAGGTGCTCAAGGGGAGGACTGTACCCACACAGCCTTCCCAGGAATTGTGGGTGGAAAAAAAAATGGATGCATGGATGGTTATCTGGTTACTTTCACTTCTAAACTTCAATATGTCTTTCAGAAAATAAGTATGTTCAAAAGCTAGTGTAGTAAGGAAAATAAAAAAATTCTGCTGAAGTCATTGTAATTTATCAGGCTCATTAATATTTATAAATAACTATCAGTCACAGACTGAAGTATACAGTTGAGATGTTGGCTTGATCTAGTTCTTACTAGTTCACATTCGGCTGGTTTCTTTGATTCATCAGAATTGACAGATAGTCAACATTTGAACCAACATAATTACTAAGTGAGAGGCAATCTGTCGCTTACGACGTCGAGGGTTCCAGTTGATACAATCAACGGAACAGCCTGCTCGTGAAATTAACGTGCAAGTGGCTGAGCACTCCACAGACATGTGTACCCTTAACGTAGTTCTCGGGGATATTCAGCGTGACGCAGTGTGACAAGGCTGACCCTTTGAATTACAGGCACAACAGAAACAGGAAGATAGAGTGAGAGAAAGTTGTGGTGAGAGAGTACAGCAGGGTTCGCCACCATCCCCTGCCGGAGCCTCGTGGAGCTTTAGGTATTTTCGCTCAATAAACACTCACAACGCCCGGTCTGGAAATCGAAACCGCGATCCTATGACCGCGAGTCCGCTGCCCTAACCACTAATATTAAATGTAGAACTCATATTCTAAGTAAAAAGTACTTGTGCAGATCTATTTAGTGTCTTAGCTATTCTTGCCTGCAGGCGGCAGTGTTGCAATAATTTAGAATCTGTTGATTTTGGAAATTGGGTTTAAATCCAAATTTTTGTGTAAATTTTTTTTTCTGTTTAGAAACATTTCTCTATGGGAAAATACTACTTTGCTTGTAAACAAGTGAGAGTTGGTGACAGGAAGGGCATTCAGCTGTAGAAAATCGGCTTCAATAAATTCCATCTGACCCATGCAAGCATGGAAAGTTATGTTAAATCATGATGACAACAAAAAAAATAAGTGTACTTTAAATTGAAGGTAGCTTATCTGATTCCTCTCTCTCTCTCTTCTTATCTTTCCAGGTATTTTGTTCTCGATGCTCAGCTAACTCTGTTCCATTGCCGCAGTATGGACATGTGAAGCCAGTGCGTGTCTGCAATCATTGTTTTGTATTTCAAGTGACTCATTTCACCGTGCAAGAAGAGTGAGCACTTGGTACTCCAAAGTGATCCAATTAGCTTATCAGGATGAACTTTATCAGTTGGTTCTCTGTTTTCTCCAAAAAGCAGATGGTCCTTCCATTGTTGTCCAACTGGTTCTGATGTTGAGCGTAACTTTTAGCTACTCCATCACGACATGACAGTGTGAATGGAGGGGAGCTTGGGATAACGATGCTGACTGGATTAACTCTGAATTTCCTCGCCCTGGCATAAAGACGGTGTGCAAATTCAAGTCAGAATGTACCGACTTTTTTCTTCTTTCCTTATCCCTTCCCCACACTAATTGGTAGCACAAGAACGTGTTTGTGGTGGTGGGGAGGGCTCCTCTTGTTGGGTGTTCCATGTAAGGTCTACAGCACTTTCATTGCAAACTAATTCCTTGGACACCTCAAGCTGAAAACTTGATAAAAAAGCATTCTCTCCTTTTCTGATTTTTTTTTTTTTTGTTTTGTATGTTATTTCTCAAAAAAATCCATGTAAGAGCGTAATTACATTTTGTTAATAGAATTTTGTCTTATGAAAGAAATCTGGGAAAAAAAAAAGAGACAAGTAAAAAGAAAAAAAATCATATATAATGAAGCTGCATCTATTTTTTTTGTATGTTTAAAAACATATATTAGCAATATTTCACCTGACCAGTGGAAAATATGGGATTTATTTTATCCCCAAACCAATACCACAACTGTGATGTCTTCTATAACTGTTTGCAGTTCAGATTTTTGTTTTTGTATTTTTATTTTAAACTCCAACTCATTATTTTTTTATTGTTTATGTTCTGTAAAAGAAGTGAAACAAAAATTTTTTCTATTATAATTATTACTGCTCGTTTTACGAAATTAATCTTCTTACTTTGCAAATTTAGTTAAATGGCTCTTAAGAAATAATTGGACAAATGTGAGATTTAAGAAGCGGGGTACATTGATGATAAGGCACTGGTAATGGTGGTGGGGTACACAGTAATTTCTCCAATGCTTAGAGATCTCTTTTCATCAAAGAAACCAAAACTGAAAGATGGATTTCCAGTTTGATCCTACCAATACTAGAGTTTGTTTATCTCTTTGCTATTTTCAAAGCAACAAAATAATGCTATCAACATGTTTTAGTCTACTAATGAAGATATCTATCTATATGTGTCTGTATGTATATATGTACATACACTAATTATGTGTGTGTATATATGTGTGCGTGTGTGTGTGTGTATGTATATATATATATATATATATATATATATAAAGTGGAAGTGTTGAATATAACATATTTCCCTCTCCCATAAAATTTGTTTCTCAAAATTAAACTTATAATAAAGGACACATCTATCATTGAGTTTATTCCTTATTTGTTTACTCCTTTCTCTCTCTCTCTCTCTCTTGGTGTCTTCTTATTTTGAGATGTTAGAAGTAATTTTAGCAACAACCATTGTTATACCAAATGAGATAATTATGTATGTGAAGTCATATCTGAACCAAGCATGTTTTGTATTGGACTCTTAAACATGTGTGGAGTGATAATGTGACATGAGGTAGTGGATAGATGGAGTTTGACCAAGAAAGACATGTGAATAAGTAGTTTGGTTTAGATTCGAGATCAAATGACCACACAGATGAGATTGAAGATTCATGCAGAGATACTTTGACTGTGTGGGTAGCTATCTCCTATCAGACAAAATGATGGCCAAAACGTTTGGAGCAGGTTAGGATCTAACTTTTTTTTTGTTTTCTTTGCAGTATTTTTGATTCTTTCAGCAGATTTGGGTTTGAAAGAGTCAAATATTTTGCAATGAAGATATAAGAATGTTGTCTAAGGTTTATTACTTCATTATTTGAAAGTTTAAGTTTCAGCAGTATTGTTGTTGGATCAGTTGTGAAAAGACGAGACGCAACAAACTATTTCTTCCCAACAATCCTGGTATTTTAGAAACCTTCAGCTACTTTTCAAACAAATCTGCATTCTTTAAATCTGTTATTTTGTAATTTATAACCCACCGACATCCAACCCCTCCTCATCTACTTGCTCTTGTTTTGCAGTTATACTGTTTTTTTGTTTTTTTTTTCTATTTTACTCTTTTTAATTCTTTTAACTTTGTAAGCAAAGTGAAACAAAAATAAAACAAATTTTGAAATAAAAGAACAATCAAAGTTTATTTCCACCCCCACCCCCATATATTTCTGTGCTGTTTGCACATTTTACTTTATTTTTTAATTTTTTTTTATATAGTCATCTGTTTGTCATCCTATTGAAATTAATAAAAAAAAAAGTGCAGTCCTAAAATTTTACAAGTTATTGCTTGCATTAAAAAACTGCTTTAATTTCTCATAGGATTCATTTTTATCTGTGAAATCAAGTATATTATTGGTGTTAAAGTCCCAGGACATCCTTGATTGAGCATACTTATGATCAATAGCATTCCACCCTTTTATTCAGACATAGGGCATCCAAAACCATATTGTTCAGTATGTCCTTCCTCATTTAAGATAGCTGGGTGTGACGTGACTACTATTTCTAGCAGGTTGAATGCATAAAGGCTCCTTTGTTTTTTCAACTGAATGTGTATCTGTGTAAACAATTTTTCAACAGGGAATTCTGTAGGGTTAAGAGACGCTTATAAACCATTTTATTTTCATCTTTTAAACATTCTTTCCCATTAATATATGTAACAGGAGTGTTATTTTCTTAAAACCCTTGAGATCGGCACTAAACTGTCCTGCTAAACCCTCTGTCGCTTCTATCAAAGATTGTCTATCGTGATGTTGAAGAATCCAGGATTCCTTCATACATTTTAATTGAAAGAATTATTTTATTTCTTCATTCACTTTGCATGCCAGCCTCTTTGCTTCATTCACTTTGCATCATGTGATAATAATCCCACAAAGTCAGGTAGAAGCTCCTAGTAAACCAAGTTCAGGGCTTAGTTCAGTTCTCACTTGAATCTCTTATTCACTATAGTTTCTGCTGCTAACACACTTGATAGAAATATTAACGTCACAGCAAGCAATTCCCCTTTTCTCTTAAAATCTCTGGCTTCATGGCTAAATAGATAAACAATATAGCAAATCGGTAGAAACAGTTGAAACCTGAGCAAAATGTTTCACCATATTTGTCTTTTTTTGTGTTCAAAATGTTCTCACCAATCCAGGAGGATCTCTAACGGTCATAGAATAGGGGTGATGAGGACTGTTATCTGGATGCTGAATCATATGAAGGAGGCTGCAAGACACTGCTGGTAGTAAGATATTGTGCTAGAGAAGACCTGTGGAAGCATAGAAGAGCAGATGTTGAATAAGGGTGATGTTGTGGCAGACATTGGAGTACTTTGTAGTTCCTTTTTGTTTTGAATTCAGATGTTGTTGGAGTGGGATAATAAAATAGCAGTCAAATATTGATGATCTGTTTGGAACAGACCACATTTAATGGAAGGACAATGTTACAAATAATAGTTTTATTATTGGCAAAAGGCCAGCAATTTTGAAGGGTGGGGAAGTCAATTACCTTAACCCCAATGCTTGACTGGTACTTATTTTATGAACCCTCTCAAAGTCAACCTCAGCTGAATTTGGAGTAATGTGAAGCTGGAAGGAATACTGCAAATCATTTTGTCTAGCAGTGCACCGCCTTAATAGTAATAAATATTTTCTACTAGAGACACAAGGCCTGAAATTTGGGGAAGGATCTAATTGATTACATCAACCTCCAGTGCTCAACTGGTATTTTATCAACTCTGAAAGGATGAAAGCAAAGTCAGCCTTTGGTGACATCTGAACTCGGAACATAAAGATGGAAGGAATTCCTCAAAGCATTTTGTCTGATGTGCTAATGACTCTACCAGCTCACTGCCTTGATGATGATGATAATAATAATAATAATAATAATAATAATAATAATAATAATCATATATATAAATTATTATTGTCAGAAAGAGGAAGATCATGAGAAAAATTTGTTGCAAACATTCCTGCCATTAGTAACTAATATATTTATGTAATTTTCTGTTTCTTCAATTTGTCAAAGAATTCTTAATCCCTGTCTTGATTTATTTGCATCTATGTTATTTTGTTGTGTTTACTAAACCATTTCCCTTTTTGTAAATTAACATTCAGCTCTTCATTTCAGTAATTCCCCAAATATCTCTTTCAAAACAGTCTTTCCAAAATCCCACCTCCTTTGATGTTGAATTAGGCTCTAACACCTGCATCATTTTGGGAAAAAATGATGTCAGGAGGGGCTGCTTCCTTTTCTAACTGAATCATCATTGCTTATGAAACATTATGGCCCAAGCACTAAACTAATCACTTAAAATTTCAAATCCTACTTTTTGATCTTGGTAACTTCTCTCCCTGGTTTCAAACGATCCATCAGAATTTGTTACTGGTGGCCCTGCCCACCACTGCTTTTAGTAATGTATTTAACCAGCAGATGAAAGTGTAGCTTAACAAAGCATTTGATTCAAACCCACCAAAATTTTAGTTTTGTCCATCAGATAATTCGTTTTCCATTGATTATGTTCAAATGCATAGAAATTTTTTTATGAAGATTGAATTAAGCTTATGTAAGAGAGATTTAAAATTGTTTTATTATTTAAGGTTAGTAATATATATATATATGTGTGTGTATATATATATACACTTTTTTCCTGTTAAAACTTGTCTTTAAAACAAATCCACCTATTTTTATATTTGCAAACTAAAAT
>NC_068981.1:181868100-181869875 GCF_001194135.2 Octopus bimaculoides | reverse complement strand
AAGTTACGAGGATGTAAACAAACTAACACTGGTTGTTAAGTAGTGGTGGAAGACTAACACGACACATGCACATGTAATAGGCTTCTTTCAGTTTCTGTTTACCAAATCACAAGGCTTTGGTTGACCTAGGCCTATAGAAGAAGACACATACCAAAGTTGTGTGCAGTGGGACTTAATCCTAGACCACATTTTTAAGAATTAAGCTTAACTTCACAGCCATGCCAACACCTATCAGGTCATCCCGTAAGTTCTGTCCGATTTTACCTTTTTTAAAATTGAATGAAATTTAATAGTAATTTAGAATGTCTATTGGATTTAAAAATTATTTTTATGCATTTGTGTACATTTAAACTAATTAAATATTATTTTACAGAATAATAGAATTAAAATTTCTTTGATTAAAACCCTTTCTAACAAGGAATTATCCAAAGAGCATACCAAAGTTGTTTATGAGTACAAAAAGGAAACTCTGCAGCCGAAGTGGATCGAAACATACACTCAGTTTATGGGAAAGAATGCGTGAATGAGAGAACTTGCAGAAGATGGTTTGCAAAATTCAGAAGTGGAAATTTCAGCCTTGAAGATCGAACAGGACATCCAGTTGAGTTTGATGATAAGCTCCTTGAGGCTTTACTTGAAGAAAATCTGGCATTATCAGTTGAAGAATTGGCAATAAAGCTTAGTTCAAACCATACAACTATTCATTGTCATCTTCAACAACTTCGAAAGGTTCCTAAACATGGAAAAATGGTACCTCATGAATTGTCCGAAAGCAACCGCAAATCCTGAGTTGAAATCTGCTCTTCTCTCCATTCTCGCGAACTCATTTCACCCTTTTTGGATAGACTTGTAACTGGTGACGAAAAATGGATCTTCAAATACAACTAGCGTTTACACTTGGATATAAATCCAGTCAGGATGAGGTCCATAAGCTGTTGGATAAGCATCATAGTAGGAATACCCATCTTGAAGATGTTAGTATAACTCAGAGGACCTGCAAGGCTGTGGTAAAATGTTTAGCTTACTGCAGGTGCATCACGTCACCATGGGTTTTCTCCCCTGTAGTAACAGGGCAGTGGTAGGGGAACATTTCTAGAGAAAACAGTGTGCCAAAGGTTAAACTAGTCAACCTAACCTGAAGACTTACCTTTTATCTTTTACTTGTTTTAGTCAGTTGATTGAGGCCATGCTGGGGTACTGCACTGAAGAATTTTAGTAGAATGAATTTACCCCAGTACTTATTTTTTTTTAAGCTGGGTATTTATTCTATTGGTTGCTTTTGCTGAACTATGTTAGTGGGGTGTAAAAACACTAACACCAGCTCTCAAGTGATGGTCAATCACACACACTAAGTCACATGTAGTCATCCTCACTATACCAAACTGCACCCTACCAGCAAACAAGCAAAGCCCATACATTAAGTAAGTGTAGTTGATAATCTTTACAACACTCGTGCTGCTTCTAATTCTTATTTGAATTTCTTCTTACACATGCATTGCCATGGCATACCAGCAAATGATTTTTACACTTATTTGTATAGAGTCATAGACTGGTGATTCAGTTCAGGTACCTGATGTTCATAAGCCACAAAAATGACAAAACATCAATGTCCTGAATGGGATTTGGAGAGAGTTGTCTTTCCTGTTTATGACTTTCAGGTGTTTTAATGCCGTGCTTTGAGGGAGTCCTTCCCACTGTGCTAAACTGCAGCATACCAATGAACAAGCAAAGCACATACGAGAATGAGTGGCTGATAGTGTATATATATATATATA
>NC_068981.1:181866477-181868000 GCF_001194135.2 Octopus bimaculoides | reverse complement strand
GTGTCTGTGTCCCCCACCACCACCTGACAACCAGTGTTGGTGTGTTTATGTCTCCATAACTTATCAGTTCAGTAAAACAAGATCAATAGAAGTACCAAGCTTTAAAAAAAATGAATACTGGGGTTGATTCATTCAACTAAAATTCAAGGCAGTGCCCCAGCATGGCCAGTCTAATGATTGAAACAAGTAAAAAATAAATGGATATAATTTTAATTATTGTTTTTTAGCCCACCAAATTAATTAACACTCACCATATTTACTTGTGTATAAGTTGCATTGTATATATGTCACACCTCTAACTTAGTGTTAATCTTGGCACAAATTTTTTTCCCTTCATAGGATTAGCTTTGCCTCCTGTTATAAGTAGCATCTGTTTTGTCAGTCAAAATCATGTGTTAAATAAAGTAGGATTTAAACACGAGTCAATAAAGTAAGGAGTTATTTATCATGCAATAGGCATCCCAGAATTAATACTTTTAAGCGTTATTAACTTAAAAGCTGGATTCAAATGCAAATTACAAACTAATTTTGAAACCTGCAACCAACCTAACAAGGAGATTTACATAGATTTATGCTATGATCTCAGGAAATGGTGTTTTATGATAATGATTTCAAATTTTGGCACAGAGCTAGCAATTTTGGGGGAGGGGTGTTAAGTCAGTTACATTGACTCCAGTGTTCAGGCACTTATTTTATCGACCCTGAAAAGATAAGGTGGCAAGCTGGAAGAATCATTAGCATGCTACACGAAAAAAATACTCAGTGACATTCCGTCTGCCAGTACATTCTGAGTTCAAATTCCGCCGAGGCTGACCTTGCCTTTCATTCTTTCAAGATTGATAAAGTACCAGTTGAGCACCGGGGTCGATGTAATTGACTTATCCCCTGCTCTAAAACGGCCAGCTTTGTACCAAAATTTGAAACCAGTGTACATAGCTAGGTTTATAAGCATACACTATTTTGCTAGGGTGGTGATATTAAGTTTAGACTAACTAGATTTATGAGGAAAGATTTAATTTTTTTTTTTTTTTAATACACACAAGTCTTCAATATTTATTTCTGTAGTAAAGGCATTATTGATAAAATATATGCTAATAAGCCTCTTAACAAACACTGCACTAATTTTCTGTTTCTAATCAATCCCATAGATACACATTAATTCTACTAGAATACAGCTTATATTCAACCCAATTAGAAGGTAGAAAATTTGGATTTAAAATCTTTCAGGGTTAAAACAGTACAATTTAAAATGCAGATTTAAACCTACTAAGAAAACTAAAATGAAGATAAATATATTTTTCAAGGAAAAAAAAAATTGTGTGTATGTGTGTATGTGTACACAGGCGTGACTGTATGGTAAGAAGTTTACTTACCAACCACACAGTTTCGGGTTCAGTCCCACCGCATGGCACCTTGGGCAGACTAAAACATTGTGAGTGGATCTGGTAGACGGCAACTGAAAGGAGCCTGTTGTGTGTGTATATATATATATACACACATGTATGTGTGTGTGTGTGTGTGTG
>NC_068981.1:181860665-181866340 GCF_001194135.2 Octopus bimaculoides | reverse complement strand
CTGGGGTCAATTTCTTCGACTAAAAGGTGGTGCTCCAGCATGGCTGCAGTCAAATAATGACTGAAACAAGTACAATATATATATATATATATATATATATATATATATACACATATATACATATATATATATATATGGGAGCAGGCGTGGTTGTGTGGTAAGAAGCTTGCTTCTCAACCACATGTTTCTGGGTTCAGTCCCACTGTATGGCACCTTGGGCAAGTGTCTTCTACTGTAGCCTTGAGCCAACCAAGCATTGTGGGTGGATTTGCTAGATGGAAACTGAAAGAAGCTGGTTGTGTATATATGTGTGTGTGTCTCACTACTATTTGACGACTGGTGTTGGTGTGTTTACATCTGCGTAACTTAGTGGTTTGGCACAAGAAACTGATAGAATAAGTAACAGGCTTTAAAAAAATAAGTAATGGAGTCAATTTGTTTGACTAAAATTCTTTAAGGTGGTGCTCTAGACTGACTGCTGTCTAATGACAGAAACAAATAAAAGATAATGGGTGTGTGTGTGTATCACAACTTCTGAACCTTTGACGCTTCAAACTTACTGGTTTTTCATACTCCATACATTATTACTTGCCACTAAATCCGCAAATTTTTTATTCTCTCTATTTTCTCTTATTCCTTTCTGAGCTCGAAATGTAAAAGACTTTCACTTTCCTTAGCATCAAACTAATACACCTATTTGTTGTTTATACCCCTGTCTTCGTCTTTTGTTTTTCTCTAAGTTTCCATTATATATTATATGCTCACATGGTCACCCCAGTTTTATCCTACTTTAACCCCCTACTTTTTGGACTTACATATCTTAATTACTTCCTGAACTTTCTGCACCTCTCCTCATCTACATAGCAACACTCCACCCGGATTACCACTGGATACCTCTGAACTTTGACTTTCACTGGACTCCTCTGTGTGCGTGTGCGTGTGCGTGTGCGTGTGTGTGTGTGTGTGTGTATATATATATATATATATATATATCCCCTTCATAGATTCACTTTTTCATAATAGCTTAGGCTGGACAGATCTAACATCTTGCCACCCTCTGCAGTTCTTCGCCATCTGATACATACAGGAGAAAAACTGGATAACTTATGTATGTTGTTACTTTGGCCTGGGTTCCGCAGTTGGACATCTCACTCAAGATGGACTGAGAGTATTTTAATGCCATCAGCATTAGAGTTTAGCCCTAGCATCACACGCACACACAAAAACACACATGCAAGCACACACACAAAGGGTTTTTTTCCTTGACAAATGGAGCAACAGAATGTGGACTACACAGAACCATCAATCTAATATGATTATAAAAAATCTTGATGCATGTTCTAAATGCACAAATCCAGAAACAAATTTAAATCATACACCAGAAGCCGATTTGTGGATTTGTTGAGGAGAAAGGAACATCTAGTGCTGTACACATTCAAAGAAACCTCATAGAAAAAGTAACTGAAATGCAACAAGACATGCACCCATGTTTCATTGATTAAACAAAGCATTTCATACAGTATACCATGAAGAAATCATTGAAACGTTGAGATATAAATCTAGCTGGAAAGGACTTGTGAATAATCAGAAACACTTATTAGTAACAAACAACAGCAATCAGAATTGGAAATGAAATAGATCAAAGCATGAAGATCGAGAAGAGTGTAACAGAGGTGCATGTTATTAGATTGGTTTTCATTATGCAGTGAAATAATTATGAACATCTAACAGGCAGGGTCAAAACACTGACAATTCTCATTATGAAGATGAATCTCAATTCTCATAGAAACAAAAGAGAAAGGTCTACAAATATTGATTTCAAATTTTGGCACAAGGCCAGCAATTATGGGGGAAGGATAAGTTGATGACAGCAACCCTAGTATTCAACTGGTACTTATTTTATCGATTCCAAAAGGATGAAAGGCAAAGTTGACCTTGGCAGTGTTTGAACTCAAGAATGGAAAGTTGGAAGAAATGCCACCAAGCATTTTTCTTGGAATGGCAGCAATTCTTCCGGCTTGCTACCTTAAGATCTACAAATATTAGTATTATTAATGATGCAAATGGCAATACAGGTCTGGTTTTAACAGAGAAAAAAAAAGACAATAACAATCTCAAAGAAAGGAGCACTGGTTCACAACATAAGAATTAATGGAATCATTTTGGAAAAAGATTATGGTTTTACATATTTAGGAACCATCATTATATTAAATGGTAATAAAAACAAAGAAATTAAGTTAACGATTAGACATTCCAAGACTGCTTTTCAGTGAAAATGAAATATCCAGTATATGCAATTGAAGCAGCATTGAATTAAAATAGCCATTTATGTATCATACTTAATGCATGTACACCATTCAGAGGCAAGATACTGCAATCTTGTCTGAGATAAAATTTTGTCAGAGATTTCATTTCAAATGAAAACCACAGTATTGTCTATCAGCAGTATATTAGTTTGATACATAGACGGCTATTTTAAATGGCTATGAATAAGAGTGAAGAAAAGAAACCAGAACCTGTCCAGATAGATGGTTGTGTGATCTGGAACATTAACTAGTGCAAAATCTTATGTTGCAAACACAATATTCTTCAGATTAATGCTGAAAGTGTGCTATAAAGATAGGAACATTGAAGCTGTTAAACGAGCAAACAGTAGCAGAATGTTAAGAAGCCAATAGATTACATCTATGGGGGAATACGGTCTTGAACTCTAGATCACTACTGGGTAACTGAAAGAAAGACAAAGAAGACAGAGAAGATGCTTGATGGTTTGACCAGCTTGCTTTACCACAAGAACCAGTTGTTGTTGTCATGTGGCAGCTTGTGTGCCTCAATGACCCTGAGAACTATGCCAATGGAGCACAAGTTTTTAGTAGGGATTCCTATAGTGGACAGGTCAAAGGATGGAGGCCAGACTAATATGGATCACCTCTACTCAGAGGTAAAATTGGGTTTGTATAAAGTAAACAACCCCACCTAGAATAAAAGAGAAGCAGTAATGGAAATTCAAAACTAACAAGACCTGGGAGAGGTAGGACTTTCCTCAGAGAAACATGACAGTGCAGTAAAATCCAAAAGTAATCTGCAAGGAAAAGTATGGATCCAACTGGAGAGAAGCAGAAAAGAAAGCCCAAAGTCAAGAACGGTGGAGAAAAATCACCAATAGTCTATGCTCCACATTGAGAGAAAGACTTAAGTTACCCATTGGCAACTGAAAGGCTGAGTCAGTAATATGCTAAGTTGTGTGTGAGACAGAAGTGGGCAGAAGAAGTCCATGATTATCAACAGCTATAGGCATGGCACATGAAAGAGTAACTATGTAACCATGGCTTGATATCCAGAATGGCAAAAGTTTATTTTCAATGTAAAACGATGAAGACTGACATATACATTTGAACTAAACAAGAGAAAAAGTACTCAATACATGTGCTAGAGGTTATTTATTATCAGTGGTGATCTCTTTCCCTTTTCACAAGGTTCTACATTTAAATGTATAATTTAATAACAATAGCATGGTGCCTTTCTTCACATGTGTATGCGTGTGTTGAAGTTTAATATATTTTTATTTACATATCAGGTTATTGATGAAATTATGAATTTGAGAAAAAGAATAATACACACTGAATCATATTTCTCAAATTCAGTTACAAAGCAACTGCCATCTGCTCTGAATTTATTACAGTGCTATTCATAACAGTATAAAACAGCTGCATTTGAACGTAAATAATGCAAGTTAAGTGCTACACTATTACATGTTAGTGGTTGTTGTTGTTGGGTTAACAGCCTAAGAGAGAGTAACTCATCAAAAAAAAAAAAAACACAGACAGATGGGTGGATGGATAGACAGATGGAAAATTAATTCTTGATAGCTTTTAATGCTCATTATATTTATATTACAAATTAGATTGAGAGCTTTCTAATGTATCATCAAATATATTTTTAAAATGAGGTTGCATGCTTATAATTTTAACTGAGGTTACTTTATACTTGGTAAATAACAACTAAGAAAATGTAACATTAAACTATTTTTAACCAATTCTTTAAGCAATCAGTCTCACTATAACTGGGGTGTTAGTACCAATGAAACCATTCTTAAGATGATAAACTTCAGAACGAAGTAAGTGTTGCAATCCTGTGCAAACAGCATGAAGTGTTTAAACTGGAACCATTTTATAAAGTAATTTTCCTCTCCTTATTTTGATAAGAAAGAGAGAGGCGAAGGCTACAACTATTTATATTTAACTAAACAGAAGTAATCTGTCATCTGTATATATTAAGCTGATGAAATGAAATATACACATAAATTATCCTTGTCTGTCTATTATTGCATAAATGCATTTTTTATTTAATTATAGAGAAAACTCATAGGAATTAATAACCAAATTAAATAATGACACTTAAAAAATTTTAAAAATACAGTCATGTTTTTGATAATCTAGTTACAATATATGCATTGATTTTATAAATGCAGGCATGGCTGTGGAGTTAAGGAACTTGCTTTGTAACCACATGGTTTCAGGTTCAGTCTCACTACATGGTACCTTAGGCAAGTGTATTTTACTATAGCCCTGAGTCAGCCAATGCCTTGTAAGTGCATTTGATAGACAGAAACTGTGTGTGTGTGTGTGTGTGTGTGTGTGTGTGTGTGTGTGTGTATTTTATTTCGCTTAGGCATAGCAATACTATTAACCTAGTGTTAAAACTCAATATACATATGCTTCAGAAGAAAAGTGTCAGCCAAGTACAGAGTAATAACAGAAAATTAGATAGATGACAAGGGAATAAGAAATTGTGCTATGAACTTCATAAGCTTACATCTGTTTCTGCAATAAGATGTATTGCACATTATAGTTGAATGCTTGTGTATCACCCTATAGCATTATCAGAACTTCATTTATATGTATACACACACACACACACACATATATACATATGTATAGACAGGCAAAATGCTTAGCAGTATTTTGTTTGTCTTTACATTTTGAGTTCAAATTCTGCTGAAGTCAACTTTCAGGGTCAATAAAATAAGTACCAGTTAAGCACTGAGGTTGATGTAATTGATTTAACCCTCCCCAACTATTGCTGACTTTGTGCCAAAATTTGAAACAAATTTTAAGAAATAACAGATCAATGAGTAGCGGGCTGAGGTGCTCTAAAGACATTGAGAGGAAGGTTCCGAAACGCTACACAATCTTTCCTGACGACCTCTGAAATTTACTGACAATAAGTATGTGAGATTTTTCTATTGACTGCACATGCACAAGCTGATTCCAAGTCTCCACATCATCTACTTGAGCTAAACAGTGAAAATTATTAAACTTGAATAAGTGGATTCTGGCAGATATTTAAAAACAAACTAAATACATTTCCTATCAATTACAAGTAAGAAACACTTGATTTATGAACTAAAAATTTACATTAAATAAACCAATAACATCAATCAATAAAACAAATAAGGAAATATTTAAATGTGTGGCAAGAAGTTTGCTTCACAA
This sequence comes from Octopus bimaculoides, assembly GCF_001194135.2. Taxonomy (NCBI): domain Eukaryota; kingdom Metazoa; phylum Mollusca; class Cephalopoda; order Octopoda; family Octopodidae; genus Octopus; species Octopus bimaculoides. The sequence continues at coordinate 181,860,845 of NC_068981.1, read as the reverse complement.
CCATATGGTTCTGGGTTCAGTCCCATTGCATGGCACCTTGGGCAAATGTCTATAGCCTCAGGCTGACCATAGGCCTTGTGAAGGTGTTTGGTAGACAGGAACTGAAAGATACCCCTTTCTCTGTGTGTGTGTGTGTGTGTGTGTGTGTGTGTGTGTGTGTGTGTGTGTGTGTGTGTGTGT
>NC_068981.1:181855253-181860655 GCF_001194135.2 Octopus bimaculoides | reverse complement strand
TGTGTGCGTGTGTGCGTGTGCGTGTCTTCCACCATGGTTTGACAACCAGTGTTGGTGTGTTTACATCACCGTAACAGTGTTTTGGCAAAAGACACCAAGACAAACAAATAAAAGGAGAATAATCTTAAGTATAATCCCTTTATTCTGCAATTCTAATTCTACAGCTGGCAGTGGCATTTAGATAAGTGCTAAAGAAATTTTAGAATCAAAATGGTGGTGGTGGTGGCTGTTTGGTTTTCATTTTCGTTTTGTTTTTCTGGTTTATATACTGTAACCTCAAATTCAAAGTGTATACTCATTTGGGACAATAGAAATTAAATCAATAACGTTTGTACGAGAACTCGTATGCAGACAGTAAAAAATCTGAAAAGAGTGAAAGATTTGTAAGTATGGCACCAGCTTTTCCTTCTAAACTGCAGAACTATCATAATGTAGGAAAAAGAAAAAAAAAAGGGGAAGAAAGAAAAGCAGTGAATTGATTTCAACTTGAAGACAACTATCTTTGTGAGAGGAGGTAAAAAGAAAATATTTTATGTGTAAAATTTAGAGTGCAAGTAATTCAAAGATACAATTCACATGAAAAAGAAAATGTAAGTTAGTGTTATATTTAATGACAAGGGTATACAAAAGATAACTGGGAATAAATGTGGAGAAAGGTAAAAAAAAAGAAAATGACTAATAATTTAAAATTTGAGATAGTAACAACAGAAGAACCGAGCATTGTTAAGTTGTTTTTCTATTTTGTTTCGATTTTTTTTCTTTTTTGTCAACATAAATCTACTATATATCTTGAAATTACAATTTCATGCAGGCATAGTGGTGTGGTTAAGAAGTTTGCTTCCTGACTACATTGGTTTTGGGTTCAGCCCCACTGCATGCTGAAGGGAAGGAGGCCTTTTGATACCATGTGATACAGAATGGTTGTTATTAGGTTAGGTAAGTCGACTGTAATTGAACTGATTTATGATGAGAGCCATCTCAGCCATGACCATCCCATCTTTATATATGTCTGTGGCTTCCTTGACTGATATGTTCCTCCTTCTTCAAGATGGTAGGGTGCAATTTGGAGATTTAGTATTATTTCTAGCAGATTAAGTGACTACAAAGAGATTCTCCCATTGCCTTTTAATACAAAATAGCAAATGTCTTCTATTATAGCCCTGAGCTGACCAAAGCCTTATAAATGGATTAGGTAAATAGAAACTGAAAGAACCCTATTGTACATATATGTGTTTGTCCCCTTCTCTTGACACAACTGTTGTCTCCTCATGACATGATGGTGGTAACAAGTGTCATTCATTTTCAATCTTCCAAGAAAACAGGTGAGTGTTACTGACAGGAAAATCTGCCTCAATAAAATCCGTCTGTTCTAGCCAGAGAAAATTTGCCCTAACAAAATCCATCTAACCCAGTTTTTCTCAACCTTTTTACCCTTGCATAACCCTTAAAATAAATTACATGTCTCAAGGAACCCCTGCATAAAAAAATTATATACCATATCTTTCTCATGTGTGTGTATATATACACATATATATATATATATATATATATATATATGGTTGTTATATTTTTTTTTTTTTTTTTTTTTTTTTTTTTTTTTTTTTGATAGGATATTTTTTAGACAGGATGATGTCTATATTACAATAACCAATAATATGTTGTGTATGTATAGTAATATTACGATCATGAAATTAGCATCAGCTTATCTCACTCTTTTTTGTGGAACCCTAGGGATCTAGGGAACCCCAGTTGAGAAATGCTGATCTAACCCATGCAAACGTGGAAAAGAGGATGTTAAAATGATGACCCTATGCTTTCTATTGTCCCAGTCCATTTACAATACATGCAGACTGTCTGCATGTATGCCTGTTTGATATCTCAAACTAAGATTTATTCCTTCTTGGACTGCTCCAATAGGGTTTGTATTTAGGATCATTAGATAAATTGTGTGTACCCTATCTTGATCCTCACTTCAGAGGAAAATAACACTTTAACTAAAATATTTTCAATCACTTGTTTATTCTGTGTATTTCTATAGAAAAATTCCTTATCTTACATCACCAGGCTAACTTTTTAGGGTAGACTATACTTCATATTTTTCATTTTCTCAAATGGAGTTGCAAATTATTCTGAGTTTACTCAAAGAAATTGTGTTGGAGTATTTTTCAATCCGAACCCTTAAATATTTTTTCTTCAAACACTTCACCATTGCTTAAATTTGCAGTAGAAATATTCCTACATTCTTCTTTATGTCCATAAGTCTGTGTTGGTGCAGGTATGGGTGTGTGGTTAAAAAGCTTGCTTTGCAACCATGAGGTTTTGGGTTCAGCTCCACTGTCATGCCTTGGGGAAGTGTCTTCTACAATAGCCCCAGGTTGGCCAGTGTTTTGTAAGTGAATTTAGTAGATGGAAATTGTGTGGAAGCCCACCATATGTAGGTGTATATATGCATGTGTTTTATGTTTGGCTGCCCCCACTTCACTGTTTAACAATTGATGTTGGTTATTATTCTAGCACTTTTGTCAAACTGCTAAGTTACAGGGATGTAAACAAACCAAGATTAAATAAGTATTGAGGCTAGGTTTGTTCCACTCAATCCTCCAAAGCAGTACCCCAGCATGACCACAGTCCAATGACAAACAAGTAAACAATAAAAAATGGAATTAGGGAGAGAAAGAAAACCATTTGTCTTTAAAGTACTTGGCTATTAATAAAATCTAGAAACAAGGAACATTGAACTCATTCACCTCAAACATGAAATAAATAGATGCCACTAAACTTAGGTGAATGAGGGAAAAGTAAAATGAACATTATTTGGCACACTAGAGACAAAAGCATTATATATATATACATGAAGATCTTCATTTACTCAAGAGACAAGCTTTACTAGTACATTCCACAAAAGAAGTAATGCATTTAGTGCAAGGTTAGCCGCAGGAAACACCAGATGGACAAACTATCAACACTAAATGATTTTGTAAATAAAATAACACAAAATAATCAAAATCTTATTCATCCATTTAAAGCAGCTGTAAGTTGAGTTAAAATAAAAGCAAATACAACAAATAAGATCCTATTAGGCTCTTTCTAAGACCCCATTACACATCACGTAATTTGAACTACTTCATTTATTTGCCATTTCTGTTTATTTTGTTATTTCTAAAGAGATAAACTGTAGTGGAATCAAAGTTAATTTTTTAAATCCTTGAAGTCTTTAGCAGTAAAATCTCAGAACAAATATAACTGGGCAGAAAACCCTTCTTCACATTTTGCCTATTGCCTCAGAGATTACAATTGTTTTCTTAGATGATCTAAACTGCCTTACCCATTAGTATCAAATTCTAAATTTAGCTTCCATTCTGACTAAACATTTTAATCTTACTAAATGGAGATTTTGTTGTACAACAATAAACTCTTGAAGTTAGTTGAGAATTTTGGAAGAAAAAAACCTAAACAATTAGGTGCAGGCATGGCTGGTGGTTAAGAAGCTTGTTTCCTAATCATGTGGGTTTGGGTTAAGTCCCACCATGTGACAGCTTTGGCAAATATCTTCTGTAGTCCTGGGCCAACCAAAGCCTTGTGAGTGAATTTGGTAGACAGAAACTGAAAGAAGATTGTCACGTGTATGGGGTGAGTGTGTGTGTGCATGGGTTCATAGGTGCATGTGTATATACGCATGCATGTTTGTGTCTTCATGTTTATTGTGTGGGTTTCCCACCACCACTTGACAACCAGTGTTGGTTTGTTTCCATCTCAATAATATAGCAGTTCATCAAAAAGAAATCAATAGAGAAAGTATCAGATTTTTAAAAAATTAGTACTGGGGTCAATTTCTTTGACTAAACCCTTCAAGGCAGTGGCCCAGGATGGCTACAAGTCCAATGACTGAAACAAGTAAAGGAGTTATGTAACTCCTGTCACCTAACTTCTAACAGAAGCTGACAATTTACATAATTCCAATGGTGCAATGATATCGTTTTCTTTATTCAGTAACGAGAGAAAGAGCCACTGGATGAAGTCAGTGCAAAGTGTGGGTTCGTAGTTGTAGTAGATGTAACAGTTACAAGATGAAGACTGACAGTGAGTCAACAATCATAGATTGGGTATCTTTCACACATAAAAACAAAATAAAACAATATTGAGATGACTGATGTTTACTTGAGCATTATATATTATATATATATATCTCCCACCATTTGTTAGTGTAATGAGTACACAGTCACATGTATGAACAGTAATCTAATATGATGTGTATTTATGCTTTAATATGGAGCAAATCAAGCAGCTGTCACAGCTGCAAGTATTTTCTTGGTCCTGAAGAGAGAATGCAATCTTAATACGGCAAGTCTTGGTGAGGTAGAAAGTGCAGCTCTCTTGAGACTACCAAGAGACGTTTGTACTGAATTAAAAGCTCTTTCACCAAGATAAGATTCTCAACCTAGACTATTTACAAAATTAATTCTATATAAGAAAATATTTCAATCTTTGCGCTCTCTCTTTCTCATACATACATACATACTGCGTTTGATGGCATATAAGACATACTTTTTTTACCCATCTCTAAAAGAATGTAAAAAAAAATTTTTTTAAACACCTCATGTCATACATGCGAGATTGCTTAAAATATTACATGCTTTAATGAACATTTATCCTGAATATGTGCTGCTGAAACTGGGGTGTGTCTAATATAACTAGGCATCTTTTATGCTATCAAATACAACATATATATATATATATATATATATATATCTTTAATTAGTCTGACTCAGAAAAGGAGCTGGATTTTCATATTTGCTCTTTGATAAATAATACTAACACTGGTTTCAAATTTTGGCACAAGGCCAGCAAGTTTGGAGAAGGATGTAAGTTGATTATATCAACCCCAGTGCTTAACTGGTACTTATTTTATCGTCCCCAAAAGGTTAAAAGACAAAGATGACCTCAGTGGAATAGCAATATTGTGTAATATAAGATTAAGAGATGTTAACCACCCCTCTTCATCACCATTTAACGTCCCTCCTTCCATGTTGGCATAGGTTGGACAGGTTGACAGGAGCTGACAAGCCAGAGGACTGTGACTACAGTTAGACGCAGTCTGTTTGCTTGTCATACTCTATCTCTCTCTCTCTACTCTCTTACTTATTTCAGTCATTTGACTGTGGCCATGCTGCAGCACCACCTTTAGTCAAGAAAATCGACCCCACGACTTATTCTTTGGTAAGCCTAGTACTTATTCTATCACTCTCTTTCGCTGAACCGCTAAGTTACGGGGACATAAACACACCAGCATTAGTTGTCAAGCAATGTTGGGGGGGGGGGCAAACACAGACACACAAACATATACGCGTGCACACACACACATTATATATATATATATATTTCCGTCTACCAATCCATTCACT
>NC_068981.1:181847082-181855243 GCF_001194135.2 Octopus bimaculoides | reverse complement strand
CACAAACATATACGCGTGCACACACACACATTATATATATATATATATTTCCGTCTACCAATCCATTCACTTTGGTCGACCCGAGGCTATAGACACTTGCCCAAGGTGCCACGCAGTGGGAACCCGGAACCATGTGGTTTGTAAGCAAGCTACTTACCACACAGCCACTCCTGCACCTGGGAAATTTTAGTTGAAATCATTTTAAAACAAAGTTTCTATCATAGAATCTAGTGTGGGTTCAGGCAAATGGGTGTGAAAAGAGTTGATTTCCTCTGCCTGATGACAATACTATGATTTGTGGCTTTGTGCAACTCTGAAAATATCCTCATCTTAAACACAGCAATTTGTGTGTCTGGGTAAGTCAGCATGCCATGGGAAAAAGAGAGCTGATGTTTCAGGGATGTCCCTTTGTTTAGAAGACAAAAAGTTTATAACTGGTTGAAAAAATAATTTTCAGGTGATTTCCAAATGGCTTGTCCAAATGTGTTGTCTCTAAGTCAAAGGGGCAACCTCTACAACTCCAAAAGCATCAAATTCCTCCTCTTTCCACAGCATACACACTTATTCAAAGTCACAAACTTCATTGTAAAATAATTGTCAATGCACATCACCAATCTCCTTGAACTTTTTTTTCTTTTTTACATATATATAATTAATATATTATAGACAATCATTTGATGATAAATACAGGATAGGTTATGGAAAGGACTCAAGTTTAAAATAGTAATGAATTCAAGCCATAAATAGTTTAAGGGGGAGTCAGAGGTGGCAAAAATAAATAAACAAAATGGAAAATTAATGAATATGTTTTGACAACACCCGTTTTTATTTAGACAGACCAGATAGCAATCAAGGACGGAGTTCAATTGATTGAATGCTTATGAGTTGACTGACAGCAAGCTTCTCACCTGATTAATATTAATCTAGCAGAAATGATCAGTAGCTTTAGCTGAACAATCAAAATAAACATGGGACAGATGATGAGAAAACAAACAGAATATTTTATTAAAATTTGTTTTAAAATAAAACATCTTTAAAAAAAACTACCCATTGATTTGCCACGTTATGATTATATTTTTTTGATAATTGTTTACTAAATGCCACGATGATGTTATCAATATTGAGCCAAACAATATCATTAATTAGCCTCAATGGTAACAGTAATGTTATCAGTATCTTAATTGAGCAAAAGATTTGTTTGTAAGACAAACAATTGCATTGGTCAGGGACACAGCTTGCTATGAGCCAACAAAGGAGTTGGTTAACCTACTAGAAATAGCTGTGAAAGTCACTCAAATCACACCCAGCCATCTCAGAGGAAAAACAATGTAATTCTAGGTATATATGAAGATGGGATGATTACAACTGGAATACATTTAATTAAAGGTACACTCAATCAGGGGTGTGTGTTAGGGGTAAATCACTTAAGAAAATAGGCCAAGTTAGGTAATATACACAATGTATTTCTATGATAATAAATGTCAGCTTATAGCTGCAGAAATTCAAATGCTGTAAGGAAGAGACCCATTACAAGTAAACAGGAAACTAACAATTCCATCGAATTACTGATTTTGTTTTGTTTTGTTTATCTTTTAAACCAGTCCTTGAGCATTTTATCCCCGATAGAACAGTTATACACAACCTCTTTGTAAACATTTGACTAAAAGCGAAATTAGAATTGCACAGAAATATAAACTGACTGAGGTCAGGTACAACCTGCTTGAAAATATTTCCTTACCCTTTTAGTATTTAATCTGGCCATATCAGGCACAAATATTCTACATGTTCTATGTCCAAATTGGCCAGATCTGGCCTCTCACACTAACTCTACACTGTCATTCTAAAAGTAAACAGTTACACCATGGAAATTTCTAAGCTACAAAGACAAAGCATGATTACTTCAAACTAATGTGAATAAATAAGTATTATATCTGCCATAGTAATCTGTTGCTGTCTGGACCATGTAACCCATTACAATCTGTCACCTGGTCAGACAGTTTGGCAACTAAATCACACCCATCCCATCTAATAAAGAGGGTGGATGGGTGTGGTTTCTCAGATGATCAAGTTAGACTTATAGCTTCCTTGACTGTATAAACTGGTTTCAAAATTTGGCACAAGGCTAGCAATTTCAGGGAAGGGGTAAGTCAATTAGATCAACCCCAGTATTCAACTGGTACTTATTTTATCAACTCAGAAAGGATGGAAGCCAATGTCAACTCCAGCGGCATTTGAACTTCTGTAAAGTTGGAAGAAATGTCACTAAGTATTCTGTCCAGCTAATCATTCTGTGGTAATGATTGTTAGCTTGCCACCTTATTGCCTGTATAAACTGCCAAGAGATAACAACATTACATATAACTGTTGGGTCGGACTTAAAGACACCCAAGAACCAAGTAGTGATAGATTGGATCTGCCACCAAAGAACTTCTCCACTAGTTTTTTTCCTCATATAACATTTAATCCTGCTGGCTACCCTCACATTCATTCAACCCAGTAAACTGAAAGAAGTGGGATGAGCAAGAGTGAAAAGAAAAAAAACTTGTTGAAGGGCAAAAAAGCATCTCACAGAGAACCCAAAATCCGATCACAGAGTGCCTGTTAAGCTGAATTTAGCCCAGTAGTTCTATGTAACACTGTTGTAAATCTTAGTAATTCATTCAATCATTGAAGCTATAGTTTGACATGATCATCTGGGAATTATCAAGTTTTAGAATCAAAGTCTGCCAAAGGAGTGAAATATTAATCACTGGTTGCCAATAAGAATTACCTCCATTAAAATTGGAGAATTTTTTTTGTTCTATTGCAAGAACATTGAGGGATGCTTTAGAATGGTTGAAATGAAGAATTATACTTTTTAAAAAACTTGTGCAGATATGACTGTGTGGTTGAAAATCTTACTTCCTAACCATGTGGTCTTGTGTTCAGTCTCACTGTGCAGTACTGTAAGCAAATGCTTTCTGTTATAGCCCTGGGCCAACCAAAGCCTTGTGGTTGGATTTGGTGAATGGAAAGTGAAAGAAGCACAGTGTGTGTGTTTGTGTGTACCCTTGTCGAGACATCATTTGCTGGTTGTAAATGAGCAGCGAGGTTGTTCATTTCTATGAAAAGCATGTCTGCTTTTGGGCAAATGTCACCTTGCTTGGAATCAGGTGAGGATTGGCAACAGGGAGAGCATCTAGCTATAAAAAAAAAAAAATTAAAAAAAAAAAAAAAAAAAAAAAAAAAAAAAAAAAATCGGCCTCAACTAATTCCACCTGACCCATGCAAGCATGAAAAAGTCGGTGTTAAATGATGATAATGATGACGACGAAATATTTCATAATAAAATATCTCTTAATAATGGCTTCTTATCAAGAAAAAGTCCATAACTAATATAAAATAAAAACTAAAATAACTTAATGACTATATCATCAGCTTATTCACACATACTTTTTTTCTCAAGCCTAGCATAATAAACTGTTAGATTAATTTTGGAGGAAGAAGATCGCCAATATAATGGAGATATGAAAAGACTTTCTATTCTAGTCTATGACCTTTTGTTAAGTTAACATACCACATGTGTATATTATCAGGAAGAAAGAAGAATGTTCTCTCTCAATTGTCTGGTGGCAGGTTCTTCTGATAAAGAACAGAACATAAGCAGCCAATTGTTGACTATGGGTTAAAGTGACTGATGTGAATTTAGTGGCTCAAGAGATACAGCAGTGTTTTTGTTTTCGCCTCATATTCAGTAGATAGAATCTGAAATACTGGAACTGATATTGGTTTTCGAGTGGTTATCAACTATCATTTGTGTGTTTTATGTTAAGATGGAAATCAATTTTTACTTTCTTGCCATTATTGGTAATAAGCTGATTAAGAATATTATCAGAAAAAGAGTCAAAGCAATGTTAGCACTGTGAGATTACAAAGCCACCATTACACACACACCATCTGCACAAACAGATACATGCAAACATACTAACTGCACATAAATACACACGACAGCAAAAACAATCGCACACAATGACAATACAGTCACAACACCACCAATAACAACAACATCCAATACCACTTACAGGGAGTTACAGAGAATGTGGTTTCAAATTTAACAGCAACATCTAAATATTTCAACAATGTTGACTGTTTTGTAAATCTAGAAGATTCTGAGAATTAAGTATAAAAGTTGGACACAACAAACATGTGACAGACAGGAATCTATTGATCCACTGGGTCTATTACAATGATTAATACCAAGACACACAATTCGGGAACAGTTATGACTAGGGCTGTGGAGTTGGAGTCGGAGAGTCAGAGTCAGAAACAATTAAGGGGTAGCTGGACTCGGAGTTGGTAAAACTATATTGACCGATTCCGACATCTTTATTCTTTAATATAAACCAGTTATAACATATACTCAGAGTACAAGCATATGTATAAGCTTTATGAGATATGTAGACCACAATCACTTTATTACATAAAGAGGAGTTGGAGTCGGAGGTGCCAATAGTAGAGGAGTTAGAATTGGCAGAAAGCCTCAACCTATCAAAATCCGTCATTCATGAGCACCTGATAAAGCTTGGGTACACAAATCGCTACAATGTTTGGGTACCACATGAGTTGAGTGAGAAGAAGCTTTTGGAAAATCGGCACATACTTTCCGGACAACCCAATACTAACTTCATCGTAATCTTGCCCAGTGCTATTCCTGCCTTTCCACAAAGATCAGAACCTCACCCAATGCAACTTGAAGAACTTGCTAGGTTATCCTCATTTTGTGTGTGTGTGTGTAAGAGAGAGAGAGAGAGAGCGAGAGCGAGGTGAGAGAGGGAGAGCGAGGGGGAGAGAGGGAGAGGAGAGAGAGAGAGAGAGAGAGGGAGTGTATGTTTATGCACATACATTTATGCGTTATAGAGATTACAATCTTTTGTATACAAGTGCATGAGCACTGAGTGAGAGTAGCTCTGTACAAATGTGCAGTAGCAGTACTTGTGTGTGTATGTTTACGGAAAGGAAACATACCTAGTTTTGTAATAAACAATCTATTAAGTAGTAAAATTAGTAGAATCACAAACAAAATGCTTTGTGGTATTTAGTTGCATTGTGTTACATTCAGACTTCTAACCTCGCCCTGTTCAGCCTTTCCTTTTATTAATTGAGTACTCTGGTTGATGTAATCAACTATACATTACAAGACATATAGCAACATGCCTACATTTTTTAATGGGTTGGTTAGAGGAAGAAAGACAACACCTAAGACCATTTTCAGGGCCTCCAATCACTTGTAGAAGGAAGAGAGGAAATTATCCTCAGATCAGAGATTGATTTAAATGCTTACAGAGTGGGTTTTGCTAAGGCACCAATGGTGCCAAGAGGTGATATTAAACAGAGTGATGACTGAAGTTACGTCTGTTATAGCAGTGAAGAACAATCAAGCAACAAGCTTTAAAGCAGATTAGAGGTAAGGTAGATGTGAAAACAAAAGAATTTTACATAGAGGCCCAACAAGTAAATACAAAGAATAATGAAGATTGTCAATGATACAAGAAGAATAAGAGTGATGTGATGAGACTAAAAAAGAGTGTTAGGTGTTGACTGATCAATGATACACAATTTATTATATTGAATTTTCCAGAACATATGAAGAATAAACAAGTCGTCGTTTAGATTCTCACTGCCCACCATGCGTATGATGATCTATTATTGGTGGGCAGACATCAGCAAACAATTTGTTTGCTGAAGTATACAAACAAAAGCTTCAAACTCTTGTTAGATTCCTTAGTTTGGCTGATAAGAGACAGCAATGTTGAAACACCAACTGTCCCAGAATCCCTTGTCTGAATGAATTGAGCACATTATGAACATACATACAATGTAAAGGACAAGTGGTTGTTGTGGCAAAACAACAGTGATTAGCATATTCATATTCAAATTCACCAGAAGATATATGCAAAAACAAAAATGCAAATCATCATATAATTTATAGTTAAAAGCTTCATTAAATCTTGAATGTATACAAAAGAAGTTTATCAAATAGTTCTAACCAATATTTTGTCTTAGTCCTAATGTTAGTGTCATTGGTAAACAATGCAATTTTGATGATAATATCCAAAAAGATGTAAGGCAAGGCCTTTAAGAGTAAAGTTCAGCTGGTTTATCAATCCAGGGTTGAGAGAGCCAAGGAGGAACCAATGAATATTTGATAACCTCCTCCCTTCTTATGGAAAAAAAAAAAGGGAAAAAGACCTTCAAGCTCCTTTGAATTTTGAGAGAACTTGCCACCCCTACTGAGAACAGTCTTATTCCACCTTGAAAAATTTCTTAGAGGTCATTATATAAAAGCACTTATGGAAGTTCTGCTCATTGCTTTAACAGATTTCAGTAGATAACATGCAATATACTGAAAATGGCAGGCTGTTAGAAATGCCATTTTTTTTTTAAAGTGAATAAAAATCAAGAAAAATTTATGGTTGCAGATCTGTCATTGCTTTGATAAAAAAAGATATGAAATACTAAAAACATTCTATCCTTAAAAAAAGAGCAAGAGAGAGAGAGAGAAGGGGGGGGGGGAATCGTAAATTGTAGCAAATATTTGCAACTAAAAATACTAAAAGTCAGATGAAGATAAGTCAGGTATTCCTTACATCATTTAGAATTTCATTTGCTTCATAACCTGTGTGCTTCATCACAAACTTTCCTAAGTTTGAATTTTTTTGTTTTTGTTATTAATGTCAAACTACAAAACTTAAATGCTCCCACACAGAATATTTAGGGAGAAAAATGGGTAACGTTGTATTGGGAAAGGAATCTAGCACTAGAAAAAGTTCATTGAAAGATTTAGCATGAGAAAAAGAAAATGATTTTTGTCACCAACTAAATCAAAGGAGATAAGTAATTTTAGTGATTTTGATCAGAGAATGGAGGCTCACAGAGAAACAATTTCATGGATCAAAGAAAGACAATGCCATTTACTATACCCTTTTGGTTCTTCAAATCAATAGCTTTGTGAGAAATATGAGGCAAAAAATATTGACGCCATCATTTAACAATCCCCTTTCTGTGCTTGCATGACCCAAACGGAATTTGTTGAGGCAAATTTCCTATGGCTGGATGCCCTTCCTGTCACCAACTCTCACTTGTTTCCAAGTACAATAATATTTCCCAAGAGCCAGACATGTTTATTATAGAAGACTGGAAACAATCACCATCATAATACTACAAGTGAAGTTATTTATTTACAACCATCACAAGATGTCTAGAAAGAATGAAATAATGCAAGACTTCATTGGCACTTAAGAACTTCATAAGAGAGCAACAAAAAAAATTATGAATTCTCTGCATATTTTTCCTTATTCCTTAATCTCAAGTTCAAACTTCTAATCCTGCGAAATATAATGAAGAAATGATAATCTCCCTGATATTAATGTCCACTAAGGAATACCGTGTGTGTGTGTGTGCGTGCGTGCGCACGTTCACACACACTGGGTTTCTTTCAGTTTTCTTCTACCAAATTTACTCCTAAAACGTTGGTCAGCCTGGGGTTATAATACAAGCCACTTGCCCAAGGTGCTGTGCAGTGGGACTGAATCAGAACGTGGTTGGGAAGCAAACATCATACCATACAGTCACACCAGGAAATAGTTGCATATAATTTAAGAGGGATTTTGCTGCTAATGTTAGCAAATCAACTGATTTCACAAGTCTCCTAGTAGGCTTGGAATAACATTAATCAATAAATGGACTGGGTATTAAATTAGAGAATTGGTTTGAAGATGCCAAGTGGCATACATTTTTGTTTCCTTACATTTTGTATATTTTCAGATTTACACATGTATGTATGTGCATTCCAATCAAAGTGGTGTATACAAGCAGTGCTTGCTGTAGGTGATAAGTGATTGTATGTGGCATGATGCATATAGCATTTGGCATGTGCAGTGAGCACATGCAAGATACATGGTGCGGTGTTTTATGTAGCATATATTGCACATGGTACAGTGTGCAATACTGCTTATGAATATTAGCAGTAGTAGTAATAGAGACAGAATGTACAAAATACACTACATACACACACACAGACAATATATATATATGAATGAAAGAGAGAAAACAGGACAGAAACAGGAAATGCAGGGTAAAGAGAGAGGGTGATACAAAAGAGAGATAGGGGCAGAGGGTAGAA
>NC_068981.1:181831596-181846552 GCF_001194135.2 Octopus bimaculoides | reverse complement strand
CATACATTATTTACATTCGACAGATATTTGTCATCTTGTTTGTTGACAAGATGAGGACAAATATCCGTTGAATGTAAATAATGTACATAATTCCTTATCTCTTAAATATAGAACTGTTTAATGAGCATATTGGATAATATTAGGATAGCTATTACCATGTACATAGAGTTTATGGTTATGGTACTAAGGATATTGTAAGATTAAGCCTCTTATGGAGTGAAGGCACGTGACTCAGTGGTTAGAATATTTAGTTCACAGTCAAAGTTATAAGTTCGATTACTGGAGGCACATTGTGTCCTTGAGCAAGACACTTTATTTCACACTACTCCAATCCACTCAGCTGGCAAAAAGAAGATGTACCTGTATTTCAAAGAGCCAGCCTTGTAACATTGTGTCACGCTGAGTCTCCTTGAGAAATATTAAGAATACACAGCCTGTGGAGTGTTCAGCCACTTGCACGTTAATTTCACATGCATGTTGTTCCACTGATTGGATCAATGGAACCCTCATTATCATTGTAACCAATAAGGTACCAATCAAGCCTCTTTTGTGATGCAAATGATCCAACCATTTGTAACACAAAGTTCAAGAAACCAGCCAACTATTGATCACCTACCAATCAGGTGAACATAAAAGCAGATAAGACTTCATATTCACCAAGAAACAGCATAAGAGTTTAGTTGTGAATACTAATCCTTTCCCCAATGAAGAATGTATCATATAACAGATTACTGGCCTCAAATTTAGAGCTAGATGGACCCAGAGACACAAGACAATCTGAAGAAACGAGGGTATTGCAGTTGAATGATCCCCCTGCCTGTTGGTAGGCTGGAAGAAGTTTTAAGTGACATGTTGGAAAGTAAGGAGATTATAGTGACCTACAAAACAGAAAACAATTGGGAGTTTCTACCAGACCTTCTGCAAGTTACAGGCTAGATCTGAGGATGGAGTAAGGTTTCAGCCAGATGGAATGTAACAAGGAGGTAAATTGTTAAGGTGACGATGTCATAAAAGTTAAGCAACAAGCAGAGAAAAGCTAAAAGAAATCATCAAGCAAAGAACAATATCAAGTATAAATATATATTTATAGATGAGGAAAGTTGAATAAAGTGCTAGTGTGGAATAGGAAGACTGCAAAAGACACGAGAAGTAACAAAGGCTGAGCTCAGGGGTCAGAATTCCACAAAGACAAGGGGCTGCAACAAGTAATGAAATGCTCTACTTGAAAAGAGGATGTAAAAATGACAACATAACTTTATCCGGCACTCAGCTATTTCTACCATCTATTGTAGTAATTTTTAACAAACTTTGATATTATTCACCTGACTGAAACCCTATTTTCTTCCAGTTTGTTTTCTACTTACAATTGATATAGTTGACAAGTTTTATTGAGTTAGTGTTAATATATATTTAAACACTACCTAGATTAAACGTTAACATTAGTGTGTGTGTGTGTGTGTGTGTGTGTGCGTGCAGGTGTAAGTGCATGTATGTATGTGTGTGCACGTCTGCGTGCAGGTGTGTGCGTGTGTGCATGACATGGACATTAAACAATGATATCATACAAACATGTTGTACATTTGTTGTACATTTGAAGTTTCTTTTTAATCAATTTTCAAAATTGTCCATAAGATTATGGTGTATGGCTATCCATGCATACATGTGCATGTATGTACATGCATGCACATGTATTCTCGTTTCAGAATTGCCAGTTTTGAAAAGCATTCTATTTGATTAATTCAATGTCTTGTTCACTGGCCAAGATATGTTACTTGTTAGAAAAATCATATCCAATCCATGTAGGGTAATGCAAAAAAAAAAAAAAAAAAAAAAAAAAAAAAAAAAAAAAAAAAAAGAGAAAAAAGAAAAAAGAAAAAGACGAAGCCATGGAAGTGAAACAAATGAAATATGAAGCTAGCAATTAATGTAACTCATCAATACTCTGTTTAAATGTGTACAGAAGATACAGAAATGATAGTCTATACACATGCACATACACACAGGCAAAATCATGCTTTTTCTTTATATCTATTTCATGGTAATAAAAACATAAAAAATGACTAGATAAAAGCTTTAGACCGTCTATAAACATGGCCAAGTCAGACTATTGATTACATATTATTGAGGAGAGACGGCAGGCAGCGCATGTGAGAAAAATATTGATGTATGTAGATGAAAATGTATGCATCTGAAAGTTAGCAAACTGCCCAGTTACTTCAAAGTCAATAGAAGTAGGGTTATTAAAACTACAGATGACATCTAAGAAAACAAATATTCTCTGCTGTTTAACACAACTTGTACAGAGGACAGCTAGAGAAACCATTTTTTAAAGCAACATTACATGCATATTCTGTAAACTTACTTAGAACGTATTGACGGTAAAGTTAGTGATTGAATGTGTTTAGTTGTTGCTGCTTGGCCTCAGATTAGCTCCGATAGAGTAGGTCTGTTAACAAGGACACTCCAGTCATAATTATCACATATTTTTCTCAATATCTAGACTACTTAGTTCAGAGTGTGATTTGAGGAAAATTTGGCTGCTATTTCTAGCAGGTATAGGCTCCCTCATCGGCTTGTAAATGTATTTAGTGAAACTAGAAGGTAGTTAATCCTTATGTAGCTAATTACTAAACTGCTGGTAAATATATAAATACACTAACAATATTTTTTTCTTTTTTAATTTTCGTTGTTTTCTGGTTTTGTACATTGTCATTTAATAAATATAATCAGATTGAAAGCTGAAATAGTAATAACATAAAAATTGAAAAATGGCAGCACTAAAAAAGGATTGCTCACAAAAACATTACATATACAATATTTAAACAATGTAATTCCCAATTGCCTCACAAATCATTTTAAGCCTCAGCACATGTATATTAGTAACTCTTCATCTCTGACATGAAATAATAAAAATATTTCAAAATGGCATAATAAGCGTACAATGTTTTCTGTTCTGATATTTAATTCTGCTTGTAATGCAGGGTTAAAATTGTGCATTTGTGCATATTAATCCAATCAAGATGTTGCTCCAAACAACACATCACTGCTGGATGTTGGGAGGCATATCACAGATAAACAGGTCCCAAAGACCACATTTCCTGCCAAGTGGATACCGGTGATAATAAGCAAAATTTGAACTCAGAAGGCAAAGACTAATACAGACACTGAAAAGTATTTCTCTTGTTATTCCGACAATTCCATCACATCACTGCTTTGTTCTGATGCTTTCTCAACTCCAAAATAATTTACCAAGCCCCAAAAACGAAAGCCAACCTCAGTGGGATTTAAACACAGAAAGCTTGAACAAATACTGCAAGGTATTGCTGAGGCCCCAACAACAGCTGCCCACAAAAGTATAACTGGACAAAAAGTAGCTCACAGACATTGAGAACAGTTAAACTATTTATGTGTGAATGAATGTTTAAAAGAACATCTTTAACTTGATATCCATTTCACAGTACCTCTGCATCTGCTGTTGTCTGTCTTATACCAAACTGATATGACAGACACTCATTGTCTAAAACAACCTTTGATCTAAGTGCTGTGAGAGATGTATCCATTCCCTGTCACCAAGAGTAAACGTCCAGCTCCAAAACGCTAATGATAGTGGAAACAAATGTTCAGATTTGATCTTTATATCAACTGAAAAAAATTACTATCCCGTTTCATATTGGCTTCAAATTTTGGCACAAGGCTAACAATTTTGGGGGAGGAGATAAGCTGATTATATCAACCCCAGTGTTCAACTGGTACTTATTTTATCAACCCCGTAAAGGATGAAAGGTAGAGTCAACCTCGGCAGCATTTAAATTCAGAATGCCACTAAGCATTTTGTCTGGTATGCAAACAACTCTGCCAGCTCACTATCTTAGATATTAAGACACAAAAAGCTTTGTCCTTTCGTTGTTAAAAACACTGAATAAAATGATTAACTAAAGAGAATGTAATATTCAAAAAAAAAAAAAAACCTCAATGACGCTGTTTTAATTTTTCCTTTTACAATTTTAAATGCCAGTTTTAGAGAGGGTACACTGTGACAGCAAGGGTATCTCCATCTACAAAATCCTGCCTCAGAGAGCCAATTCAACCCATACTAGCATGGAAAAGCAGATGTAAGATAGTGATGATGATGAGTAAAAGCAAAACTCTGTTTGCTGACTGAAGAGGGTAACAACAAAAGGATATTCTTTGCTCGTTTCTCTTGCAGACTGTGGCCATGTTAGGTCATTGCCTTGAAAGGTTTAGTCAATCAGATGAACCCCAATTTGAAGTCAGGTACTTAAAGTCAGTCTAAACCACTAGTTACAGGGACACAAACAAACCAACACCAGTTGCCAAACATAAAATGTCATTTTCTTATCATCACCATTTTTACATCCACTTTTCAATAATTATATGGGTCAGACAAAAGTTGTTGAGGTGGATTTTCTAAAGCTAGATACCCTTCCTGTAATCAACCCTCACCTGTTTCTGAGTAAGGTAATCTTTCCCCATGACCAGACAGGTTTTTACAGAAGACTGGAAATGAAGGGCGTTCATTTTAAAACTATCACGCAAAATCAAAGAAAGAAGACAGTAAAACACACACACAATCACACACACATGATGGGTTTCTTTCAGCTTCCATCTACCAAATCCACTCACAAGGCATTGGTCAGCCCAGGACTATAGAAGACATTTGCCCAAGGTACCATGCAGTAGGGCTGAGCTTGAAATCATGAGGTTGAGAAGACAACTTCTTACCACACAGCTACACCATTTCTGGCTCAATCAGTAAGAATAACTACCATCCAATATGGTGAGATTGAGTAATCTAGTTAATGTTGACAAATATTGCAGACCCTGATAGAAACAAACCTAGCTTTAAATGATATTCAAACTCCAAATATTAAAAGATTTTATGGGCTTAATTCCATTACTGAAGTAAATCATTGATAATTATATCATGTATAATCTTTATGACTTCCGATACCCAACTTATAAACCTATAATGTGAAATATTCCTCCACTACCGACATGCTTTGGACTCAATATATTGAGTCATGGCTTGCTTGTGCATGCACGAATACATATGCATACATGTGAGCACATGCATATTCACATGCAGGCAGCCATTGAATTGGTGTTAGAACACATCTTATTGCCTATGACAATAAAAGCCTCTTATCTAAAACAGCAATTTAACAAAATAAATATTTAAAGTTGGACCAACTGTCAGCACAGGACAATTTGTAGATTAACAGCCATTCTGTAAATGTGTATATCAATACATACAACCAGTATATCAACACTTTTGACATGTGAAGGACTATTTTAGATCCAGTTTCAACACTTTCCTTCTATCAATGTGTATCTAAATCAATCAATCAAGACAGCACAGCTAATCTCAGAGATTATTTTCAAATAATCCAGGCAATGTTCTATGTGAGCTATATTGGGGCACTTGTTATCAAGTTGAACCCTTTACAGTCAAGTCTGTATTTAGTGTCCGAAACTGAAGTGTCCTTGCCATCTGTTCATTGAGTGGATTAGTTGAAACTGATGCAGGTAATATAATACAGCAGTCTCAGTTACATGTCCTTACTCTAATGGCCAATTACATTCCTCAAGTGTTTTATAGAAGAATAAAACTTGGATCATTTTCATGATCGTCAGTCAAAGCAGGTGTCAACATTTAGGTAATATTGACAAAAAAAAAAGAAACATATGGAATAAAATATACTTTAACTCTAACATTTAAACCAGCCATATCCAGCCCAAATATTCTGTCAGTCTTACATTTAAACCAACCAAATCCAGCCTCTCACACCTACCCTGCAATGTCATTCCAAAAGTATACAATCACATCATCAAAATCTTGAAACAATGCACGATTAATTCAAAACTGTGGATACAAAAGCATCACATTTCACAAAGTCATCTGAATGCTAAAAGATTAAGAGAATTGTTTACATACACACATTTGTTTAACATCCATTTTTCCAGACAAGGCTAGCATGGATAGGGACTTCAAGTAAGGGATTGCTTTTTATTAAATTGGCCTTCAAGAGTAAAGAGCAGCCAGTCAAAATGTCAAAAAGGAATGTTAAGCATTGTATTAACCATTTCCCTCAGATGATGGCAAGTGACTGAAATGCCAACATGTATATGTAAATTTATGTAGTAAATTTACAACCATATCAAACTGACCTTATTTCTTCAGAAAGCAGGAAAAAACTATGAACAGCTGTAACCAATTTTCAACCCAATCCTTATTGGGGTACCATCAGAAGTATCTACATCACTTAACCAATCCCAAAGAAACAAGAAGCCAATCCGTTTGCTAAATACCTCAAATCTAATAGCTACAGAGAACTGGAACTACTAATCTGCATACTAAGATATCAAACCATCATCATCGTTTAACGTCTGCTTTCCTTGCTGGCATGGGTTGGACGGTTTGACTGAGGACTGGCAAGCCAGGAGGCTGCACCAGGCTCCAATTTGATCTGGCAAGGTTTTTACAGCTGGATGCCCTTCCCAATGCCAACCACTCCAAGAGTGTAGGGGGTGCCTTTTACGTGCCACCAGCACAGCTGGCATGGGGGCCAGTCAGGTAGTACTGGCATTGACCTCACTCAAATGGTGCTTTTTACGTGCCACTGGCACAGGAGCCAGTCAGGCTGCACTGGCTAAATAACACTTTATTTAATATCAGCAGCCTGTCAATGGGGCACCTAGCCCACACCTTAAGCCCTCTTTTTACAGTGACACAATTAATCCTTAAAATAATTTAGTCAAATCATAGGCGCAGAAGTGACTGAGTGGTAAGAAGCTTGCTTACCAACCACATGGTCCCGGGTTCAGTCTCACTACATGGCACCTAGGGCAAGTGTCTTCTACTATAGTTTCAGCCAACCAAAGCCTTGTGAGTGGATTTAGTAAATGGAAACTGAAAGAAGCCTGTTATATATATTTATATGTTTGTGTGTGTGTGTTTGTCCTCCACCCTCACCATCGCTTGACAACCAATGTTGGTGTGTTTACATCCCCGTAACTTAGCGGTTCAGCAAAAGATGCTGATAGAATAAGTACAAGGCTTACAAAAAATAAGTCTTGAGGTTGATTTGTTCGACTAAAAGCAGTGGCCACAGTGTCAAATGACTGAAAACAAGTAAAAGAATAAACCAGTTTAGACAGAAAATCATATACAACACTCAAGCTTAAATTTTCCAAACAGCACTTCTCCACCATCCAAACGTTACAGGAAGCGTTTGATATGTTCAAAAACCAATCAGGAACATTAAAAACCCAATGTAATTAATTTGCTCTCGTAGATCAGGACTGCTTAACTCTTTTACAGGGTGTTCAAAAAGTCTCTCAGCAGTAAGTATTTTATTGCAAAATAAATATTTCTAAGATGGTATAAGACTACAAACGTATATATTAGACTTTACAAGACGTTAAAAAACTTTATAAGAGGTGTTGAAAGTGTTGTTCTTCATTTTCAGTACATAAGTTGACTCTTCTACACGTTTTGAAATATATCTTGGAGAGTGATGCAGTATGGATTGTGTGAAGGTTATGATTGCATCTTTTAGCAAATGGGCTTTGGGCAATTCTTGTACACTGATCCTTTACTTGCTTCCCAGGAAAAAAAAGTCTGGCAGTGTTTTAAATGAGGTGATCTTGGTGGCCAAAGTTCCTTCAAAATAATCCATTCACCGAAAAACTCTCGAAGTAGCACCATAGTGATGCACGAAGTATGTGCTGTAGCTCTATCTTGCTGAAAGTATGCATTATTAATTTCACTTTCGGTGACAATATTTGAGGAATAATCTCTCGGTGTTGATGGTGAAAAAATTCACTGCGGAGAGACTTTTTGAACACTCTGCATTATCATATTTCTGTTAAAATTCAACATCTCTATCTTTTACTTGATTCACTCACTGGAGTATAGAAATGCTGGTGCACTGCCTGGAAGGATTTCATTGCATGAACTAAACCCAATTCTTATTCTATCAATCACTTTTTGCTGAACTGCTAGGTTACAGGCATGTAAACAAAGCAACACCAGTTCTCAAGCAATGATGGGGGACAAACAGAAACACACAAGCACACACAATAGGCTTATTTCAGTTTCTGTCTACCAAATCCACCAATAAGACTTTGGTCAGCCTGAGGATGTAGAAGACACTTGCCCAAGTTTCCACACAGTGGGACTGAACCTGGAACCATGTGGTTGGAAATCAAACTTCTTAACCACACAGCCATGCCTTCTAATTTTTAAAGTAATGAAGAATTTAATAAAAATCACTTTAAAATTTCATTAATTAATGGTACAAGCACCATTTTAATAATGGTGATGAAAAGTTTTATAGTTTGAATCATATAATCAGGTGGGTCGATATCAAAAGGGTGAAACCTTCTTAAGGTTTGCTTCCTCTGACTCCCTCTCTCTCTCTCTCTCACTAGCCTGCAGATCACCTAACCGACATTCACACACCAACAACATGCAAACATTGATATCTAGACACTTGTATGCATACACTTCTAGACATAACACATATACAAATATGTAGACAATACACAGAGACTGACACCACCCACACATGAACAGACTGACAATGATGCACACATACACACACATCTACATGAACACAGAACAACGCACACATTCTAACGTACACACACACACACACACACACAAAAACTGACTGACACCCACTCACAGACATGCACATACACAGTGACATGCATGCACACACACACACACAAACTAATCAAAAGCTAATTTCATCAATGCATTACGAAGTTTGAAGACTCATTATACAATAAGTATGATTCCACAAACCACAAAAATATAAGAGAAAAAACAAAAAAAAAACCTATGATAAAAGAAGAAACAAATACACATCAGAACAAAAATAGTTTAACAGGCAAGCTTTTACTTCAGAACTCGTGAAAAACAATTCTACAAATTGTATTTTCTCATACAGTTCAGCCTAACCTTTGCAACATGATTTTATCACATAACATAGCTGTCAATGACCTCTTGCTTGTGTATCTGGGTTTCTGCCGGAAGTCATTACACTTCATTAATAAAAATATACTATAATAACTGGCTCAAAGTCAATTTATTGAATTAGAATTAGATATGTTAAAATAAATAAATTAAAACTCTTCCATTTAACCTCATCTGTTTGCCTTCTCTAACTCTTCCAAACCTATTCAATATTCAATCATGATGAAAGTTGCCAAATGTATCTTCCAGACAATATATTCCTAACGAAGGAATATATTTTATCTAATATTCTACATGTGAATTTTTCATAGAACTACTCATGCGAAGCAACTCCAAAAGTCAATATATAGGATTCTACACAAATTAAATTCAAATTAATTTAAGAATATAAAATTCAAAATACACTGACTTTTCTATCACAATTCTATAAACAAATATTGAAAATTCCACAATTATCAGTTAAATTAATAAAGAAATTTCCAATAAATTATTTTTTTAAATGTCAGCAACTTTCCCCTCAAACTTTAAGGAATGCACACATTAAAAGAGACTCTTGTACAGGTGTTACTTCAAAGAATACAAACACATTAAACACCAAGTGCATTGGAATACTGACATTGGAAAAGCAACAAAATCATATTGTTTATTACTATTATTATATTTTAAATTATTTAGATCCTTCAAAGTTTTCACCTAAAATTGTAATGATATTTGACAGGAAAAATCTAAAACTGAAGGCAAAAAAAATACAACAGTCTAATCTATACTTAGAGTATCTTCTGCTATTACTACTTTCAAGAGGTCTTCTCTGAATAATATTTATTAGATTTCCAAATAGCCCATCATCACATGCAAGTAGTAATCCTATCTTCATGCCTGAATACGTTAACATCAAATTATCTCTATTTCTTGCATGATTTCTCATCTAATAAACCATCACAGAAATAAGAGAAAATACTGGAACAAAAATAATTGAAGTATAAAAACAAAATATAATTCTTTTTTTTTTTCAGAAAAAGAAAAAGGCCTTTGATTTTTCAACTGTAAAAGAAAGTTTAAACAGCTTTCATTTGACTAACATGGTAAAATATACCCACCTTCTCTTTGATTTAATCAAGATGAAGACACGTGTCACTGACTAAACTGCTATAACAGATTTTACAAAACCAAATTCAAATGGTGAAACTTACTCCTTTCAAATCAACAGTTTTCCAGAGTTTCAAGCAGTCCATCCCTTCAAATCAACTTGTGAAAGGAACATTAAGTCACCTTTTTTCTCCACTCAAGGTGGTACCTGAAGTAAATGCTAACAACCTCTTTTGCCTTCTGTATTAACCCTTTTGTTACTGTATTTATTTTGAGATGCTCTGTGTTTCTTTCAATTACTTTAAATATAATAAAGAATTTAGTAAAATAACTTAGTTATCATTCAGCTAGTGTTAGGAACATAAATTGTGACAAAGATTTAGTGGAAGATTTTAATTCAAAACTTATGAAACCAAGACATTTGTACTCAGAGCCAGAGCCAGTTTCAGCCAGGTTGGTAATGAAAGGGTTATGGGTGCAGTTAATTCCTAAATCCGGGAGAACAAGTGAAAGAGGGGTCAATTACATTCAACAGCTGTGAAAGCAGATAATGATTGTAACTGTTTGTTATTTCCAATCTTTGCTGTTGGACTGAGGTGTCTCACAGTGAAAAGAGTGTGGAAACTGATGTACAATAGCTTCTACGTGCCAAACAAAACCATAAACAAGCATCTCTCATTTTTACTTCATTCCAAAAAGTTTTTGTGCAATCCTCTAGAGGCATAAGAAGCAAGATTGTGGAATCTGGGAGCTCCGAGTAATGGAATGATACAGAAGATGTAGTCAAATGAGACGGTGTCAGGCATGGATGTCCACATATGTTTAACAGCAGCTACAGCTGAGCAATCCTTCCTGTTCACCTTGGATTGGTAAGCAGCAAGAAAAAATACCTCAAATATAGCCTATCTTAGCTTTCCTAATTGGATCTCTGCTTTCTAAGATATGGGTCACTTTTTTTTTTTCATAGACAAAAGAAAATGCCTAATAAAATTTAAGTCTTGAAACATTCTGACTCTTATCGTTAAGTCAAACAGCCTTTGGTTAGAATGATAGACTGCACTTGTTTCTGTGGAACTGGTGTGCTTCGATTTCAATATTGCAGCTCCTAAGGAAAAACTAGTTGAAGACAGCTGAAGAAACAGGACAGTGGCTATACCTTCTTTCAGAAGCGTAAACAAGAAGAGCAGTACTTCTTTGGAGTAGACTCTAAAACTTACTACAGTTCTTCGTGATTCTATCTGTAAGCTATATGAACTACCTATTGGCATCAGTGAAAGATTGATGACATTCCCCTTCAAAATTGCTGGCTCTAACCACTATGCAAAAGTCAGTTGTGAGTGGGAGCTTACACTTAAAGCAATTACAGAATTTAAAGAGGAATTTTACATTAACTTCAACTGTGTCCTATCCAGAATACTAAAACAGGACAAAATCATTTTGTCAGGCAGCCTTAATGCCAGAGTTAACAAAAACTTAAACTTTTGGAATGGTTAATTCAAATGACAATCCTAGCTAATTACAAGGAACTTAGTAATCACCAAAACACCATTTGTGACAAGCAGAGAGCATCCCATGACCAAAGAGTTGGCATGTGATTGACATATGATTATACAGAATCTTAGTCACAAGGAGATGCACCTAGCATGCATCATGACAAAAGCAGACAATAGCTGTTTGACTCAATGCTTCATAGAGATCTCACATGGCAATACAAAACATTCCAAAACAATGTCAGCAACTATGGCATAATTCTTGCAGCTGACATCACCCCACCCACAGTAAAAAAAAAAAAAAGGCAAAGCAATTTCAATGTCTAAATCAGTGGTTCTCAACCATTTTTTGCCTATGGATCCCTTTGATTCCTATTTTAGTCTACTGGATCCCCATATTAAAAAAAAATCCAATTAGTTTTTTTATTTATTTATTTTTGCAATTTGTAATATTTAATTATAAAAATATGTTAAAATATTTTGAGCATTGTAGATGTATAAGAAATGAGAAAAGAAATGAAGAAGAGAAGGCAAATTCTATATGGACCCCAGTTAAGAACCACTGGTCCAGAATATAAATTGTCAACCATCAACCTAAAACATTGTGACTGTTGAAGATGCAAGATGTACGCTAAAAACAAACATCTCTGCTATTTGTCAGTTCTTGGGGATTTATGGCAAAACACTGAGAACACTACCCAAATCAAGCAGCTAGTCAAGAAAATAGCTTTACTTGCTTATCAAAATAAGAATAATGTATACAAAACAAAGGCTGCAGTCCAGAAACACATAAAATGAAAAATAATTTATGGCAGATCAAAATACTCAAAATCTAAAAACTGACCAACATGCATGACATAAGTTTCTTAAGCCTAACGAAAGCATTCCATTGTCCAGCAACTCTTAGACCAAAGAATGGTACAAAACTTGTAAAAGAACAAGCAGCTGTTAATAACTAACGGAAATAACATTTCAAAGACCTGTTTAATCCTGACTGTGCAGGTAACAAATGACCTCCGGACAACACTGCATTAAGACCAACTGCCAATGCAGAAACTAAACAAAGCAATTTATTCCCTAAAAGCAAGGCACTCGGGTCTCATGGTATTCGAGCTAAGATATATAAATTTAAGACTAAAGCACTAATAATAAAGCTTCATGCACTACTAATTTGGAGGCCAGATGAGATACCAATTGACTTCAGAGATGCAACCATTATTACCATCTTCAAAGGTGACCAGCTGACAATTATTAGTATACCTGACAAAATGCTTAGTGGTATTTTATCTGGCCCTTTACATTCTCAGTTCAAATTCCCTTAAAGTTAACTTTGCCTTCCATCCTTTCAGGACCAATTGAATTATTTTGAATTACTCATGCATTGTCTTATAGCTTTGAGATTTCAATGATGTAATTGCTTATTTTTAGAATAACATTGTTGGGTAGGCCTGAGATTTTGGTCTGGCCAGTTTGAACATAAAACAAATAGAATATTTGGGCTGGATATGGCCAGTTTAAATGCTAAAGAGTTAAAACAGGAAGTTTGTATCATAGAAGCCAGAGTAGCTACAGGTGGGTTAGCATCAAAAAGGGTTAAACTGATTTGTTAATGTCAATTCCTGGACATTGTCTCAGCTCCTAGAACTCATAAGACCAATCAATTTCCATGGCATAAAAGTGATAGAGATCACAGCATTCCCCACCTCAATGGGACACCAGTCCTTCACTGGGTTACCGATTTGCAGCTGAATGGACTGGAGCAATGTAAAAATGAAGTGTTTTGCTCAAGAACACAATGCATGGCCCAGTTCAGGAATCAAAACCGTGATCTTGTGATCATGAGTGCAACACTGTAATACAAGGCCACATGCTTTCACAAATAGTAAATTTAATCTGAAATTTAGCCTCAGCTTTGCAGCGTTCACACTTCATTGAAATACATTCCTTTCACTGGGATATGCACTGTAACCCGTCTAGGACATGGATAAAACAAAAACAAGAGAAAAAACCCTCATAAATTAGCAAAGTCTCAAGCATTGATAAATTAATGCTAATACTGGGTAGAGCAAGAGCTGGAATAAAGATTGCATTGTTCTGTTAGCCAATATGCCTGGTGAAATGTTGGTTCACTGCCAGAGAGCTTGAAATACAACAAACTTCTTGTATGTACTTAATCACAATGTCTATATAGTATTGATTTCCTCGTCTATTTCCACCACTGAACAGAGGTATTTCCCCTGTGTTGTTCGGTCATGGGAGTCCTGACAGATATTTGTTTTAGTCAAGTACACATGCAATTATAAATTACTCATGCAGTTTATTAATTGATTTTGTGAGGTGTAGTGCCATGGTTTTAAAAACTAGAACAAAGACAAGATAACTTGCTGACTAATGCTGACTATTTATAGTGTATCTGTATAGGAGCCTTAGTTTCTGTTATAAAATGTTCTTTCTCTTTCAAACATGTTCAAATCAGCAAGGAAGACATTTTTAGCCAAAATATTTCAGCATTTTGTTTTGTTAGCTACAGGTGACCTTTATTGAAAAGAATGATCAAAGTTATTTCAGTCCTGACCACCCTGTCATTTTGTACATATCAAAGACTACCTTGGTCAATGTATAGGTTTTTTGTTTTTTTCTTCAGATAGTAAAGTGCAGTTAGAGAGAAATTTGGTTACTACTTCTATCAGGCTGAGCCACTGCATATAGGCCCTTTCATTAAATTGTTTTTTATTTGTTGTTTAGCTTGGGTCAGCCCTGATTGATCAGGTATGTTTTAGATGTGACCATTCTGTCATTTCAGGAGTAGCTAGGACAACATTACGAAAGCCCTTTCAGTTTTTAAGATGGTAAGGATGTGATTTGAGGGTGATTTGGCTGTTATTTCTAGCCATGATGACACCTGTATTTCTGGTCCAATAACTAAGAACCAAATGAAACCATGGTTGGAATAGCCTAACGATTTACAATTCTAAAGTTACATGATTAATCTATTATCTCTACAGATTCTGCTTTTTATAATTTGATTCTCTCACTCGTTTCAGGCATGAGACTGCAATCAACCCTTGAACCTATGTTTTCTTTAGAGTATGGTACTTATTTCATCAGTCTCTTTTGCCAACCCCTAAGTCATGAGGATAACAAACCAACACTGGTTGTCAAGTGCTGAAAATGGAGAGGAGTGACAAATACAGACACAAAGACATACATGCATATATATATATATATACATAGCAGAAACTGTCATGTACTATTTTATACACATTAATATCAAGCATTGAGAACGAGTGAAGTGTGTGTTTGTGTACACATTAATATCAAGCATTGAGAACGAGTGGTGTGTGTGTGTGTGTGTGTGTGTGTGTGTGTGTGTGTG